>NW_022111321.1:3780277-3788722 GCF_000313985.2 Echinops telfairi | reverse complement strand
CCCCTTGTGTGAGGTCACCTAAACTTCGGAAGCCCGCTCAGTTTGAGACTAGATTGAGAGAGCACAGGGATCTAACGTCATTGCCCAGGTGGAGGAGACAGAGATAAAGCCGGTTTTTATGAGTCATTCTTCTCACCAAGATGCCTACTGATTGAAACTCCACTGCCACTGCGTCAATGCCAACTCATAATAACCTTGTGGAAGACAGAGCAGCACTGCTCCTTAGGGGATCGGAGGCTGTACATCTTTATGGGAAGAGACACCTCATCTTTTGCAGAGCAGCCGGTGGGTTGGGTAACCTTTCAGTTAGCAACAGGAGAGATAGACTATTACATAAACCATTTCTGTCCCTACCACCTGGGTCATCATCTTCTTGTGACTTAATTACTGTCACTACTTGCTAACTGCCTTTCCAACTCCTTATCCAAAAAGCCGCCAGCGTGATCTAGTTCACCCCCAGCATTTTATGATGAAAATTCTCCAACATACAGAAGAGTTGAAAGAATTGTATAATGAACACCCACATACCTGTTATCTAGATTCTGCCGTTATTACCATTTTATTATATTTCCTTTGTCACTGTCCTGCATCTAGCCATTCATCCACCCCTTTATTCATCCATCTTTTCAAAAGGTGTGTTTCAAAGTGAATTACAGACATCAGTGTATCTTCTTCTAAATAATTCAAGTGTGCATATCATTAATCAGAAGTCTGTATTCGTGGGTTTTTTTTTTAAATGAAACAGATGGCTACTATACTCCCATGATGAAAACCCTTCTGGACTTTATAAGATAAAGTGCCAAATCCCTAACATGGAACCCAGCACCTTTTTCATTTATGTTGGTGGTGAAAATATACAAAATAAACCATCTGCCAACACAACTTGCACATTGACAATTCAGTGACATTGATTATATTTTTCATGTTGCACCATCATTGTGAGTCTCCTCTCCCAAAATATTCTACTGTGATTAACATAAGCCTGATGATACCCAAACAAAATGTTCTCTCCCTCCTCATTCCTCTCACTCCCAGTAACTCCTCGTATTTGGTTTGTATATATTTGCCTATTGAATGTTAATGAGAGAAAACAGTATTTATCATTTTGCAACTGACTTACAAAGTTGAGACATGCATTCAGACTTCGTTTCACTGTAGGCTGCCTCATATTCAAATGTGCGTATGCGTCACAGTTTATCCATCTATGGATGGACATTTCCATTTCCACCTGTCTGGCTAGTCTGAATAGCAGTGCACCGAACAAAAGGCCTTTTAAAATCTTTGCCTTATTTACTTTTCTTAATCTGTTGCCCTTTCTCTCATCTCTGCTCCAAGCACTTGTTCACCAGGCTGGTCTGTAAGTGTCCGAACCTCTTAGGCAGGCTCCCTCTGCCAGGCCTGTGTTCTCATAGCTCACCCTCTGTGCCTGGTCCACTCCTGGCTATCCCTCAGTACTTAGGAGAGAAGGTTTGAATGCATTTCTTTTCTGATCACATATTATCTAAGAACACCAAGTCTAAAATGCTTCAATCATGATTGCTACTACCCTGACTAACTTCCCCAGTGAATGGACTCCCAGAACCTATAGGCTGAGTAATTTAGTACTGTATTCTTGTTGAGTCTAATTTAGGATACAAACACATAGGCGAAGTGATTTAGTATTGTGTTATTGTATAGTTAACTCTCATTTAGGATAAGAGAATCAGTCAGAAGAATAACCAAAGAGGCGTAAACCCCAACTCAAAGAAGACACCCTTCGACAAAAGCTTCCTTTCACAACATAAATGTGGTCTGAAGGGGGCCAGGGCAGCCATGTCCCAGGATGTCAACTATCCTTCCAGATGGGGAGATCAGAATACCCTAGAGAGAGGAACGTAATGTAATAAATGTTCTGACATCCAGAAAGGGCGCAGACTGTAGTCTGGGATGAAAAAGCTATTAGATGCTGGGAAAGATCATGACAAGACAAATGTATCGATACCCAAAGAAATATGCAGCCTGATGTTAGGAGACGAGAGAGGCAATCTTGGAGATTTTATCCTGTCGTCCTTCCAACTGTTAATAAAACATACACGGAATCTCACACTGCCTCTGTGATTGGCTGCAGCCACTGGTGGCCAGGCCCTTAGCCCAGTGCCAGAAAGGATTGTTTCTCCTCCAGGAAGCTTGCACTGGTCGCCAAGGACTCCCTGGGCCCTGAGACGACTATTGTCCGTGCACTCACCTGACATCGTGAATGCCTGCTTCCAGCTGGGGGTCAAACACAGTCACACTAACAGTGCCTGGCCCAGAGTAGATGTTCAATGAACATTTGTCAAGTAAATGAGGAGAAATACTTGAATACAATTTCACGTCTTTCTCAATATACAATTATTCTTTACATAAAGCTCTTTCTTGTACACACACACACACACACACACAGAGTTTTCATACAGAGACCACTAGTTTAACCTGACTCACTCTTCTCTTTCTGCTTCCCATTTTGCTTCCCCCGCCAGAGCCTATTCTTCCCTATCCTTCTTCCTTCTAGAGCCGTAGTTCTCCACCTTCCTAATGCCACGACCCTTTCATACCGTTCCTCAAGTGGTGGTGACCCCCAACCATAACATTATTTTCTTTTTTTTTTATTAGGGGCTCATACAACTCTTATCACAATCCATACATACATCAATTGTGTAAAGCGCAGTTGTACATTCATTGGCCTCATCATTCTCAAAACATTTCCTCTCCACTTAAGCCCCCGGCATTAGGTCCTCCCATAACATTATTTTCGTTGCTACTTCATCACTGTCATTTTGCTACTGTTATGAATTGGGCGACCCCTGTGAAAGGGTCGTTCGACCCCCAAAGGGGTCACGCCCCACAGGCTGAGAACCGCTGGTCTAGTGCATAAGGGCAGGAAGAGCAAAACTGGCCGCCTCAGCTAAGCAGGCACTGCGGTGTGGTCTTCAGGCCTCACAGCAGAGCCCGTGGCCCTGTGGAGGCCTCCTGCTCCCTCCTCTTCTCTGAATCTTACAAACCCAAACTGACTGCCTTGGGGTTGATTCTGATTCATAGGACAGGGCACCTCTGACCCTGTGGGTTTCCAAGGCCGTTAATCTTTAGGGGAATAGCCTCATGCTTCTCCTGGGGAGGGCTGGAGGTTTTGAGCCATCGTGGGTTCAACCCATAGCCTAATCTCTACCCGGCCCAATGGGGAGTCTTCAAATATGTCCATATGGTAGCATTAATGGTCTTGGTCGCTCCCCTCTAGAAGGTAACCCAGAACAACCTCCCCCAAGGGAAACTTTCTTTCTCCCTGCCTGCAAACCCCACTGAAAGGAAAATCATGTCTTTCAAATTGGCTCCATGTCAGTTCTTTAATCTCTAGGCACCTAGAGAGAGAGGGTCTTTCCCCCTCTTGTTGTTGAATAGACCACATAAGTTTAACCTGCCCTCTGCCCTCTCCCTCCACCTCTCCCTCCCCTCTCCTTCTCTCTCTCCTCTCTTTTTCCTTTATCCTCACAGCTCTCTGATTTTCCTCTGTCATCCCCGGATGTCCAGCCCAGGACATCTTTACCTTTTTGATGATTTCTGTGAGCTTCCAGAGTGTTAACGCAAGGGCTTTTCATCGCCACCTGTGTTCTCATCACAACAGAGGAGATGAGTGTGAAGCCCAGCAGCCCTTGGAGAGCCTCCAGGTAAGGAAAGAGTGGATGGAGAGGCATCCACTTTCTAAGGGGAAAAGACAAACTGAGAATTAGACCAGGGCAGAAAGCTACGCCACAAAGAACTCAAATCTTTACGCTCCAGCTTATTTTCCCTCTTAGTTTGAAGACTCTTCTCCTCAACACACATGTCCCCTGTTGTCAGTGTCCCATTGTTAAATACAAACAAACCAGTCTGTTCCTGGGCCAAACAGATAGTGTTGATGATAACTGATGTTTGTTTTCAGTTTTCAAAAAGACAAAACAAAAATCTTAAATTTTTTTTAATTTAAAGATCATTTTATTGGGGGCTCTTACAGCTCTTATAACAATCCGTACACCAATTGTAGCAAACATACTTGTATATGTGTTGCTATCATTATTTTCTAGACATTTGCTTTCTATCGAGCCCATGCGATCACCTCCTCTTTTTTCCTTCCCACCCCCATGAAACTATTTTTATTGTGAATTGGGTGAAGGTGAACACTTCAGATCATAGCTTTATTCATACGCATTCTGATTCAACTCATCGTTGCAATTCCTTTAAGGTTCCATTCCGTGTTTATTCCACATTTTTTCTCCCTGTACTTCCTGTTTCCATTCTTCCTTCTTTCCAAACTCTCTGATCTTTGTCTTTGGGTAAATGCTGCCCTTTTGATCTTAAATGGTTGGTTATTCTATTGTGGGCAGGAGCCCTGATGGTGTAGCGGTTATGAGTTGAGCTGCTTAACTATAAGGTCAGCAGTTCAAAACCACCAGCAAATGCTCCGGAGAAAGGTGGGACTTTTTACTCCCCTAACCAGTTGCAGTGTGGGAAGCTCACAGGGGCAGTTCCAGCCTTTCCTATAGGGTGGTTGTGAGTTCTAATATGTAGGTTGAGTTCAGCTCCAGGCCTGAAGGGTAAGGACCATAGTCTTGGGGGTTCCTCCAGTCTCTATCTGACCAGGAAGCCTGGTCTCTTTGACGCTTTTGAGTTCGGTTCCACATGTTTCTCCCACGCTACCCAGGGCTTTCTCAGGCGATCCTTTCCAGGGTTTTGTGCGTTGTTTTACAAAGTGTAACTGATCTCAGGGCATTTTCTCTTTCAGTGCTCCCAACTGACCCCTCTCTGGGATTGTCCCATGGCCCTAAATTTCACCCTGTTTCTCTGTTTCTTCTCCCAGGCAACATCCTGTGAATGATGATCTTTATGTATGTTCCGTGTCACCTCCCAATCATTCTTGCCACTTATGGAGTCCTGTCTTGCCAAGTGTCCCAGAGCCTGCACATTCATTCATTGAACAGCAAGGGCAGTCATAGCCCATGGACCTCGCAAACCCCTTTCACGAAAGTACTCCACACTGCCTTCTTGAGACTCACTTGATTTCTAGGGTTCTGGTCTGGTCCCTGAGCCCCAAGCCCAGTCCAGCTTGCTGCTTCTCCCTCTCCTTGATCGGCTCCATTTCCTCCATCTGCCAGCTTAAGTGTTTTCTTGAGCTCTGCCATTGGGCCTCTGTTCTTCTCATTGATCATAGTCTCTGGGCAATCTCACCCTTCCTGCAACTTCCGTGACCACCTCTATGTAGGTAGTGCCTACTCAAAAACCTCTCTCCAGTGCTGAACTCTAGATTCCATATCACACCCTCCAGTGACAGTCCCTTGGATTTCCCACAGACACCTTCTACTCATTATAGCTCAGCATCCTTAGCACCCTTCTCCCTTTAGGCTGCCCTTTTTTTGTGTTAATGGAAACCCATCCCCCCAGTCACCCATGTCAGAGGCCTACAATCATCCCGGATTCCTTTTCTTCTCCTTCCTCATTCAGTGCTTTAACTCTGCCTGTAAGGCTCTTCACGAGCTGACTCTTAGTTACTGAAGAAGCCCTTTTGTTCCCATATCCATCCTCAACCAACACATTAACCAACCTGAATTAATATGTATTCCCCAAACGTACCACTGCTCTCTCCCCCTTTGCACCTTCAGTCCCTTCTGCCAGGAAGAGTCCTTCCCTGGGTCTCTTGCTGCTGTTCAACCTTTAGGGCTCTACTCAGCAGCTCCACCTCTGGAATGTCATCACCTTGGGCCTTCCTTGGTTTAGAATCTCTTCTGTGGTCCCCCATCGCTTCCTGGAGTTCTGTTTAGTACTGACTTTATTATAGGATATTATCATACATATTTGTTTATTATCTTCTCCTTTAGATTCTAAATTCTTTAAGGCTGAGAAATCCATCCTATTGTTTTATTGTTACTAGCCCCTCACAAAGTTTATGGTGCACAGAGCACCTTCTAAATTTCTGAATGAATGAATGGAACATGCCAGGTGTGACATTTCCAATGGCCTGAGCCTGCAGTAGAACTCAATTTTTCTGCATTCTTTAGGAATGTTCTTTCTTCTTAGTCCAATTTTCAGCACCTATTCTTGAATGTTCCATCCTGAGAACCTAGTATGCTTAGAATTGTAACTGTATTTGAGTAGACACAACATATCAGTAGCTATTATCAGAGGGCCTTAAAGCACTCTCACATCTGTTCTTTTAGATTGGGACAATTTTACATTCTTATAATAGTCTCATGACCTAGCCCGGCTATGGCTGCCTAGAGCATAACTCTTAGCATCATTATGCCTTCCATCCATGGCCCCCAGACCACCATTCAAGGAATATGGGCCAGTGCTGGCCTGAGGCCTACAATGGTAACCATAATCCTATTCGTATTGAGAATGGTGGGGGCCCAGGCTCAAGGTAAACTGAAGTATCCTTTTGTACTTCTAACCCTCCATACTCATTCTTGCTCCAGGTTTTGCACATGTTGTTCCCTTTTGCATGGGACACCCTTCCCTCAACTCATACTACTTTCGCTTAGCTGACTACTCACTCTCAAGGTAAACGTCCGTGACCACCGCTATGTAGGTAGTGCCTACTCAGGAACCTCTCTCCAGTGCTGAGCTCTAGATTCCATATCACACCCCTCCACTGGTAAACATCCCAAGCCCAAGGGGCTCCAATCTGGGTTGGGTGTCCCTTCTTGTACTCGCATGACCCTTGGGGCTACCTCTATCAGGACACTGGACACACCATTCTGGCA
This sequence comes from Echinops telfairi, assembly GCF_000313985.2. Taxonomy (NCBI): domain Eukaryota; kingdom Metazoa; phylum Chordata; class Mammalia; order Afrosoricida; family Tenrecidae; genus Echinops; species Echinops telfairi. The sequence continues at coordinate 3,781,973 of NW_022111321.1, read as the reverse complement.
TTGGTGATGATGGATGTGTGTCCTCTCCTAGACTATGGCTCCTGGACCAGGGGAGACTCTGGCTGCCCATTGCACAGATGTAATTGCAGAGCCTGGGACATAGTAGACATTCTATACGTGTTTCGTTAAGTAAACAAGTGATGTGTGTGTGTGTGTGCAAGTTTTTCTTTCTGATTCTTTTTACCAAGAAACACACCAGGAAAAACATTGAGAAACCTCAGCCTCTGTTTATATTTACAGTTTTCCATGTTCCATATATGTCATGCACAGACTTGTGAATTTTGGCCCTTTAAAGAAAAATAAAACGAGTTCTTTTCTGCCCCGCATTCACTTCTCACCTGTTATTGGATAACCTGTGCATTGAAGATCTTATTGCCCTCCATGTACTGACTCCCCCAGCTCTACAACACCTGAGGCGTGACACGGGGAGCCGTGGCTTGCTTTTCTCCTCGGGACTTAAGCCTATTTCAAGTTGAAAAACTGAAATTGGATTGCTTTCTAGCTCATAGACTGGAGAAAAATAAATATGCCATTTTCCAGATTTTTCATATCTGTATCTTATGTTGAAAATATCTAGTAAAACACATTAAGGTTTGGGAAATCCGCAGTATCTTCTGTGGACTACAGAAAGAAAAGGATAAGGAGTTAACAGTTTAAAGGTGGCAAATATTTGACTCCTTATGCTCTGTGCCTACAAATAAAAATAGAAATACTGGAATATCAATAATGTAGGAAACTGTATGTAAATTGGCTTTTGGCCATGTAATGAGCTAACAAGGAGATATGCTATAAAATTAATTTTGTGATTCTATAGTGACTGACCTCTATTACAAACCAATATGATATAACATTCTGTGAACCTCTTGAAAGGTTCATGTTATTTAAGGCTTAAGTCTCTGGAGAATGTTGATGATTGCAGACATTCAATAACTTCAGCTTATAAAATTAGATTCTAACTTGCTAAATGTTTCCTCAGACTCGAGCTGATGATCCTGTTTTTTGACCAAAGCTTCTGAAAAGTCTGGTTTCCATGGCTACTGATGCTTAAGAGGAACCGTCTACTCATCTTGTTGCACTGTCCTTAATTCTGCATTCCATCTGCAGGAAAGTCGGGAGTCTTTGTCTCCGTCAAGTCCCTGACCCAATGGCATTTTGGGATCCGGAAGAAGTTCACTGGGGTTATTTTGACTTAAGGGTGAATGGCTGCTCCATGTGACTTGCAGAGACTCAGGAGGTGATCAGGGCGGTTCTGGCTGCTGTCATTTCCCTGCTTGAGGAAACCAGGAAGGCAACTAAGATGTTCTTAGTCTTCGTCTGTCCTTGGCCTTGCACCAAACCACTAACAGATTCCATCTTACTGCTGCGCTGCTTGTCGAGAGAGAGACTGCGTACACCTATTCAGCAGTGCACACCTTGTGTCTAACACAGTTACCATCAGCCGGCATGAATGATTGCTGAACGAATGAGTCAACAGTCATACACGATAGGTATTATAAACCCAGATGGCATCAAAGACGTTAAATAAATTGTTCAAGGTCTTGCCTTATCCTCTTGCCAGCTGATAAAAGAAATATTAACAAACATTAACTTATGTCATAGTATTTTACTTATATGATAGAAGAAATCTTTTAAAAAAAAATCATTTCGAGGACCTAATGTCGGGGGTTTAAATGGAGAGAAAATGTTTTGAGAAACG
>NW_022111321.1:3778303-3779694 GCF_000313985.2 Echinops telfairi | reverse complement strand
TTGCTGCTGTTCCAGCGTTTTGTTGTCAACCCATCTTCTTGAGCATCTTCCTTCTACGCTGCCTCTCTGCTTTCCCATGTCCATGGCTTGTCTGTCAGGTTGTCATTCCCTGGTGGCCTTCATGTTGATTTGCTGGTGCCCTCTGTATATTACAGGTTACTAATGAGCCTTCCTCCACTCCTGATACCATATTCTTTTTCACATAGTCTGGCTTCTCAGATTATTTGCTCAGCCTTCAGACTGAGGAAGGCCAATGAGAGGAGACGATCTTTATTCCCACTTCTCCTGATTTTAAACCATGAAGCAGCCCCTTGTTCTGGTCCAACAGCTGCCTCTTGGCCTGTGCACAGGTTTTGCACAAGCACAATTAAGTGTCCTTGCATCCCCATTCTTTACAAGGTGATTCATAATTTGTTAGGACTCACACAGTCGAATACCATTGTATGGTAGATAAGACACAAGTAAGCATCTTTTGATTGCCTCTGATTTCAGCCAAGCTCCATCTGCCATCCACGACGGCAGTTCTGGTTCCACCTCCTCCTTTTCCGAATCTGGCGTGGAGTTCTGGCAGTGTTCGGCAACATCCTGCAGCAGCAGCAGCCGATTTTCTTGTTATCTTCAGCGAGGTCCACTTGCATGTGACATTAATGATATTATTCAATAATTTTCACATTCCATGGAACCACTTTTCTAGAAATAGGTGCCATGTGTATGGCTCTCCTCTAGTCTACTGCTTGGCAGAGGCTAGTGAGTATTATCAGCATTGAATCGGTCTACTGAAACATCTCAGTTGGTATTCGATCAATTCCAGGAGCCTTGTTTTTCGCCAATGCTTTCAGTGCACGTTAAACTTCTTCCTTCAGTACCATGAATTCTTAACCATATGAAATTGTTCAACACTGACCAATTCTTTTTGGGTACAGAGACTATGAATAATTCCTTTCATCTGCATTTGATGTTTCCTGCATTGCTCTATTCTTTGTTGTTGTTGCTGTTTTGGGCCACAGACTTTTTCAATATTACAACTTGAAGCTTGACGTTTTTTCTTCAGTTCTTTCAGTGTGAGAAATGCTGGGCTTGAGAAAGGGGTAGGCAATCGTCTTCAGTCGTTAACTCAGACCCTGATTTGCCTGTTACTTTAAAGGTGTTTTGTCCATGTGACTGACGTTCCTTACCTGTGTTGAATGATGAACAAGAGTTTTAGTCTGTCTAGTTCAAGCTTCTTTCCCCTCCTCTGTGATGTTGCTGTAAGTGCTGCTGGGTCCCTCCAACTCACAGTGACCCTCTGGTCAACACAAGACACAGCCCTGCTCTGCCTTCACCTGCTCTACCTTCAAAAGAAAATGTTTGTTGAATTCTTCTGGACGGACACACACACACACACACACACA
>NW_022111321.1:3775952-3777786 GCF_000313985.2 Echinops telfairi | reverse complement strand
TCATCAGGGATGAGCCCTGCTCGTGTCGTGGCTTCTGAGTCAGGCTGCTTCCCACAAGGTGAGCATCTCAAAACCACCAGTCACTCTCTGGGGGACAGGTGAGTCTTCCTACAGTTTTGGAAACCCACCGGGCAGTTCTAGGGACACTCTGTGTCAGAATCGACTCGATGGCAACGAGTTTGGTTTAGACCTGGTTGGCCATAAAGACGTTAGTTTAATAAGCTCTACCCCCAAATTGGGAAGAGGAAAAAAATCCAGGCAACTCTCAGGAGAGGGAGAAGTGTCTCTCTGGAGAGTGTTTCTCTAGTGGTGATGTAAGGAGTCCCTGCATCAGAATCACCTGGACTCTAGCTAAAATGACGCCGCCTGGGCAACACCCTTCATATTCTGATCGGTCCTGGTAACAGGGACCAAGAATCTTCCTTTTCCTAACACACACTTCTAGGTGATTCTTCGGCTCATGAGCGTTTAGAAGAGCATCTCACTGAAGGAACTTCAACTTGCTGTTCAGGTTGCAGGACAGGATTCCGTGAAGGCTCACTTTCTCTCCTCCTCTCCCTAGCAATGCAAGCTGGAGTACTGGGGCTTACCGGGTGTTTGCAGCCCCTGGTGACACCCACCGTTAACCTAGTCAAAGAACTGCTCACACGCAGGCTTGGAAACTCTAGTCCACCTAGAGGCACACACCTCTGAAGAAGGCCTAGGCACCCATGTCTGAAAAGTCAGTCCTGGGAAGCTCCATGGAGCGGACACACATGGGGCTGCCAGGAGTTGGACTCAGCTCATAGCAACCAGTTAAGGGTGCAGTCATTCAGAAAACGGTCTAATACTCTGGTATGACTTCATGAATACATATGCTTGCTTGGTGAACATCCAGAAGGTCCCCCTTCTAATTTACTTCCAAGGGCCTTGATTTCGCTGTGAAGCAAGGGAATGGATGGACACCGTGTCCTCTCCTCTTTGCGGGTCACTGTCACAGTCTGCCTGCTCCTCCTTCGGTGATGAACAGCTGCTGGCTGAGCTGCCAGAATGCAGCCCTGCTTGGACTCCATGATCCCTCCTCCCAGGGACGGCTCCTAACTGAAGTCCCTGCATCGGGAGGGGCTGCTCTGTTGTCCAGGACCTCCCCCCAGCCCCAGGCATATTGTTTGATGTCCAGGGATGGGAACCGGAGCCCAAGTGGGTCAATGAGGCCCTTTTGTGGATTTTTTGAGCGTGAGATCAGACCGCTCAGGTTGTTTCTCTGACATCATTAAAACTAATATACAGCGGATGTGTTCCACCAGGAAGCGAGTCACAATTGGCAATGAGAGAGGAGAACGAAGATAAGGTGGAGAGTAAAACACTGTTAAGAAATGGAAAGATATGCACAGTGACAGTATTTATTCTCATTCCTGAATCCAGTTGTTCCCAAGACCCAGCAGTACCAGTAACTTTCCCCAAACCAGTCACCATCAAGCCAACTTCAACCCAGAGCAACCCAGCTGTGTCAGAGGACAACTGTTGGGTTTTCAGGGCTGTTTGGAAGTATGTAGCTAGGCCTTCCTTCTAAGGTCCCTCTGGGTAGACGGGAACCTCCAGTTTTTGACTAGCAGCTGAACGCACGAATCATTTGCATCACCCAGAAACTGCCTCTCAAGGAGATGCACTGTTGGGACCCAACTCATAGCGACTCCTGCCCGGCCCCGTGCCATCCCCCGGTTGTTGTCATGTTTGAAGCCACGTGTCAGCCATGTAGCGGCCCTCCCTCGAGGGGCTTCCTCTTCTCTTTGCTGACCCGTAACCAATCAGGATGTCTTTTTCTGGGCACTGGTCTTTCTGGAGAACATGTCCA
>NW_022111321.1:3758431-3774713 GCF_000313985.2 Echinops telfairi | reverse complement strand
CTATGTGTATAGATAGTGTCCTCTCACAGACAGCGCCGGCCTTTCAGACAGGTCTTGAATGGTCTGCTTATGGCGACTGCAGCGCCTTTGCTCTTGAATTTGTCGTCCCTGGCATAGGAAACCACACGATTCTTTGGTTCAGAATGGCCAAGACCAGTCCACTCTAGTTCACCAAAGCCTGCAATCCTGATTTTGTAGGTTTCCCATTTCATTTTTAATGAGTTCCAAGTTTCCTAGACTCAAACTTTGCGCATGACACATTGCAATTATTTATGGAGGTCTGCAGCTGTTTCTTCTCATTGAGTCACACCCCATCAGCCAATCGAAGTCTTGAACAGTTAGCTCCATCCAAATCACTAAGGTCCACTCAGCTTTGAGGAAGCAGCTCTTCCCCAGGGGTAATTTTCCTCATTCTGAAGTTCCCCCAAACTCACAAACTCAATCCTTACAGGCTTGCTAGATTCCTCAGGCGGGAAGTACCTCGGTCCTTGGCTTGCAGGAGAAAGAATTCACACCGGTCTGGTTTGTGATCCAAGTGAGACATTAGAAAGGACAGAAGCAGTTTCCGGTTTTACACAGGCACTCTCGTGGCGACCTGGGGCCAGAGAAATCGCAGCATGGCTGGGGAGCAGCTGGAAAAGAGAGAGGTGGTCTCCAAGGTCCAGCCTTTTTAGGGCCTTCTGCTGGGTACTGGTTGACCCCATTGGCTGAATTAAGCCCACCTGGCCTAGATTGGGGCCCACCCAGGTGTACTGCCCACCTGGCTCCAGGGCCTGAATTTGTGCAAGCCCTTTAACCTTTTTGGCTGGCTGGGCTCACCTGATTCTCTGCAGCAACCCCCTCTTGGGGCCGCCGTGGCATGGAGCAGAGCAAATCCCTATCCGGCTACCTAACAGGCTTTTTTTTTTTTGCTATTCCCTCATCGTTTCTCTCTGCCTTTTCTTCCTTAGAGCTCTCCCCAGTTCAGAGATCAAGGCGTTCTGTCTACCCCGCTTCTCTAGTTCATCCCATTATCCATCACACTAAGCTCCAGCTCTGAGGGAGAAAGACAGGGCACTCACAATCTGGGAAACCCACGGCGGCCTAGGAGTCTGCACTGTCTCGATGGCAGTGAGTTGAGTGATCTGTATAATCCTGTTAGAGGAGGCAGCAGACAATGCAGACCTCTCCCAGTGGGTGGAGATGTAGGCGAGGTGGTGAGTCAAAAGCCTATTCCTCATGACTTACCACCTGAGCTGACTCTGACCTACGTCTCCATTTGAATTCATGTCTGTCCTGAAGGAGCCCTCTTGCTGTATAAGCAAGCCCAGGACATGACTTTTCTTTAATTTCTTAATAATTTTATAGGGGCTCATACAGCTCTTTTCAAAATATATCCATCCATCCATTGTGTCAAGCACATTTGTACATTTGTTGCCATCATCATTCTCAAAACATTTTCTTTCTCCTTGAGCCCTGGGTATCAGCTCCTCATTTTTCCCTTCCCTCCGCCAACTTCCTACACTCACGGAACCCTTGATAATTTATACATTATTATTATCTTTTCTTGTCTTATACTGACCAATGTCTCCTTTCACTCACTTTTCTGTTGTCCGTCCCCCAGGGAAGGGGTTATATGTAGATCATTGTGATCCATTCCTCCTTTCTCTCCAGACTTTCCCCTTACCCTCCTAGTATCACTGTTCTAATCATTGGTCCCAAGGGGTTTGTCTGTCCTGGTTTCCCTGTGTTTCCAGCTCTTATTTGTACCCATGTACATGCTCTGGTCTAGCCAGATTTGTAAGGTAGAATTGGGATCATGATAGTGGGGGGTAGGGAGGAGGGAAGCATTAAAGAACTAGAGGAAAGTTGTATGTTTCGTCAGTGCTACACTGCACCCTGACTGCCTTGTCTCTTTCTTGTGACCCTTCTGTAAGGGGATGTCCAGTTGTCTACAGATGAGCTTTGGGTCTCTACTCTGCACTCCCCCTCATTCACATTGATATGATTTTTTGTTCTGGATCTTTGATGCCTGATCCCTGATCCCATGGACACCTCATGATCACACAGGCTGGTGTACTTCTTCCATGTGGACTTTGTTGCTTCTCAGTAGATGGCCGCTTGTTTATTTTCAAGCCTTAAAGACCCCAGATGTTATATCTTTTCATAGCCTGTCACCATCAGCTTTCTTCATCACATTTGCTATGTGTGGGGGAAGGTACCAGGCCCCAACCACTAATCACAGGTTCAATAGGTGCAATTGTACGGTTGAGATATATAAATATTATATTAAACTCATAGAGAGCATGAGAGATAAAAGGGAGATTGAATTAATGGAGTCACACACATTTCATGGTATCAATGCTCACCTCAGCCTCACTTGGTAGTCCACGTGGAGAGAGAGGGAGGGGAAGAAGGACAAGGGTAAAGGGAACAGGGGACAGAGGATGGGACAGGAGAGGAAGGGGAAGCTGACCAGATGCCAAGAGAGGAGCCCGAGAGAGAGCTCTTTATTGCTAACCCAGGCCTATATACCTTTGGGGGGAGAGCAAGCCCACTAATTACAGGTAAAGACATATGTCACAGGAAGGGGTTACACTATAGATTATACAGCAATGAGAGGGGGCCAATCTAGGGATATACACGCAATAGGAAGAGGAAGGATTGGGGGTATACATGTGACGAGATGGGTGGATCCTAGATCCAGGATGGCAACCTAATTTTGGATGTCACTGAGCCGGTTTGATCTGTTCTCTGGATCTCCTTAGAAGCCATTGTCAGTAGGGTGTCAACCCCACCTACAGGAACCAAATCGATGACTGTAAGCCTTTAGGGAGAAGTAGCCCAGTGTCCTTAACAGCAGGGAGCAGGCCCTACCTGTAGTCGTCTGGCAACTGACTGCTTTCAGGGAAGTAACTTGACAATCATTTATCATTAGCTGCAAGCAGTGTCCTAAGTCTAACACATATTTGGGGAGACGACTTGGGAGAAATCTTTCTGTTTCCCACAGGTATGTACCCATATTGTCTTCAGCAATTGTTTCGGGAAAGTGAGCATCACAGAATGCCAGGTTATTAGAACAAAGTGTTCTTGCACTGAGGGAGTACCTGAGTAGAGGTCCAATGTCCATCTACTACCTTGATGCTTAATATATAAGCATATGTACATAGATCTATTTCCCTATTGCTATACATAAATATATTAAAATATGTACATGCCTGTATTTAGACCTCTATAAATACCCTTTGCCTCCTAGTTCTTTCCTCTGTTTCCTTTTACTTTCCTCTTGTCCCACTATCATGTTTGGCCTTCATTCAGGTTTCAGCATTTCCTCTCGGTTACATTCTCCTTGATCAAGCCCTACCAGGCATCCTACATCCTCCTTGCCATAGATTTTTAGATCACTTGTTGTTTCCTTGTCCCTAGGCTTGTTAACCCCTCTTTCTTTCCCTGCCTCCCCTCTCCCAGGATATGACTCTTTTAAAACTCCTCGTTGGACAGTGTTATAAACTGAACCACCCACACTGAGCCAGGCCAAACGTTTTGAAAAGTGCAGCTTGTCACAGCCCAGCATAGCCCTTTGGACATATTTCCTGATCAGCCCAGTCTTGCTGGACTATGAGTAATGTGCTAGTGTTTACCTCTGGCATAGAAAACAAGTCTGTTGTTTGTTCCCAATCGCCGAAGTGCTGCTACAGGAAAAGCCAAGTGTTGCAGGGCCCACCGTGCTGTCTTTCCTCAACAGGGCTTGCAACATGCGCAGAGATTTTGACCCAAACACCTGGATTTACTTAGCTTCTCCTTCTCCTTGCTGCCTTCCCCCATTCCTTTCCTCCCCTAGCTTTCCCTCTGTTTCCAGCAGGGGGCAGTAGTGAAGGAGATGATGGTTGTGACGTTCTTAAGCATTTAATTATTCATTTAATCATTTCATTAAGTCCATCTAGAAGTCAGGCAGTGTGTCCTAGGTGCTGGGAGTGAGAGAGACAAATAAGAGACTAATTTCCTCCCCCCCACCCCCCCACCCCCGCCCTTGTATGGATGTTCTAGTAAGAAGAGTCAAGAAATAAATACACAAATTAAAAAGGCACAACAGAATATGCCCTGCTCTAAGCTAATAGAGTGGCCAAGACAGACCTCAGAGTGGTCAAAACTCCATACTGGACACACAGAGAGATAGAGACTTTGCATAAACACTGGGGTTGGGGAGGAGGGGGTGAGAACATATCAAGGACCACGAAGATGGCACAAGACTGGGCAGATTTTCAATTTGTCCTTCAGAAGGTCACTCATCATGAACACTTGACAGCGACTAGCAGCCACCACCACACATTGAAGGGGGAACGGGAGAAGGGATGAGCACACCAATTCCTGGGTCCCTGTAAGGTCCACTCTGCTCCTGTCTCTCCCCAAACCAGGAACACTGTTGGTAACTGTATGCTCCGCCCCCTTGGATACACCCCCCCAAAGAGAAGGTTCTTGGCTTATGGCTGTGCTTCCTAAGTGTCCGTGATTCCGCCTCAAGTCCTCTGCATTCCATAGGTCTACCGCCTCTTCATCGGCTCAGCAATCAGCTGCCTCACCAAGAGAAGCGGATACCATCAGCCGGAGTTGGCAATGACCTGGGAAGAAACAAAACTTTATCAAGTGGCCCTACTTTCCTGGAAGACTGCAGGGCACTGTCACAGGCAGACCGCAACATTCAGGAGTAGCTGACCGGACTCAAGTTTTAGGGCAGAGAGAATATCTACGTGAAGCCATAAAGTGTCCGCATACCTGCTGGCATTCCTATTGTGTATTGACTCCGCTCAGACAAACTGTCCTGTTTGTTTCTCTGCCATAGTGCTGGTGTGAAGCACACTTTTTAATGGAATGAGATAAGAGAGTTGGAATCTGTCAGGAGTAAACTGGTACAGAAATTTCCCCACCAGTTTCCCTGATGCTGTGGAAGTGGGAGGACACACTTGCATTTGGTCAGACCAAGGTCATTAGCAACAATTTGGATGAACATAGAGTACAGTGAATTTGAATGGTAGCAATTATGACCATCTATTTTTATAATCATTTCCCCCGCCCTATTTCTTACAGTCACCAAAATGGAGGTGACAATCTAGCACACAGAATTGTCAACAACTATATCAAGATACAGTTCATGTGTGACAGTCTCAGAGTTATTAGTTAAGTGGTGTTTCTTGCTATCTACAAAATTAGTAGAGCAGGTAGACTGACAAGGCCCATTAAAAATTAGCTGGCTACATAGAATGCAATAAAACGAAATACAGAGGAATCAATGTAAATCCTAGCCTTAGAGCCAAGCCGTCAATTGCACACATGGAAAGAACACTAGGTATTCTGAGAGCTGTCTGGGAATAGACATTGCTGATTCAAACTACTTCCACTGCTCACAGTATTGGAAAAGTCCTCAGACTTCATGAACCTCACTTGGGACCACTGGTCAGTTATTGCTGCTTGTTCTTGGTGGGTACCGTAGGCTTGGTTCTGGTCCATAACAACAGAAGGAAACACTGCCCAGGTTTGCACCATCCTCACAATTATTGTTACGTTTGAGACCATTGCTGCAGCCATCGTGTGAGTTCGCCTCCTTGGTGGCCTTCCTATTTCTTTACTCACCTTCGACGTTGCTAAGTCTAACGCTCTTTTCCGGAGGCTTTTCTCTGCTGTTAACATGCCCAGCAGATGTGGACTGAAGTCTCGCCATTCTCGATGCTAGGGAGCGTGCTGCCTCTACTTCTTCCAAGACAGATTTATTTGTTTTCTAGCAGTGCCCAGGACGTTCAACACCCTTTGACGATGCCATCATTCAAACGCCTCAATTTTTCTGCTGTCTTCTTTATGCATATTCAGCTTTCATGTGCATATGAGACAAGTGACAAGTACCAGGGTGAGCATTCGTCTTCAAAGTCCTGGGCAGCAGATTGGCCCAAAGCAAGACACCATTTGATTTATCTGTATCTATATCTATAATCATTTGATTGGGGGCTCTGACAGCTCTTATCACAATCCATAGATACAGCCTTTGTGTCAAGCACATTTGTACATATGTTGCCATCATTTTCAAACTGTTTCAAAAACATTTTCTTTTTACTTGAGCCTTTGGTATCAGCTCATTTTTCTCCCACACCATTTGATTTCTTGACTGCTGCTTCTATGACCATTGATTGCGTATCCAAGCCAAAGGAAATAATTGACAATTTCAACCTTTTCTTCATGATCTCATATTGGTCCAAATGTTAGGATTTTGGTTTTCTTTACATTAAGTCATAATCCACACTGAAGGCTGCAATCCTCGATCTTCATCAGCAAGTGCTTCAAGCCCTCAGTTTTAGCAAGCAGGGTTGTGTTATCTACATATCATATAAATATTCCTTCAATCCTGATGCCTCATTCTTCTTTCTATAGTCCAGCTTCTTGAATTATTTGCTTAGCATACAAAATTAATAAGTCTGGTGAAAGGATATGACCCAGATGCACACCTTTTCTGATTTTAAACATGCAGTATGCCCTAGTTCGGTCTGAATGATTGCTCCTGGTCCATGTACAGATTCCACATGAGCACCATAAAGAATCTGGAATACCCATTCTTTTCCATGCTACCAACATTGGTTATGAACCACACAGTCAAATGTCTTGGCATAGTCAATAAAACACAAGTGAACCTTTTTCTGCTATTTTCTGTTTTCAGCCAAGATCCATCTGCTGTCAGCAATGATATGCCCCATGACACATTCTCTTCCGAATCCAGCTTAAATTTCTGGCAGCTCCCTGTCGAGGTACTGCTGCAACCATTATTGAATTATTTTTAGCAAAATGTTACTTGCATATGATATTAATGATTTAAAAAAATAATTTCTACACTCTGGTCACTTTTCTTTGTAATATGCACAAATTTGGATCTATTTCACTCAGTTGGTCAGTTTGCTTCCTTCCAAATTTCTTAGCATGGACATATGAGTGCTTCCAGTGCTTATCATCTTGCTGAAGTATTTCAACTGGTTGTTGTCAATTCCTGGAGCCTTATTTTTTGCTGCTGCCTCCAAAGCAGCGTGAACTCCTTTTCTTAGTACATATGCTACCTTCCCTTGATCGTATGCTATTCCTTGATGTGGTCGAATGTCAACCAATTCTCTTGGTACAATGACTGTGTATTCCTTATATCCCCTTTTGCTGTTTCTTGCATCTTCCATATTTTGCCCATATAATCCTTGAATATTGTCACTCAAGCCTTGGATATTTTCTTCAGTCCTTTCAGCTTGAAATGTGCTGAATGTGCGTTTCCTTCTCAGCTTTCTAACTCCAGGTCTGTGCACATTTCACTGTAATACTTTATCTTTTTCAAAATCTCAGTCTCTTCTGACATCTACTTTGATCTTTTTCTCTCATTCTTGTCTTTTTATTGATCTTTTTTTTTCTTCATGATTTATGTTCTTGATGTCATCCCACAGTTTATCGGGTCTTCTGTCATTAGTGTGCAATGTAGCAAATCTGTTCTTGCGATGGTTTTGAAATCCAGGTGGGCTAGACTCAAGGTCATATTTTGGCTCTTGTGGACTTGTTTTCATTTTCTTCAACTTCAACCCGAGCTTGCATGTTAGCAGTTGATGGTCTCATTCACAGTCTGACCCGGTCTTATTTTGGCTGAGTCTGAGTGTCTCCATTGCTTCTCCCACAGATGTACCCAATCTAGTGTCTGTGTGTTGCATCTGGTGAGATCCATGTGTACAGCCATTGTTTATGATGTTGAAAAGGGTATTACAACGAAGGTGGTCATTAGACTTGAAAAATTCTATCATCATGTGATCTCCAGCTTCGTTTCTATCACCAAGGCCCTATTTCCCAGCTACTCTACCTTTGTTTCCAACTTTTGCATTCTAATCACTAATAATTATCAATTATTGCGGATTTTTTTGCATTTTGATTGCAAATTTTATCAATTTCAGACTGAAGAAATTGGTAGAATTTTCCATTTTGTCATCACTAACTGTAGTGGTTGGTGTATAAATTTGAATAATGTCTGTATTTTTTTTATAAATCATTTTGTTGGGGCTCATACAACTCTTACCACAATCCACACATACATCAATTGTGTAAAGCACACTTATATATTCATTGCCCTCATCATTCTCAAAACTCACTTTCCGCTTGGGTTCCTGGAATCAGCTCCTCATTTTTCTTTTTCCCCTTCCCCTCCCTCCCCACTCTTCCCTCCCTCATGAACCCTTGATAATTTACAAATTATTTTATCTTATCTTGCACTACCCAGAGTCTCCCTTCACCCACTTTTCTGTTGCCCATCCCTCATGGAGGAGGTTATATGTAGATCTTTATGATCAGTTCCCCCTTTCTACCCTCCTTTCCCTCCCGGTATCACCACTCTCACTGCTGGTCCTGAGGGGTTCATCTGTCCTGGATTCCCTGTTTCCAGTTCACATCTGTACTGCTGTGCATCCTCTGGTCTCACCAGCTTTGCAAGGTAGAATTGGGCTCATGATAGTTGGGGGGAGGAAGCGTTTAAGAACTAGAGGAAGGTTGTGAGTTTCATTATTGCTACACTGAACCCTGAGTGACTCATCTCTGCAAGGGATGTCCAGTTGCCTACAGAATAATGTCTGTATTATCTGGACTTCTTTGTAGGTGTATAGATGTTATCACAGACAGCATTGTACTTTAAGATAACTCTTGAACTGTTCTTTTTGACAACGAAAATAACACAATTCCTTTTGAATGTGTCAAGGTAATTATACTACCATGAAGAATTATTTAAGAAGTATTAACATTTATTAAAAGAAGCATGGTGACACAATTATTAAGCACTAGACTGCTAACTAAAGGTCGGTGGTTTGAATGTAACATTCATGAAATGCAAAAAAACTTGACAATCTCCTCTTGTAAAATTACAGCCTAGGCACCATTATGGGATAGTCTCTCTGTCCTGTGGCATTCTTATGGGTTTTGTTATTGGAGTTGTTATGACAAATGGACCTTGTTTATTAAGCATTTAGAGCTTTCACACGTCCTCAGTGGATCATTTTCCATCCTCTTTCCACTATCTTTTGGGTCTTCCCATCCTTGAGGCCCTGAAAGAGTTAATATTTTATTGTGCCAACATGGCCAATGAACACCTGTGGGATTAATTGAAGGGCGGAGAGATAAATGGTTCATTGAGCCTCACCTTTCTGGTCTCTTGCTCTTTAATCATCGGACCAGTGTACGGCTACCTTGCTTGTTCTTTGCCTCAATTTGCAAGCTACACTACCCATGGGACACCTAACCCATGGACTGTGTCACTGTAATTTGAGGTTCCCTCAAGACTTGCTTTGCCACACTATTGGAACTTACATCTCTTGAGTTGGGGACTGGCAGACCCTGTCATCTGGCTGACTATTGGTGATCTGCCTTGCTGTTGGCGGCCTGTGGCCAGATAACCTGAATTGCTCTATAGAGGACTACCTGGCGGCCCTGAAGATTTGAAGGACTGCCAGTGTCTGCCAGCTGAGTGAGTTGCACTGAGCCATTTGTACTGCTTTATAGATTAATTAACTGTCTCTTTCTTATGGTACATATATATATATATAATTATTAGCGCTCTGGTTTTGCTTCTCTAGAGAACCCTGTCTAGCACAGGCCCTTTCAGGTAGAGGGCATCGTTAGCTTCAAGAGGGAGCATGCCCTGCTTTGGTTGTCTGTGGATCAAGGATCAGGCGATGGGAAACAGAGGTCTGTGCATTTCCATTTCAGGATATAGTTTGCTTCGTGTCCTCCTAATGTTTTTCTGACTCTGAGGCTTTGGGCTTTAGGTCATTATTCAACACAGATGCCGTTTCCATCTTGAGTCTTCACTTTTCTTTCCCAGGTGTTCTTTCTTACCTGCCCTTGGTACTTGCAGTCTCTCCTTGTGGAGAAGGTTGAAAGAGGTTACCAAGACGTGGGGCTAATACTGACAAGATTGAAACGATGCTCTGCAATCCTCTTGTCAGGATTGTTTGAATGCTATCTCCAATGGTCAGAAGAAAGCTAGAGATTGGATTTGGTTCCTAGCAAAAAAGGACCCAAAAAGCGATGGTTATGGTAGAGGACAAATTGATAGGAATGATGGAAAGGAGAGAAAATATGGTGGTAGCACAGTCGTGGCATGTAAGCAACGGTGTCATTTCTATAAATGTAGACATATGTAGAAAATATAGGCAATTGAAATCCAGAGAATCATAGCTGAACTAATAGCATCCAACTTTCTTTATGATGCCTTTTGCTTGAAAGGTCCTTGGGTGGTACAAACCATTTGTACTCAGCTGGTAAGCTAAAGGTTGGCAGTTCAAATACACCCAGAGGCACTTTGGAATAAACAGGCCTGGTGATCTACTTCCATAAAGATTGCAACCAAGAAAACCTTAAGGAGAAGTTCTATTCCATAACACATGGGGGTCTCCTGCCAGAAGAAACCAGCTCCTAGCACAATCATTATGGGTTCGGTAGGTGCAATTGTACAGTGATAATAAGTAAATATTATAGTAAAGTTATAGAGAGCATAAGAGATAGAAGAGATATATAGAAATAAATGGAGTCAGACACATTTTATGGTAGCATTGCTCACCCCAGCCCCGCTTGGTGGTCCACGTGGAGGGAGAGAGAAACTTTAATGCTTCCCCAGCTTTTATCCTCTCTGGGGACGTGAGAGTCCCCTAATTACAGGTAAAGGCATACCGTCACAGGAAAGGGTTGTGCTATAGGTATTACAGTGATGGGAGGGGGTGATCTAGGGGTATCCAGGCAATAGGAAGAGGAGGGATTGGGGGTATACACACAGCAAGATGGGTGGGTCTTAGATACAGGATGGCAGCCTAACTTTGAATATCACAGAGCCGGTTTGGCCTGTTCCTGGCCCAACTGATAGAGACCATTATCAGTGAACCCCGCCTACAGGAGCCTGTCCATTGTCCCCAGCAGCAGGGAGTAGGCCCACCTCTGATATGGGGAGACAGCGGTCTGGCAGTGATTGCAAGGATCTGACCTCCCCCCACAGTCTCCTAAATCCCAAATCAACAACAGAAGCAAAGTCAACAAAAATAGAACTTTTACTCAGACTGTATATAAAGTTCATTGTAGGCACCTTACTCTAAGAATCCACATATTGAGGGACTGCCAATGACCCAGGAGGAAGAATCTGAGGCTGGGAAGTGGAAAGTAGGGTTTCCAGCCATACCTTGGACACTGACTGGCTATGTGACCTTAAGTAGATCACCCCGCTGGCTCCCAGAGTCCTCATGTGGGGATTGGTGGTGGTGTGACCTGCCTGACATCCTGTAAGAATCAGATAAGATCATGTAGATAAAGTGCCGAGCTCAGGAGCTGGCACCTGTGAGCAGGTCCTCTTACGGGTTCCAACCCCTCCATCGATACATTGTGGATGATGATGCTTTCCACGAAGGCCTGCTGGATGCTGAAAATGAAGACATCGGTCTTTTATGGATAGGAGCTCGCCAAGAATCAGAGCTGAGTCCGGATGCCAATTTTACCACTGAGAAAGTCCTGTATTTTAAATTAGTTCATATAGGTTATGACCAACAAAGTTTCATAATTTATGTATTTTATTGATGATAGTGGTTTTAATTTAAGTTTAACTACTTATAAACCAGGCACTGTGTTAGACCCTTTACAGATACTAAGAAATCTAACACTTACTACCACTCTATGTCAAGTCAGACAAAACCCCATCTGCCTGTTGGACACTTTCAGCTCTTATTTGGCAACTGAACACTGATTTCCCCTCAATCCTACCCTGGTGGCACAGTGGCCTACTCATTGAGCTGCAGGCCATAAGGTCAAAGGTTCTATCCACTAGCTGCTTTTCGGGAGAAAGGTAAAGCTGTCACTCTTGTACAGATTTGCAGCCTCAGAGACCCACAGGGTCAGCTCTATTCTGGGCTGTAGGGTCACTGTAAGTCAGAATGGACTTGACAACAATGAGTTTTTAACCCCTGCCTGAGAGCTATACTGTGCCCGGCCACAGGATAGGTCTCCTGGCAGCTCTAAGCCTATAATGATGACACTGTTCTTCAATGTCCCAGCTCCCTTGCTCTACAAATGGAGGAGTCTTTTGTTTTCCTGAGAAAAGGGAAGAAGGAGCTTCTATGAACATTAAATGTGGTATCTGGAGTTACAACAGTCCCCTTGCAAAATGAGACAATATGATACGGGAAAGGCCAGAAGAATCACAAAGATATCATTGAGACACTGAACTAACAGAATTAGCCACCACTTCCAGGAGCCCTGGTGGGGGCGTGGATTTAACATTGAGTTGCCAGGCACAAGGCAAGTATCTCAAACCCACCAGCCACTCCACGAGCGAAAGACAAGGCAGTCGGTGCCTGTAAAGATTTTATCATCTCAGAAACCGGACATGGTCTAGGCACAGGAGAAACAAAATGAATACATTGCTGTACAATGTACCAGGTGCTATGCACCTAGACAATGTTGGTCAATTGGGGGGTGGGGAGGGAATTGATGGTTCTTTGGTACTAGTTTCACGTGACTCAACGAGACCTGGAATCATTTCCTGACCTGGGCACCTCACAAACAGCCACCACCTATCACCTGCAGGTGAAAGTATACTTGTTGCTTGATGTTAAACAGGTTTCAGTAGAGCTTCCAGGCTAACACAAGCCTGGCCATCTGTGTTAGGCCAGGTTGACTAGAGAAACAAATCCAAGGACACTCATCTATGTGTAAGGAAGAGCTGTATATCAAGAGGTCATTATATATCAAGAAAACATCCCAGCCCAGTCCAACTCAAGTCCACATGTCTAATACTAGTCCATAAATCCCTCTTCAGACTCACACAGCCACATGTAGTGATGCTGACTGCAGGAGGATCACAGGCTGGTGGGTGCAGCGTCCCATGGATCCAATGGCTGTCAGGGGAGCCAGCCTCTAACAAATCATCACAGACCCGGTAGGCGCAATTATACACCGATAATAAGTAAAGATTATAGTAAAGTCATAGAGAATATGAGAGAGAGAAGACATTGAAATAATGGAGTCAGACACATTTCATGGTAGCATGATCACCTCCTGGATGGCCATGATCTCAACAGCTAGGTCTGCACACCCCATGGGCCGAGAGGGCAGGGGAGAGACTAGGAGTATACATATGACAAGAAGGGTGGACCCTAGATTCATGATGGCGGCCTAACCTTGGTCACCCTTGAGTGGGCTAGACCTCCCTGGGCTCTCCTTTGGGGAAACAACTTACTACTATCCTTATCTGAAGGAAGTGGGCACTACTTAGGGTGGGACAGACTAGACAGTCTGATTGCTCTAGATGGATCACTGATAACCCTTAGGGAGAATAACCCCTGACCTAATTCTGTTGACCTCCAAGTGTATAGTCATTTGCCATGTGTAGCAAGCAGCTAAATTTGGGGGAGGCAACCTGGGAGAAATCTTTCTGTTTCCCACAAATGGCAGTGGATGCATCTCTAGGGCTAGTCCAGGTCTCCAAGTAACTCACCAACAGGAAGGTGAAGCAGGGGTGGAGGGGGTAGGGGAGGCGGCAGGGCAGGGAGGTTCCTAGGACCCTCCTTATGAGGAGGTCATGCCCACAAGGAGGCACCTCAGGCCTGATTGACAGGCTCAACTCCATCCTTACAATTCAAGTTATCGACACAAAATTAGGTAACTACCCACACCATCCACTTTTGACAATCAGCCAATGAAAACTGGAGGCATCGGAAAGGCCTGATCCACAAAGGGTCATGGGATGATGCAGGACTGGGCAGCTTTGGGTTCCACTGCACAGGGCGACACCTACTAACCACAGTGCCACTTCATTTTCACTACAACCCAATGACACGGCTTTTAATATTCCGAGAGGCTCTATTTAAACAATAGAAGCTCAGAGAAATGAAAAATGTTCCCAAGTCTCAGGGCTGGAACGGTTGGAGGTGGAAACATGCTGTTTCTCAAACATGCTGTTTCTCAAACCTTGCTGTCCTGGCAGAAGCTCAGGTGGAAGGAAGCAGACATCGATTTCTTCCTCCACTGCAGAGAGATGGCAATCCATGATTCATGGTCCCGTGAGTTAAGCTCTGCAGGGCCAGAATGAATAGCGCTTGGCCACTCTCACCACCGGAACGGCAAGTGAACCAGGGGAATCCTGAAACCTTTTATTGAATCTGGTTTCGATTCAGGCCGTCAGTTCCAGACATATGTTTCTCCTGTTTCCAGGAGTTATGACCCTGATCTGCGCCTCAGGACAGACTGTGGGGAGAGCAGAAATGATGACTTGCATGCTTCGGTTTTAAGGGAGGCGCAGAGGCTGCCTGGAAGAGTCAGCAGAGCAGATACACAAGCAGAAGTTTGGGTTTTTTGCTTCTTTGGTCAGATTCTCCCTTGTGCATCATCAACTCGCCAGGTGGACTTGATTTTTGGAGCCTGCAGGTCCGGTGGATGCCCACCCCTCCCTGTGAAAGGACCGGCTACAGCCAACAGCCACTGGAATTCATCTTTCTTCCCACATCTCTGAAAGCAAGCTGTTTGGGGAGGAGATGAGCGGAGCGGATACATGAGTGAGTTTCTAGAGAACACAAGGGATGAGGCATCCTACAATGGCTGCACTAGAGCCCACGGGGCTGCCACAGAGTACACTGTGGGAGGGCTGGGAGAGCTGGGCGCTGTGCTGACCTATAGAAATATACACAGAGACGATGTATGATCAGAATGATCTCCCATGAACAAAAAATTATTTGGGAATTTACTTGGAAATTGAAAAATGAAGCAAAACAAGAAGGCTCTAAGCAGAAAAATGGATGAGGTTGAAGATAGCAATAGGATTATTCAATAGATGGTTGTGAAAAGAATATTAGAGACAAGTGTGCAAGAAACAAGCGACCCAAATTAGAGTGGCAAATCCAAGGGTCCCCAAGCAACTCTTGCTGAGGTAAAGCAGATCCAACTCAGCAGGATTGTGCTCAGCAAATATTATTCAAAACTGAAAATCATCTAGTATTGGAACAAGAAAGTCACGTGTTTCCCTCAACAAGAAAACAAGAGTGAGGCGTCCCAGGAACATGCGCACACACACACACACACACACACACACACACACACACACACACACACGAAAGCCTCAGTTCAAAGATGAAGCTAACAAAAAGGGCCTTGCACTGTACCAGGGAACCAATAGAGGGGTGTGCAGGGCCGGCCCCAATCCCATCTATATGGACACACCCCCCTCAGAAGAATGCACTTCAGAGGACAGCACTGGGGCTACAGCTTGGGGAGAGGGCACGTCTGATTAGAGCACACGGGAGAAAGGAAGAGGGAGGGAGAGGGAGGGGAACAGATCCTGACCCACCAAGCCCCCAGGATGCTATCCCTGCTCAGAGCAGACAATCCACAGGGAGGACCAGAGGGCCGGCCACGAGACATAACGTCCCTCACTAAACCATAGTGCTGTGGGCGACAGTACTGGAGACACAGTGCGGGAATTGTGCATAATCTGTCCCCATCATGCTGGGGTGAAACACTAGGGCGTGCAACAGAGCGGCAAGGGGAGCAAAGTGATGAAATCCCCAGCGAATACCAAAAGTAGACTTTGGAGAGTGTGGCACCCCATCAGACTCGATTGGAGAACACTCGTAAAGACCAACAAACTACTGAATTATTTATAGGCCTTTCTATTTTAGTCAGTGACTTTCTTTTTGTTGTTGTTATTATTGTTGTTTTATTCGGCTCTGCCTGTTTTTTGCACTTATTAATGTATCTGCATGTCTGTCTAGATAAGATAGTTGGGATAAATAATTCGGAGACAAAAAGAATGGGACCAGTGTGGTTCCAGGGGGATACAGGAGAAGGGGCGGTGGGAGAATGGAAGGTAG
The DNA here is from genome assembly GCF_000313985.2 of Echinops telfairi. NCBI lineage: Eukaryota > Metazoa > Chordata > Mammalia > Afrosoricida > Tenrecidae > Echinops > Echinops telfairi. The sequence continues at coordinate 3,758,844 of NW_022111321.1, read as the reverse complement.
GGGGAACCAACCCAGGGACAAGGGAACAACAAGTGAATTCAAATAAATAGAGAGAAGGGCGTAGAATGTCTAGTTGGGCTTAATCAAAGGCAACGTAGCAGCAAGGACTTACTAATCCCGAATGAAGGCTAGACATGATGGTGGGACAAGAGGAAAGTAAAAGGAAATAGAGGAAAAAACCAGAAGGCAAAGGATATTTATAGAGGCCTACATACAGGCATGTACATATGTATATATGAGGGGAATCGAACTATGTACTCATATCTATATGTTAAGAATTAAGGTTGCAGATGGACACTGGGTCTCAACTCAAGGACTCCCTTAACACAAGAACACCTTGTTCTAACAATCCGGCATTCTGGTACCTGATCCCATTGACACCTCATGATCACACAGGCTGGTGTGCTTCTTCC
>NW_022111321.1:3755602-3757948 GCF_000313985.2 Echinops telfairi | reverse complement strand
AATCAATCACAAGGATCAACCTATAACTTCCTCTCAGGGGGACAAACAATGGAAAAGTGGGTGAGGGGTGACGGAGGATGATGCAAAATATGAAAATAATGATCTATAACTTATCAAGGGTTTTTGAGGGAGGGAAGAAGGGAGGGAGGAGGAAGAAATGGGGAGCTGATATCAGGGGCTCAAGTGGGAAGAACGCTTTGAAAATGATGATGGTGGCATATGTGCAAATGTGCTTGACACACTGGATGAATGTATGGATTGTGATAAGAGATGTGAGAGCCCCCAACAAAAAGTATTTAATAATAAAAAATGGCCTTGCACATGATTTTGAGCAATGATGGGGATGCAAGAGAAGAATTCATTTGACTGTGGATTTGAGTCTTCTTCTTTGGACTTCATGGAAGCCTGGCGGTGTAGTGGTTACACATTGGGCTGCGAACCACATGGCCGGCAGTTCAAAGCCACCAGCCACTCTGAGGGAGAAAGACTGGACTTTCTACTCCCTTGAAAGTTACAGTCTAGGAAACCCACAGGGGCTGCTGTGAATCAGCACTGACTCGGTGGCAGCGAGTGAGCCTTCTGCTGTAGAGAGTAAGTGCAGAGCTAAAATCTTGGCAGTGGCTTTTTAAAAATAAATCTCTAGGCAAAATCATGAGAGACTTAACTGGATGTAAAGCAAATGCTACAAACATATAAAAGTGGTGGAAGTGTCCAAGGTAGGAGGTGGTGTGGGTGGTAAAAAGAGGCAGAAGATGATGTCTGGGGCCTGGCACGTGGACTCTCCCTGTGATTACCATCTCAGGCTTACTGAGCCCCAGGCACATGCTTGAGAATATTATTGACTTCATTCTATACTTATTTCTGAGATGCCTTCCATGTGCCAGACAGCACACTTTGTTCTGAGATGCTCACCGACCGACACACAGCCTAGGAGAGGGGGGTAGAGGGTGGGCGGGGAGGGGGGGGGGCAGCTACCAACTTTCACCTCATTACACACTTCATAGACTTAGTCTCAGATTTGTACCTTCGCATATGTTAAGAGTGAGATAATATGAAACAGAAGATAGGGTTGGCGACTTGTCCACAAACTCAGCCACGGAACCCTTGTGAAGCACAGTTCATGCCTGGACACATGAGGTCACCATGAGTCAGAATCAATTGGATGGCAACAATTGTTTGTTTGTTTGCTTGTTTTTAATGTGCAACGATCTTCTATAAGATGCTATTGGCTTTTATATAGTGGTATAAATTAGCTGATCTTTTATTTTTCTAAAAGCACTTTTTTTTAAAGTACTGTGGAAAGCTTTAAGTACATATTGGTTTATAGTTCAAAATTGAATTTTTTTAAGCCGTTCAGCCTTGATTGTAGACAAAATCTGTGATCCTGTGTGGGAACAGTGAGGCTCAGGGTAAGTCAGACAGCACTGTACAAGGGCTCCTGCTCACATTTGCACAGGTTTACTCTGAACAGGATCTGATGGACCATTCCTCTGGGACTGGTGGGTGGCTGCCACCAGGTCTCTCAGGAATCCTCATGTCTCAGTTTTGTGTTCATGTGCCAGAAACTAACAGTCCAATCCAGACAGTGGCTCCGGAGGGGCGTCTGCTGGGCCCAACTCAGTGCAGAGCCCTGACTCAGTGGGCGAAGGTCACTGTCTAGAGAATTCCAAAGGGGTAATTGCTATAGAATTTCTTGAAGGCTAGAGGAAGGTCATGGAAGCTTTTTTTTTGCCTTTTTAATGGAAGCTTATTATACAGAGAATTTTAAGAAAATCAAAAACTGCACTGGTGAGAAAAAGGTCAGAAAAGTTGTACTGAGCAATACCCCTCACCCTCACCCCCATCGCAACAACACACTTGCCCATTCTTCCAGGATAGCAAGAGCTGTCCTTGGGGAAACCTTAGCCAACTGCCCTCTAGCTGTGGCCTCACCCCTGCAGACTTCGTTTTGGTCTCAAAACTCAATGAATGTTTCAGAAGAGCGTGATGTGAGTTACCCAAGGATGCTAGAACAGCCAACTGCCATGTCGATGTATCAATCAGTGAACACTGAATTCTTTCGGGGATGGGCCAGAGATATGGAAACATGACCTTCAGAAGTATGTGGTCCTCAATGGAGGATGTGTTGAGAAACCATAGCGTCACATGTTGATATTTTTACTTAATAAGGCTTTTCTGTGATTTTGTAATCATACTAATGTTATCTGCTTTGTCCATGATCAAATCCTTCATGTATAGCGCAGGGCCTGGCCCATCGTTAGTGTGTACAACAAGTGTCTCCATTACTGGTGCTGCTCGAATGCCATAGCAGTTGGCTTTACAGAACAGAAAGGTACCATCTCAAAG
>NW_022111321.1:3752983-3755163 GCF_000313985.2 Echinops telfairi | reverse complement strand
CCTTCTCATGGGGATTCTGAGAACTTCCTCTCTTTTCCCTGGAGGCAGGCCACACACTCTTTCTCTGTCTTCACCTTCCTGATGACAAGCCGTGCAGAGACTTGCTGAGACCTGCAAGAACCACTTTCTCTGCTTCACCTTCCTGTTGAAGAGCCACACTAGTGAGTGGAAGGAGGCACATGGAGACCAGCGCCAGCGCTGAGACAGTTCCACCACCATTGGATCCACAAGACTTTGCGCCCACTGGCCTGTGATCTCCCTGCATTCTGCATCATTGCCTATGACTGCATGAGTCTGAAGAGGGATTTATGGATGAGAATTGGACCTATAGGCTAATATCAGACTTATGGGTTTGGTCTGGACTGGGCAGGGATATTTTCTCAATGTACAATTACTCTTTGATATAAAGCTCTCTCTTACACATATAAGAGTGTCACTGGATTTGTTTCTCTAGTTAACCTGGTCTAACACAGGGGGCATCCCCAGACCAGATGTGATGCATTGAACACTAATGACTGAAGATCAGATGAATTATGGAATGACACCAGGAACATCTGATATGACGAAAGCAAAATATCATTTAAAAAAAAAAGAAAAGGAAGAAAAGATCAGAGTGGATGTCAGAAGAGACTCTAAAATTTGCTCTCGAACATTGAGTAGCTCAAGCAAAAGGTAGCAATGATGAAATAAAAATGGTGAACAGAATTTTCAAGGAGCAACTCACAGACAATGTGAAGTATTAGAACAAAATGTGCAAAGATCTGGAGTTAGAAAACCAAGAGGGAAGAATATGCTCAGCCAATCTCAAGCTGAAGAATTGAGGAAAGAATTTAAGTTTCTATTTGCAATATTGAAGGATTCAATGCCCAAAATATTGACTGAAAAGAAGCATCAAATGAAGATAGAATGAATACACAGAGTAATCATACCGAAAATCATTGGTGAATGTTCAACCCTTTAAGAAGTAGCATATGTCTAGGTATTGAAGGAAAAAGTCCAAAATGCTCTGGAGGCATAGGTAAAAGAAAAAGGCTCCAGGAATTGGCAGAGTATCAATCAACATGTTTACAAAGAAATGCAGCTCTGGAAGCACTCCGTAGTCTATGCCACAACATTTATAAGACAACCACCTGGCCCACCGACTGGACAAGATTCATACTTGTGGCTATTCCAAAGAAAGGTGACCCAACACAGGAGGAAAGTGTCCAATAATATCCTTAATGTCACACGAGTAAAGTTTTGCCTAAGAGAATTTACAAATGCAGCAGGACTCCGACAGGGCACTTCTGGGAATTCAAGCAGGACTGAGAAGTGGATGTGAAACAAGAAATAACATTGCTGACATGAGAGGCATGTTGGCTGAAAGCAGGGACTACCCAAAGATGGCCACTTGTGTTACATGGACCGCGAAAAGGCCTTCCACTGTGTGGATCATAACAAATTACAGATAGCATTTAATAAATGGGAATTCCACTTTACTTAATTGCACTCCTTTGAAACTTCTACATAGACCACCAGGAGGTTGTCCTTCTAACAGAATAAAGGTATACTGCCTGGCTTAAATCAAGAAAGATGTGCCTTTGGGTTGTATCCTTTCACCATTCTTATTCAATCTGTGTGCTAAGCCAACATTCCGACATGCTGGATTACGTAAAGAAGAACATGGCATCAGGATTGGTGGGAGACTGATGAACACCCTGTAATATACAGGTAATACAACCTTGCTTCTAAAGGGTCCCGCTGAGCAGAGAGCAACACTCAACCCTTCCTTCAACCTTCCCTCCTATGCCAAAGAATTCCTGTGCCCTTCAGAGTTTATGTCCCCTGCTTCATTCAAACTTGCCAATAAGGCGACTGCAAGGTGCTTCTCCAGACTTAACTATTTGTTACTGCTCTGAGGGTATATTAGCATGTGGCTTTGTCTCTCCCTCTTACCCTCTGGCTCTGGCTCTTGCTCCCCTACCAGCTCAGCTTCCCCCAACTTGCCTCTCTCTGCTCTGTTTCCCACTCCTTCCTCGTCTACCTTTTTCAATTTTCCCTCCTGTGTTAGTCCAGGTAGACTAGAGAAACAAATTCATAGACACTCCTATGTGTATGAGAGAGCTTTATGTCCAAGAGCAATTGAATATAGAGAAAACATCCCAGCCCAGTCCAGATCAGGTCCATAAGTCCAATATTAG
>NW_022111321.1:3748896-3751545 GCF_000313985.2 Echinops telfairi | reverse complement strand
TCGACCCCATTGGCTGAATCAAATTCACCTGGCTTAGATGGGCCAATCCAGGTGTAACGCCCACCTAGGTGTACCGCCCCTTCCTGGCATGAAGCTGGAACCTCTGAACATGGGTAATGGACTCCCCATTCCCTATGCTAAGCTATCTAACAGCTTGTTGCTTCTCTGCTAGATGGCCGCTTGTTTAACTTCCAGCCTTTAATACCCCAGAACAATAAAGCCTGTTAACTGTTACTGAGTTTCTCAATAAAGCCTGTCAACTGATACTCGAATTTTGTTCCATTCTCTAATTTTCGATCAGCTTCCTGAAAAAGGAAAAGTACTTGAAGCACTTACTGATGAAGATTGAAGAACAGTCTTCAGTATGAATTACATTTCGATTTCAAGAAAATTCCTTAAAAGTGCACGAATAACAACATGAGAAATGGAGAAAAGACTGAAGTGCTTAAAGGGGAACTATGCCTCAGAGCCAGTTCCATAGATTGCACATAACAATGGCAACGTTGATACAGTATTACTGCTAAGTTTCTCGGGTGGGAAATGCGTCGGTTCTTGGCTTCCCAAGAAAGAATTTACGCCGAAGCCTGGTTTGTGATCCAAGTGGGCTTTTATAAAGGACAGAAGCAGTTTCAGGTTTTATAGTCATTGAACACAGGCACCCTCATGGCACTATACATCCACACGTGGCTGTCTGAGGCCAGAGAGAGAGACCGCTGCACGGCTGAGCAGACAGCTGAGAAGCAGCCAACGGGAAAGAGGACCATGGTCTCCAGATTCAAGCCTTTAGGCCCTGAGGCTGGGAGGCGTGGTCGATGGTACTGGTTGACCTCATTGGCTGAATTAAGCCCACCTGGTCTAGTTTGGGCCCCACAGGTGTACCGCCTCCCTGGCTCGAGGGTCTGAATTTGGAGCTTGCCCCTTAGACATCCCTGCTTCTTGCTACCTAACATTACCAGTCTAAGTACTAGAGAAGGAGCCCTTTGTATTTCTCTGAAATGAATTCAGTTCTACCCAAGGATCAAGAGAGACAGGGCCAGTTGTTAATGTCGAACTGTTTGAGGTACTATACAAAGGGAATGTTTACATACATTCTAAAATGGGAACGATATGGAGAAGATTAGCCTGGTCCCTGCACAAAGATGACAAAGGGACACATGTTTCCTTCACCTATGAATTACCTATATTAGCAATCAAGAAAATGTCGCATGACGGAGAGTGTATTTAATCACTGCCCTTTTGTTCCAGATGTGTCCAAACAAATGATATATTAAGTGGAGGGTTATATTTGATTATTATAGGTAAGCAGGAATTGTTCAATTAAAACGATTCAAGGCCCTGGATGAAAGTATAGTGGCCTGTTGGCACTTGACCACCGGACTTTGCACACCACCCTTAGTGAGAGGCACACCTCCACAGGCCTGAGACAATGGAGAGCCTAAATACACACCTTCCAGGAAGGATGCTTGTTTCACAAGTAGCCCCCATTCAAGTGCTAATATAAAGCTGTCTCCTATGGGCACCTGGCTCCTCACATAAGCAGTTAGAGGATGCTTATCTTTAAGAGGAGTCAGCTTCCTTTGTCCTTTTTCCATTCACACCTTTTGTCTGTTAAATCCCTGGTACTTACTATGAAGTGTTCCCCTAGAGAGCTGGGGATATCCAAGATTAAGACATTGCCCATTTCACTGTGTGTGTATTAACAAGGGCCTCATGGCTATAAAACACTTCTCCGGATAATGGAGAGGAGTCCCTATCTCCATTTAGAAAGTCCACTTTCTATCTTCCCTTTCTTTTTTAATCGTGCCTTCGCTCCTCAAGACCCTGTTCAACTATAAGGCTGGACCCCACAATGGTCTGTGGCTGAAATCGGGTTTAATATTTGTAAAGATTAATTTCAATGTTTTACAAAATGGTTTAACCAACACTAAGGTTCTGTGGATCCAGGTGGAAAAGGGACATACTAGGGACATAGTCTCAAAAGAGTACACGCTATTTCAGGGAAGTGTGCCCAACTGCGCGGGGGTCCACAACTGAACATGGGCATCCTCGTGGGGCTGTGTGCCCACACGTAGTGACCTGAGGCCGGAGAGACCGAGAAGAGGCCAAACAGGTGCAGGAGCAGGGTCAAGGTGAGAAGGGCAGAAGGTCAGCCCGCTGTCCGCCAAGGTATTTTAAACCTCTGTCTAGGGAGGCGTGGTCAATGGTATTGGTTGACCCCATTGGCTGGATTAAGCCCAACCTGGGCCTAGTTTGGGCCACCCAGGTGTACCGCGCACCCGGCTCAGCATTGAATTGGCGCATGCCCCGTAGTCTTTATGGCTCACCGAGGCTCGCCTGGTTCTCCACAGCAACCTCCTGTAGGGGTCCTCCAGGCATGGAGAGGGACAAACTCCCTGGTCTCTGCTTTTACCTACCTAACACCTTCACACAACAACCCAGCCTGCACGCCACCCCCTCACCCACACCCTGCCCCAGCTCCCTCCTAACCCAGCGTGCACTTCTTCCCAGAAAGAGTGCCTTGCCCCTGTTGGCTCCGTGACTGGTAGAGCACACCACCTTGTATTGTCACCCTGCCCTGCCACTTCCCGGGCAGCAAGAACACCAAGCGCCACCCCACCCCTAGTTTGTACTGCGTCCTTTCCCTTTTCT
>NW_022111321.1:3728193-3748020 GCF_000313985.2 Echinops telfairi | reverse complement strand
CAGCAGGATTTCTGGAAGGGGGGGTCCAAACAGTCGAGGGCAATCTCATCTTAAACCTGCCGGCATCCCTCCCCATGGCTGATGCTAAACTCCAAGGTCATCAAACCCAAGGCTCTTTATTGACCTCCACATGCACCCTTCCTGGCCCCTGCCCAGGCAAGACCCAGCCGAGGAGAGAGCAGCACTGGGTTTGTGACTGAGTCGGAGCAATCGGACTGGTCCTGGAAACCCATAACCTGCCTGTACCTCACACCTGATAAAACCCGGAGACACAATTCTCTCAGCTGCAACTCACTAGTGCCCCCACCTGCTGCGTCAGGTGCTTTTCTTTCCTCCTTGTGTTGTGGTCCACGAGTCCATTCTTCGGTTCTTGAAACCAAGAACCCCCCTGGACATGTTGCAACAATTGAACCTCTGGATTTCCAAGACTGTAACTCTTTATGGGAAGTAAAAAGTCTCACCTTTCTCAGCTGGTGTTTCGAACTGTTAACAGCCTAGCTCCTAAACCACTGGGCAACCAGGGCTCTTACATAGTACAATTAAATACAAATACACCACCACCACTATGTCTCAGACAACAGACAAGTTCAGTCCACACAAACGAACCACATAGAGTGGCTCAGACAAGTGATCGAATTACAGAAGCGAATGCCTTCCCAGGAAGAAGTGATACTAGAGCTACCTGATGGGGGCTTTTCAGAAATAGGTTTAGGTAGTTAGGTAACTAGCTTAAGGACAGGGAGTTGTCCCTCGCATGCCTGCAAAGGCCCCCATAGAGGAGGTTGGAAAGAAATCAGGCAACCATTAAGACACCTATGAAGACCCCAAACTGAGCGTGCTCATACTAAACCTCCCGAGGCTGGTGGGAAGTACACCTGAGCGCCTAAACTAGGCCCAGGCTCATGACATCACCCAGGTGAGTTTAACCTAGCCAATGAGAGCAACCAATACCTTCAACCACACCTTCCCCCAGCCAGGGGTGGGCTGGAATAAAAGGGAGCACGCTGGGCACACCCTCTGGCCCCGTACTCCCTCCATCCCTGGGTCCTTGGGATTCCCCCCGAGTTCCACACGTGTGGGTGCTCTTTTCCACGTGCTTGTTCGGGCCCAGTTGTGAACCCCTTTGGACTGTAAGACCTGAAACTTGTCCTGTCCTTCATAAAAACCCACTTGGGTTACAAAACAGGCTTCGGGGTGAATTCTTTGATCGTGTGAAGAAAAGAACCAGAAACCAAACCGTACGTTCAACAGATTGAGAAAAAGATCAAAATAAACAGACAAAATCAAGAACACAGACTGGAAACTGAAGAGTTCAAGGAAGCACTGGAAGAACAAACGGACATACTGGATGGAACACTGGAAACCAGACGTGAAACCATTATCAGGAAGCCAGAGGACTCCGACGACGGTTTCAGAAACAGACAATGCAAACAAAGGACAAAGGAGTAGAATCAATGGGAAGCAGGATTCGCTAGACGGGTGACACCTCTCAATACTAATCTGTTAGAGGAAAATTAAAAATGAAAGACGCCTGAGAAATTATGTGTGACCCAGGTGCGAGGAATGACGTTATGGAATCAGACCTCTGTGACCAGAAAAGGTTTGTTAAAAGCCCAGAGAAAACTGCCAAGGGTTTCTTGGAAGAAAACTTTCCGAATATCATGAGAAGGTAAAGTTGAGAAGAAATGCATTCAAGAAACTCAACAAAGCTCAAGTAACCTGGCTTGGAATTGATTGCTTGGACGAGGGGGTGAGGGGGAAGCAGAAGTTGAGGACATCCCTGTTTGGGGTTTGTGTGAAAAACAGGAAAATTCCAAGCTGAGAGACCAGATCCTCAGGCGTGCTTGTGTGGATGGATTTGAGGTACGAGGGATAAAGGCGGGCCTTCTGTCTCCCGCGGTGCCATTGCACTGCCCTACGGGGTTGCTGCACGCCCATCAGGGTTGGTCCACAGCAGAGGTGTGCTCTTTCAAGCTGCTGCTGCTGCTGCTGCGTGGGTTTTTCCCTTTTGAAGACCCCCCTAGAAAATTGCCGGGACAGTTGGACCCAGAAGACACTTAGAGACTCCACAAGAGGAAGGTTTTAAATGGCTGTGAGTAGTTTATTTGATATATTTAAATACAGTTTGCTATGGATAGGCTTGGTAAAGCTTCCTGTCAAGGGGTGTCCACCTTCCGCTTGGCAGCTGAGTGCTCTCACCTCTGGCAGCCATTCTGAGGGGGCAGTAGGGCCCGGCAACTGGTATTCAATAAAACACGGGGTCAGTGTGCCTCAGCCAAGAGACAGGACCGAGCAACATTTATAGGCTGAAGTTGAGAATTCTGATGCTCCCTTTTTAAATGTTACATTAAAAATGTAACATGGTCCAGAACACCCACTTATAGGTGCCAGTGTTGCTAATGTCAAGTGTGAGAGAAATTATGAAAGATTCTAAAGGAAAGAAAGAAATTAAAAACCCCAAAGCCCTAGTATTTCAAAAGCAGGAAGAAACCTAACCTACCCAGTCTTCAGTCACCCTCTGTGCTGTCCGTGTGCCTGACCTTTAGTGGAATTTGGTGACTCTTGTGATTGTTTCAGTTCTTCCAGTCTTCCCACGCAAGTGCAACTTGTGTTCGGTATGGTCATTACATGACTTCGTTCTGTGACAGACCGTGGTCTCAACGACAAGAAATACAAATGACAGAGCTGGGTTTGTAACTTGGTCTTGACCTGATCTTGGTGTCATTAAATTAATATTTCTTAACCACATTGCTGTGGCTGGGGTGGGGGTGGGGATGGGAAATGAGGACGGGGCTGTGTATACATATACACTGTCAAAAACTGTCCCCACTTGTCTTATGTACTTAGAATGTTAATCAGCTGAACTGAAATGTACTTTTGTTTGTTTGTTTGTAAAGGATCCATGGTTGTGTCTCAGAAACCCACAGGGCAATTCTACCCTGTCCTATATGGTCTCTATGAATCAGCATTGACTCAAAGGCAGTCAGGATTTTAAATGCTTTGTAAGTATCAAATACACAATTTAAATGAGAAAAGAATCTAAAGTATCTTAATTTTAGGTTGATTTGATATGGAATAATATATGGATATATTAAAATTTAAAATATATTAAAACTAGTTCCTCTCTCTCTCTTTTTTTTTTTTTTTAGGTAATGTGGCCAAGTCAAATCCATTGCCATCAAGTTGCTCCTAATGTATACTGACCCTACAGGACAAAGCAGAACTGCACCAAAGGATTTCTAGGGCTGTAACTTTTACAGAAGCGGTGGCCACATCTTTCTTTCATGAAGTCAGTGGTGGATTTGAACTGTTGGCATTTTGGTGAGCTACCACCAGGTTTCCTAACTAGAAATTTTAAAATTTGCTTATGTGGTTTACATTTATGAATTGCATGACACTTTTATTGGACGGCAATGGTTTAGGGTGCTGTGCTAATAATATAAGGCATGAGTTGAGGTTGGGTTTTTTTTAATCCCAAAGGAAAAAAAGATTGGGGGGGGGGGGCGGCAATTGACAGAGGGAAGCCTAATGGTTGCACAAACATCTGGAAAGTTGTCAACCCTCAAAAGTTATCACCTCCAAGTAGGTGAAAATGTGAAAGTCTAACAATGACAAAGTTGGGGAGTTGTGTGAAGAAATAGACATTTTTATACCAGCTGTCAGGGTTGTATGGACCCCTGGTGGTGTCACTGGGCCCCTTAAGACAAGTCAGCAGTTCAGCCCCACCACCCACTCTCAGAGTAAGATGAGGCTTTCTGTTCCCGTAAGCACTTATGGTCTCAGAAGCCCCATGGGGCCATTCTACTCTGCCCTATAGGGTCACTGTGAGTCGGAATCAACTCAATGATGGTTGGTTTGTTTGGAGCACAGCCCCTACAGCACAGCCACCACTTCTGCAACACGTGTACATGGGTTTTCCTTGTGGCACTTCATTGACTCCAGGGACCAAAGGAACAAGGCTACATACCACCATTAGGGAGGTAGATAAAAACTGGAACATTTACATGACGAATTATTATGATGCAGCAATGAGATAAATAAAAAGCATGATCTGGCTGCACATGTCATCAGAAGACCATGCTGAGTTTATCTGCACACACATATAAATACTCTTATTCTGCCAAAGAATACCTATGCATGACACTATTTGGGTGAAAAATTTAAAATCTATAGAGTAATAATAGGTATTAACATCACATCCCGGAGCAATATGAATAAAAGCCTGGCTGGGGTGGGGTGGGGGGATACACACCAGTTACAGAAACGGTCTTGGGCACCAAGAAAGGAGACAGGACCAGGGTGAGGGTGACTGCAGCAACCATCGTGTGTGTGCCCCTGCTGTCGCCTGAGCATGGCCCCCCACCAGTGCTCGTGGAAGCAGCCGTCAAGAAACTAAAGCGTGTACTGCGTTGGATAAATCTGTTGCACAAACTTCTTTATAGTATTGAAGGGCAAGGACGTCACTTTGAAGACTAAGGTGTGCCTGTCCCAAGCCATGGTATTTTGAATCGCCTCACATGCATGTGACAGTTGGACACTGAATAAGGAAGACTGGAGGAAACTTGATGCGTTTAAATTATGGCGCTGGAAAAGGAGATTGGAAGTACTATGGACTGCCAAAAGAGCAAGCAGATCTGTCTTTGGAGACGTACAGCCAGAATGCTCCTTATAAAGGGTGCTGAGACCTCCTTTCCGTGCTTTGGACATGTTGTTAGGAGAGATCAGTCCCTGGAAAAGGACATCACGTTTGGTAAAGTAGACGGGCAGTGAAAAAGAGATGGACCGACACAGTGGCTTCAACACTGGGCTGAGGCATAAGAATGATTGTGGGGATGGTGGGGGCCGGGGTGGTGTGTCCTGCTGTTGTCTGAGCCAAACGGACTCTATGGCACCCATCGACAGGGTGCTAGCATGATTGCTCTGGCCTGCAGAGGGGCTCATGAGCACTGGTTCCCTGTGTGACTGTTTTTGTGAGGTCTCCAGTAGAGTGTGTTACATGCTTCTGGCCGATGACCGAACTCATGCCTGGTTACTCATCCCTGATCCTCCTACCAAGCTTTCTGGGCTCTGATCACCAGGGACTGCTACAAAGTCATGAGGTCACAGTTCCGGGGACTCCACAAAAGACTTCCCAATCTGATCCTGTCTCCATGCACCATCCATCGCAAAATTATGTCTGTGCTTTGTTCCTTACTGTTAGCACCTACAGTTTGTCACTCCAGCTTACCATTATCCCACTCTACTTTATCATTGATGCAAACCACAGGTTCCCACACTTATTTGGCCTACCCTGTCGGAAAAACAATTACTCAGCGGCTCTGTGCCAATTAAAAACGCAGTCCATAGTAAAGGCTAAAGGATAAAGGGTAGGTATCTGCTTTTGGAGTTCCCCTGAACCACTCCAGTGCCCCCCAGGGGGTGGTACCACCCTTTTGGAGAAACACTGATTAAAGCCATACATACACGGAAGGCAATACCTTCCTGTTTATGGCCCCACGTCTAGCACAGCTCAGTCTGGCTCCTAGCGAGCTTGCAATTAATGTTGACATGTGAAGACAAAAACTTCCATTTTCTCCCAGAAATTCACGCAGGCCAGTCACCGACAAGGTCATCTGGGTCTGTGGTTATACATCATGAACGAGCCTGCATGGGAGAGCTTCGTGTCAACGGATGCCAGGGAAGAAGCTGATTGTAAGAAGCGAACGTGCAGGTTGTTTTTATTGCTTATCTGGATTCTCAACACTCTGTCCTTCATCGCAAAGAGATTTTTCTCTTGGAGGGAGAGGCCATGGGGGAAAGACATAGGAGGCTGCTCAGGCATCAGGAACCTTTCCAGCAGGAATAACTAATCCGGATCTTGCTTCAAAATGACTATTACTTTAGCCTGGGGGTCTTGAGACCAGCTTGACATCAGTTTTTTTTAAATGCAACATCCCGACTGAAAGGGGCTGAAATTGTTTTGAATTCATTGAGACAAGATCCTGTGTGGCAGAAGAAAATAAAACTATGTTTGGGAGAATCTGTCTCTCTCTTGGAATTGTCTGACAGGTCTGAATATTTTTTTTAATTGCAGAAAAATACTTAGAACAGAACATTCGCCACTTCAACCATTTTTATTTCAGCGTTTAGTGACATTGATTGCACCCCTCATTTCTTGTAAACCATCATCGCTGTTTCAGTGCAAAACTTTTAGAGGAAGTTTGAGGAGAAAATAGCATATCTGGTTTTTGGTCAATTCTACCCTCCAGAGGATTGTGTGTGTGTAAAGAGAGTGTATGTGTGTAAAGAGAGAGTTTGTGTGTGTGTGTAAAGAGAGTTCATTGTGTGTGTGTGTGTAAAGAGAGAGTTTGTGTGTGTGTGTAAAGCGAGAGTCCATGTGTGTGTGTAAAGAGAAAGTTCATGTGTGTGTGTGTGTAAAGAGAGAGAGTGTGTGTGTAAAGAGAGAGAGAGAGAGAGAGAGTGTGTGTGTGTGTGTGTGTGTGTAAAGAGAGAGAGAGAGAGTTCAGCCTGAAAGTCACGGCTCTTTGTTTACTGAAGGTTGGAAAATGGCACTTAGAAGTAAGCAGGGCTGTAGATGCAGATGGAGGAGCCAGCTGCAGACACAATAGCTGAAAGGAGAGGAAATATGCGTGCAGAAGCATATTTGTTTTCGTAGTGGGGTGCTGGTGGTACAGTATAGGCTTGACTTTGGGGGCTCGTTAGATCTAGTGCTGGAGCTGGCAAACTCTTGAGATGGAAGAGCCAATCCTGTGCCTCATGACAATTTAGAAATTATTCGAGCCATAAATACATGTTTCCAAACAAATGAACTCGCCATTGTCTGAATAATCGCCTTTCAGTGAAACTATGATAGTTTTATTTTCACTTCCAATTTTTACTTCAGCGTCACATGTATGTATCAGAAAGGTGGCATAAGGCTTGCTGGCTGCAGTTTGCTGACCCCTGCACTAAGGGATAACCTGATCTTTGGCAACTGGGCGGGCTGCTGAGGGCTAGCTCAATGGTATAACAGCATGAAGAAACAGGGAACTGAGGGCAGAGGCCAGAGGCCAGCGAAAGGGATGGCGGGAAAGGTAAGCAGGATCAGATGTGCAGGGCAGTGAATAGGGCTTGAACCTTGAAAATTGTTCTCTAGAAAGCTCTGGCTGGTTTCCCCTTCTGAGATGGACTAGAGGAGCAGGCTGGAGGCAAGAAGGTAGAGGGTGGGTGAGGTCCTGGCCCAGGGGAGGGTGATGGCAATCAGAATTGAGGCAGCATAAATCGCCGGACAGGGACACACACAGGACTATTTACAGGATTCGGTGTGTCCAAGTCTATCTGAGAGGCGAGGGAGTTAGTGAACGTGAAGCCAGCTGTGAGATTTGGGATTGAAAGCATTTTCTAGGAGAGAAAAGGCAAGAGATTGCAGGGAGTGGAGGTAGTGTGGTCATATCAGCGTGAGGAAAGGTGACAATTAGAAACTGGCAGGCAACTTTAAGAATCACTTGCAGAGAGAATAGCTGAGACTGGCTGGATAGATGAGACTATAAAGGAAAGTCAGAGCGTAGAGGATGAATGAGGGTGTCAGTGAACCATTCATTTGACAGACGTTTACCATCTGGAGCATAAGACCATAAGCGACTGAAAGTATAGCGTCTGCAGCAGACAGCAGCCTGGAGTGAATCCCTGATTTGCCATTTATGGTGGTATGGCCTTATAAAAGTAGTACGCTACTAGCCATGAACACTCAAACTTTCAATATATGTAAAGAATTGATCATCTACTGATGTGCTACAGGGAGCCCTGGTGGCATAATGAGCTATGCACTGAGCTTCGAAGAGCAAGGTCAGCAGTTCAAACCCACACTTTGGGAGAAGATGAAGCCTTTTACCCCCTTAAAGAGCCACGGTCTTGGAAACCTACCGAGGTAGTTCTACTCCATTCTGTAGGGTTGCTGAGAGTCAGAATTGACTTGCTGGCAGTGAGGTGGGTGTCAAGGTATACTGTAAGTATAATGTGTGTTAGTTATTAATCTTATATGATGGTTAGCTGTTGCTGTTGCTGTTGCTGTTATAACAGCTGAGCTCTGAGCTAGATTCTGTTAATACCAGGACTTTGAACCAGTTCGTTCCTGGTGGACCCCCTACTGAGATTTTGCTTTTCTCTCCTCCATCTACTGAATCAGAACCTACACTTTAAGATAACATAAGAATTACCAGGGAATCTCGTCTTGCTATTAAGTGCGATCATTCTGATCCATCTCATCCAGGGTCTTCCTCTTATTTGCCAACCCATCACTTGACCAACCTTGATGTCCTTTCCCAGGGACTAGCCACTCAGCAGGAGAAAGATGAAGTGTTCTACTCCACTAAAGACTTACAGTCTGGGAAACCCACAGGGCCCGTTCTACTCTGCTTTATAGGGTGGCTATGAGTCAGAGTAGACTCGATGGCAGGGAGTTGGATTTGGTCTATTCTGATAACGTGTCCAAAGCGCGCCAGAAGAAATCTTGCCATCCTTGCTTCTAAGGAGCAGACTGCTGTGCCTCTTTCAGACAGATTTGTTTGCTCTCTGGAAATCCATGGTACTTTCAGTATTCTTTGCCAACACTATAATTCAAGTGCAACACTATAATTCAAGTGCAACCGTTCTTCTGCAGTCTTCCTTATTCATTGTCCAGCCGTTCACACGCATAGGGGGCAATTGAAAATACCATACTTTGAGTCAGGCACACCTTAGTCTTTAAAGTGACATCTCTTTGCTCCTTAACACTTTTAACGAGGTCTTCTGCAAACAGATTTGCTCAAAGAAATACTTTGAGTTTTTGACTGCTACTGGGCTGATCCTTTAATCATTCTCCCTTGTTCTTTATGCTCCTTTTTACTTTGAAGTCTATTTTATCAGAAATGAATATTGTTACTCCTACTCTGTTTAGGCTGTTTGCTTGACACATATTTTTTCTATCCTTTGATTATTAACTTACTTTTATCTTTGTATCTAAGGTGGGTCTCTTGTAGGCAGCATATTGATGAGTCCTGTTTCTGTATCCATTCTGTTACTTTCTGTCTCTTGACAAGTGCATTTAGTCCATTTACGTTCAATGTAATTATTGATAGGTATGAATTCTTATGTTAGTCTGGGTTGACTAGAGAAACAAATTCAGAGACACTCATGTGTATAAGAGAGAGCTTTATATCAAAAAGCAATTGTATATTAAGAAACTTCCCAGCCCAGTCCAGATCAAGTGCCTAAGTCCGATATTAGTCCATATGTCTGATACTCATCCATACATTTCTCTTTGGACTCATGCAGCCATGCAATAATGCCGAATGCAGGAAGATCACAGGCAAGTGGATGGAAAGTCTTGTGGATCCAGTGGTGGTGGAAGCATCTCAGTGCTGGCATGGGTCTCCATGTTGCTCCACCAGCTCTAGGGCTCTGGCTCCATCAGTGTGTCTCCAAGTGGTTTGTCAACAGGAATATGAAGTAGGAGAGTGTGTCCTGCCTCCAGGGAGGAAGACAGGAGTTCCCAGAATGCTCAGCAGAAGGACATACTCACACAAAGGCCTCATTGGCTATGACCTGATTGACAGGCTAGATTCTACCCCTTCACTCAAGTTGACAGGAGATTATGTAACTGCCACAATTCTGATAGGTGTCATTCTGTTGTGGTTTTACCTGTGATGTCAATTAGTTCTTTGTTGCTCATATTTTTCTGTGCTGAATTCATTTTATTAACAGATATTATTTTCATCTTCTCCATTGCTCTTGATTTTGTGTTTACTAAGTCTTTATGATTTTCTTCTTTCTCATTTTAGTTAGAGGATTTTTTTCATTTTCTTTATGGTTACCCATAACTTATGTTTAATCTTCCTAAGTTCAAACCACAGAAGACCTGGTTGCATAGTGGTCATGCATTAGGTTGCTAACCACAAGGTGAGCCGTTTGAAACTATCAGTTGCTCCAAGGGAGAAAGACGAGGCCCTTTACTCCCATGGAGTTGCAGTCTCAGAAAACCCCAGGGGCAGTTAGTTGTGCCCTTCCCTATAGGGTCGCTGGAGTCAAGATCATCTCAATGGTAGTGAGTTTGGGTTTGGGTTTTGAGTAAGTTTAAAACAGCTTTATCTTGATATTATATTGACTTCCTCTCCATTTGGAATTTCTGTAATTATGTCCTTGATTCCCTCTTTTTAATTTATAGTTGTAATCATTTACAGTGTCATCTCTGGTTCCTATTTTCAATCCTGTAGTGTTTATTTTGTTTTAGAGCATTCTTTATGAGTTGGCTTCTGTTGTCACGTATCTCAGTCTCATTCTTGTCTGATGTGGTTGGTCCTTTGTCCAAAAGACTCTTTATGAGTATTTCTTGTAAGTAAGGTTGGTCTGATTTTTTTTTTTACAATCCCCCTTAATGTCCTAATTTTGTGAAGGACAGTTTTGCTGCATACATAATCCTTGGGTGCCGCCCTCCCTTTCACTGCTCTCCTTCCCCCACCCCCTTCTGTCTTTCAGGTTTTATACAGGTAATCCCATCACCTTATTACCTATGTGGTTTCTGCGGAGAAGTCAGAGTACAGCCTTAGTGGTTCCCCTTTGCAAATAACATTTCATTTTCCCCAAGCAGCTCTCAGGATTCTTTCTTAGTCTTTGTTTTGGAAAGTTTGATTGTATGTCTTGGTGAATTTCTTTTGGGGTCTATTCTTACAGAGCTTGTTGCATAGCCCGGATGGATATCTTTTTGTCTTTGTTGATATTAGAAAAGTTTTCTACCAGCAAATGTCCAACAATTTGTGTGTGTGTGTGTTTGCCTCCTCCTGTGTCACATGAAAAATTTTCTTCTGGATAGTCATCTATATAATTCTTAAGCTTCCCTTCTTTTACGTTTTTTTTTTTCCTGATCTTTCCAGGCAATTTGGGTCAAGGGATTTGTCCTCTAATCCACCAATAGGCTTTCTGTTTATTCAATTCTACTCCTTTGCCTTTCTAATGTATTACTTATTTCTAGAGTTTTATTGCTAACTATATTTTTAATTATTGCTTTTGTGTTTTCTCATTGTCTATTTTTATCAGACTGCTCTTTTGTTGCCTCCCTTAATTATTAGAGGGTGTGTTAGTCCAGGTTAACTAGAGAAACAAATTCATAGACACTCATATGTGTATAAGAAAGAGCTTTATATCAAAAACTATTGTATATTAAGAAAACATCCCAGCCCAGTCCAGATCAAGTCCATAAGTCTGATATTAGCCCATATGTACAATACCAGTCTATAAGTTCCTCTTCAAACTCATGCAACACACGCAATGACACCAAATGCAGGAAGATCACAGCCCAGTGGGTGTAAAGTCTTGTGGATCCATTGGTGGTAGAAGCATCTCAGCATTGGCTAGGTCTCCACATGGCTCCTCCAGCTGCAGGGCACTGCCTGCATCAGTGTAGCTCCATGTGGCTTGTCAACAGGAATGTCTTGCAGGGAGATGAAGCAGAAAAAATGTGTCTGGCCTCCAGTGAGCTATTTATCTCTGGTGCACCTCCAAATGAGGTCATCAAGCTGTGACTTGATTGACAGGCTAGACTCCGCCCCTTCCTCCAGTTGACAGTAGATGATGTAGCTGCCGCAGAGAGCACTATCTGTATGCTCCTTTTCTTGTTTGTGGTTTCCTTGCTCTCTGGGTGGCTCCTATATAGAAATCTCTTCAATTCCCTCTCTGGTGGTTCCATTGTCATTTCTTTCTCAGGAAGATTTCCTAGTTTTTTTATTCCGATCACTTGCTGAGCAATCTTGTCCCATTTCTTTGTTTTAGTTGAAGGTGTCTGTTGTTTCTGAGTCATTTTGGTGTTACTATATTTATTTGCTGATTATGTGCTAGCTTTCTGTTGTTGCTTTTTAAACTTTTACTGTGAATTAGAAGAAGGTTTACAAAACATATCAGTTTGTTTAACATATCAGTTTTGCATTCAACAATTCATACACATTTTCTTTCAACTCTTCCATTCCAACCCTCTCAATGTATCAACACGTATCCTTCTTTCTGTTTCCTGTCTCCCCCCGCCCCCCCCAAAAAATTCTGAACTTTGTTGTGGGGTGAATGCTACCCTTTTGATATTAAATGGTTGATTATCTCCGCCAGGGGTGAGTTCATTTCCAACCTTAAGGGTGACTAAGGGTCATATTCTTAAGGTTCCCACCGGTCTCTGTCTTACCAGTAAACCTGGTTTCTTTTAGGATTTTGAATTTTGTTCTACTTTTTACTCTGTGCTAATTTGTTTTGCCCTGATTTTTTTCTTTTGATATAGAAGGGGACTTCAAAAAGTTCACGCGAAATGAAGTTCACAGACAATGGAATTTTTCCATGAGCTTTTTGAAACTCCCTCAGTTCTGGATGGGGAGAATAGATACTACTTTGGTCACCATTTGGTAGCACTGGGGCATTGCTCACCTGTCTCCAGGTGAGTGAAGTCATGGATGAGAGCGAAGAAGCTGCCGGCTGGTCCATGGTCCCATGTTGGTCCCGTGATGCTGGAGTATGTGGTGGCGCTTTCCAGGTGGGCACGGCAGCATGTGGTAGAAGTGTGTGTGGTATGCTTCATTGCAAATTTGTTTGCATTGTGCCTTACCTCACTTGGGATTCGGTACGGTTGACATCTCCTCACCCCTGTATATTGCTTTGTATGCACCTGAAATGTCTCCACTTTTCTCTCTCCTCAATTGCTGTTTCCCTCTGTTTGCTCTTGTTTTTCAGTCGGTGCTTAGTTGAATTCTTTGTCCTTTCATTTGATGCGAAGAGCTCCCAGATGGTCATCTGTGTGAGTCTTCATTGTGGAAGGACTGGGAGAGTGTGTCGGCGGCTGCCATCTTTCTTCTTCCTCACACATCCTGTTCCTAATGAGGAATCTCATGGAGAGACCGTGAATCCACAGCCGTGACACATGTCACAGTAGGGATCAGAGCAAGGCCTCTTTGGGACCAGGAGCAGGGGTACGATCCTAGTTACGGGTTGTCAGGAAAGACTTTCAGGCTGAGCATACTCCTCTTTTCCCTTTCTTTTCTCTCTTGCCTTCATCTGTCTCTCCAGCCCCACGCAACTGCCCTCACGTCTGCAGAGGTTGGGATTTCTGAGCTGCTCAGTGTTTGGGCTCAAGCCCCAAAGAGGGACATGCCAAGAGACTGGAAGACGAACCTGGAGCCAGGCTGAGAGCTGTCGGTGTAGCTGCATGGGAGGCGTCCAGACTGGGACAAGCAGTGCTGCTTCCAGCAAGTCAGCTGGACACACTGTGAGGACTCTTATACAGCTAAACACCCGTGAGTCGGCTGGGCTACTGAACCCATGAACGCTATAATGACACCTACCCACAACTCATGGTTAAGTTGCTTGTACGGTATCTTTCTGATAAGGGAGGTGGGAAGCAAGAAGAAGCCTCCACAATGCCTCTGGTGTGTTCCAGCTGGGCTACCTGAGAGGGCAGTATCCCCCAGGTGGGACCAGAAACACACGAGGAATGCCTGTAGCCATTTTTGAAACATAAACTAATGTCCCTGCATGCAGAAACACCCCCTCTTCCCCGCCCCCAGGCTGGCGTATGCTGCCACCCAGGCTGGGTAGCCATGGCTTTTCCTCCTGAGCTTTAAAACCACCTTCCTCTGGCCAGCCTTGGCATTCACAGCCTTACACACGCAGGCTGTCAATCTGTCTTAACTTGGCCTCTTCTCTTTATTCAAAGTGCATTCCATGGTTCCCATAGAAATGAAAACTCTGGCTGGGCTCACCTTTATGAAACATTCAAGGAGATTAATAGGCAGCGTTGGCATAGCCTGTTTATTTCTCATTGTCTGGTTTGACTGCAGACTCATAATGCCAGTCCCTTCCCTTCCCTGGGGCAAGAGTGGAGAAGCTGGAGTGGAGTAAAAATAAACAAGGGAAAAAACCCTGTGGATTCTGTTGATTGATTAAAATGACTATCTTTTTGAGAGTCCGTTGCTGTTAGCAGCTGAGACCCTAAAGTCCAGGACAGGGGTTCATTACCTTTGTTCCAATCGGTTTGAATGCTCACGCTGATGCTATGCTATAGTACACCGCATGCATTCCCAGGGTGGAGTCTGTACCCCAACGCATCTCTGTGTATCGTAAAGGACCCTAAGCTCTTCCAGGCAGAGCGAAGTTAAAAACGGTGTTAGTGTAAGGTCTTTCAGAGACAAGAGACAGAGCGAGACCTTTAAGTAATAGATTTAGTGGGGGAGGTGACGTTTGTCGGGAACAGGAAATCAAAGGAAATGAAGTGAAAGGAGTTTAGGCTAGCTGGGTAAAGAAAGGTTAATGCTGGCCCTTTGTCTAAAGTCAGAGAATTAGCTCACTTAAGAGGTATAAAGTCCACGAGAGCCGCTAGTACATAAAGGAGGAGAAAATCAGGTTTAATTCAAACCCACTAACAAACTACAACAGAGTTTGGCGAGGAAACAGTTAAATGGCTCTGGTGGCACAGCCACTGCTGCTGCTGCGGGAACCTGCAGAGACAGGAATGATGGTCAGAGAGTGAACAGGGGTCAGAAGCAAGAGAGGCAAGAGCGAACTAAAAATAGCGAGACAGAACAAAGGATGCTCTCGGGTATTTACGTCTTTGGGCCATCTGTATACATTTTTTGTAGACGTGATGAATCCAGAGCATCTTCTGGTTGGTGTGGATAACTCCAATGGGCTGGGCGACCTGATGTCACTCAGTCCGGAGGGCGGATGGGCGGAGTAAGCCTTGTCAACAGAAGAAATGCCTGCTGCTGTCCTCAGCCAGGCTGCCACCAGACCCTAGAGTTAGAGGAAGGGGGGGAGGAAGCCCAAACCAGTTGCCTTTGGGTCAATTTATGACTATGCTTTGTGCGTCAGGGTAGAATTCTGCTGCACGTGGCTTTCCGTGGCCATTTTCAAAAGCAGTTGGCCTTTCTCGATGGACTTGAACCTCTGACTTTTCCGTTAGCAGCCCAAAACATCAGCCATTTGCACCACCCAAGGGGCTCCTTTTGCTAGAGAAGCGTGGCTTATTTGAAGGCCTGAGTGACCTCAGCACACTCAGAACCGCACAGCTGGCTTCGTCTTGCACTTCCTCCCGTTATTTTTGAAAATAGTCTTATTGAGGCATAGCTCACATACAGAAGTCTTCCTTTTTATCGTACACTTCGGAGAATTTTGACCAATACATACAGTCATGCATCCATCACCATGATTAAGATACAGAACAGTTCTATCACACACATACACCCCAAATTTCTCTAGTGCCTCTTTGTACTCAACTTCTTCTGCCCTGCAACCACCCGAGCCTCTTGTTACTAATATCCACTGATTTATTTTCTGTCCCTATAGTTTTGTCCTTTAAAAAGTCTGGCTTCTTTCTCTTAGCATAAAGCATTTGAAATCCATCCAGGTTGTTGTGTGCCTCTAATTCTTACAGCTATTTCTCAAGTTAGGACTCCCCTGAATTTCACGCACGGGGCTCAGAGAGGAGTCAGCATGTGCTGTTGGTCACCTAGCTTAGAAGGTGGATCAGAACTTGAACTTCGGTTTGTGTGGCTCCAAGGTCCACGATGTTCCCACCGTTCCTCCGCGCAAAGGTGGTCCTAGACAAAGAGGTGGCATCTCTCCCCATCCTTCCCTGCAGGAAGGAGTGGAGACACGTGGGATGGTGCTAAGGTAAAGAGCGTGTATCTGAGTGAAGAGACAGCTTTTCTTCTTATGTGTCCACACACACACACACACACACACACACACACACACACCCCGCCCCACCCCCACCCCTCAGTTTTCCCTGGTTCCAGAGTGTCAACTCAGTGTGCTCTGAGAGCAGAGTGTAAAGAATCTCTCCCTGCTTCTTAGAGAAGGTCTTCTATGAGGTATCTGTAGATCCTCGTTAATTTAATGTACTTTAATGAAGCCGTTCTAGAAGGGAGGTGGGCGTGGGTAACTGAAGGAACCCCTATGCAGGCTGCAGCCGGGAGAGAGCAGGTTCCCTGGATGGCGATGGGAAACAAACTTGTAAGACCAGGCATTGCACTTCACTCCTTTTTCAACGAGCATGTTGTTAAAAATGGGAGGTAGATATTAGTTGCCCACACATAATACATGCCTCAGATTCACCTATCGTTGCATAAGAAATCATAACTGCTTAAGACAGCACATATTTCTCACTGTGGACCAGGGGTCCGGGTGCCATTTCGCTGGGTGGCTCTGGCCAGGTCCTCTCACAAGGATGCAATCGGTTATCAGCAGGGGCTGCGGTCTCATCTCCAGGCTCGACTGAGGAAGGTCGATCACTCACGTGGAGATTGTCAGACCTCAGGCCCTGGCTGGTTGTTGGCTGAAGCATCAGTTTCTTGCCACCTGGGCAGCTCACAACACGGTAGCTGGCATCTCCCAAGCGTGACCAAGCAAAAGAGCAAGAGAGTGCCCCCAAAGCCCCAGTCTTTTTGTAAGACAACCCTCTTGCTGTGTTCTGTTTGTTCGAATGGAGCCACACTCAGGGAGAAGGGCATTCATTTCTCCAGGGTGTGAATCTGAGGAGTCGGGTCCTCCGAGAGGCCGCCGCCCACAAGACGAATTCAGTCAAACGCAGACACTTGAAGGACATTTTAAAGTCTATACCTTTTGACAGATGGTTTGCAGCCATCACACAAAGCACAAAACGTTCCCATCCCTCTGGAAGTGTTCTTCATGACCCTTTCCAGTCCCTGGGAGAGGACACAGTCTCGGCCGAGGGAGGAATTCTGCCCAAAGTCCCGAGAGAAAGGGATTGCTGACCATTGTAAGGTCCCTGGAGACGAGAGGCTGAATCTTATACACCAACAGAAACTTGCCCGCCTTCTTTAGAAGGGATAACCTGGGTGGGCTGGGCCTTGGCTGGAGAGACTAGGAAGGAGGCTCCCGCCGGGCCCAGGACTCCCACCAGAGCAGTGGCCTTCTGGCCAGCATGGGATTTCCATAGGTCACCGCTTGAACAAGCAGCCTAACCACTGAGAATCCATTGCCAGAGATCACCTGAGGAAAGGAGGCAGGAACCACTACCCCGATTACTTTTTCTGGTGGGGGGCGATCAATCAAAGAAATGGAGATATGGGGGAAAGCAGGCTGCCCTGAAGGGATCCTAAAGTGGAGGGGCAGTTAAACAGCACCTTTCAAAGTCCTTAAAAGACATTCCTTTCAAAGACTCCAAGCAGGTAGGATATGCTGAGAGGAAGGACCTCTGTCTTCTACCTCTTGTTGTGCTCTGTGAATATAAATGCCGCAGGAACCAGAGAACATCTGGCAGATAGCGGGTGGGGTGGGGGTGGGGGGTGTCCTGCTGGGTGGCATTATGCTGGGGCAGCATAGAAGGGACCAATGTCTTCTCCATCTTTCCAGGTGCTTCCACTGACATCTTTGTCTTCTTGGTCTGTCAGCATCAGCCTTTCACTCAGGACTGCGTTTAGGCTCCCCGGCTCCGTCTTTTCAGAATCTGCTTGGAAATTCAGTTGCAGTGTAAACCTCTTTCATTTGTTTTCCAAGGGAGCGCTAACTCCTAAGCTTGTCACTCAAAATGTAAATAGGCTTCCGTTTTCCTTGAAGGACAAGCTGCTTCTGTGGCCTCCTTCCTTCACCAAGAAGCTTTGTTTTCTTTTTTATATTGACTATTCAATTCCAATGATCTTTGTGTCTGGAATTAAAATCCAGAAATGACCCGTGTGTGCTTATGCACTCATTCTTGGTTTTGCAGAACGGAATGTCAAATTCTCCATCTCTTCCGCCTTCTCATGGAATCCAACTTTCTGGGGCCACCATGGCTGGATGAACTCCTGAGATCAAATTGCACCTTATACCCAAGTCACCCCCTCATGTCTCCCTCAAACCACACCATGGTTTGGCTTATTTAGTCATCAATGTTTGCCTTGAACATGATGTTCTTCTGCAGGACTATCTGTGTGGAGTCCAATTAGCAACAGCAACTCCCAAGGCCAAAGAGGAGGCTGCGGTGGCGAGCAGGTCAGTTATTCAGTTATTCAGAACTGTTTGGAAAAGGAGGTGCAGGAGGGCCACACAACTGGAAGAATGTAACCATTGTCGCTGAATTGTCCACGGCGAGGCGGTGGAAGCAGTAACAGTTCTGCAGTGTGTGTTTTCAAGAACAATGAAAAAAGGTCCTTGTCTATTATCCTCTCATGTCCTGAGGAGCCCTGGTGGCAGAGTGCTTAGGAGTTAGGCTGCGATCTGCATAGTCAGCAGTTCAAAACCACCAGCAGCTCCGAGGGAGAATGACTGGGTTCCGTAGGCAGGTACAGTCTTGGAAGCCCATGGGGCTGGGGTGGGGAGTAGGAGAGGGTCATTATGAGTCAGAATTGACTTGATGGCAGCAAGTTGGTTTTTTTATTATTATCATCGTCTGCACTTTGAAATTCAGACTCTGGGAGGGGGTGGAGCCCGGCAGGGCCTTTCAAACGCACTGCTTCACTGAGAACATGGCGGCTGCAGGTCCAACCAGCACCCTCCCTCTCCTCCACCTTCAGACTTCACTCCGTCATCCTTTTTCCACCCTCCCTCTCTCACGCCTTCATTCTTTCCATGCTGTCAGTCACTACTTACCATCATGCTTCTTTCCATCCTTTCCTTCTAAAGATTTCCCTGGCATCTATGTGTGCCAGGCACCATGGTAGGCACTGAGTACAATGAGGGACAATGAGGGACAATGTCAGAAAGAAACCCCAAAGATGATTTAGATAGGGGAGAACAATGAAAAATGTCAGCGAGCTCAAGGTTAACTCAAGGGTGAGCATAGCTGGGCTGCCTCCTGGAGGAGCCGGAGAGGCGTCTTCGCTGCAGGGTGAGATTGGTAGCACGGAAAGGCAGGTGCCGGGGAATGGATGAACAGGGGAAGTTGGTGTCCAGACACGGGTCTAAGTGTAGGGTTCTAAGGCAGCTCGAGGTCAGGAGAAATGCACAGTGGCTTCGAGTTAATCAATTTGGACGTAGCGAAATGGGGGACAGAGGATGGAATGTAGCGATAGTCAGTGGGGGGATTCAGCTGGTTCCAACCGGTTTGGCAGAACAGGTAGCTGATTTTGGGGTAGAGTTTGGCAAACCTGTTGTGAAAATGACCCTTGTCACCAGGGTTCTCTCTCAGGTAGGTGGCTCTGTCACCGCCCCACGCGGAACGCACAGATTCACATTCCTTGCTCTTATGAACCG
This sequence comes from Echinops telfairi, assembly GCF_000313985.2. Taxonomy (NCBI): domain Eukaryota; kingdom Metazoa; phylum Chordata; class Mammalia; order Afrosoricida; family Tenrecidae; genus Echinops; species Echinops telfairi. The sequence continues at coordinate 3,728,844 of NW_022111321.1, read as the reverse complement.
TCATCTATGCAGCGGGGTGTTCTAAGCCCTGTAGTAAAAGTCCATTCCATCCATAGGTATAAAAACATTAGACAGAACTCTGCTTATACTACTTATTTATTCATTTCGTAAAACCCGGTATCCTTTTGAGGAAATATTACATCTTTATGCCCTTGCATTTATTTCAGTAAACAAATAGAACATAAGGAGAAAAGGTGCCCACCAACCAGAGAATGACCACCACTCATTTCAGCTCTGTGTAACACCCCATGCGCCCCCAAGATGTTCCAAGTGAACTGTCCAATTCCTTAAAATGTTCAAAGAGCTAAAACTATGGTCAAAATAATGGCTGTAAGTTCATCAGAAGCAGAAAGGTTTTCCAAAGATGAAAATAGTAGATTGAGAGAAGAGAATTTGCCCGTTTCCAATATGTCCCACACAATGACTATTGTCTAATTTGGTCTACAGCTAAAAGAACAGAATCCCACTCCTCCAGTGAAAAGATGGTTAAAGATAAATCACACAGCTGAGATGCTTGGATAAAAGCAAAGAATATTGCAAGTGAGGATGCCAATCAAGAAGCAATGTAGAAATACCTTTTTAAAAACTGTTTTGTTTTTCATCAGGCATTTAAAATATTTTTTTCATTCATATTTTAAAACTCTTTAAAAA
>NW_022111321.1:3719801-3727709 GCF_000313985.2 Echinops telfairi | reverse complement strand
AAGAAACTGAGTACTTAATTTCTAATATTGCTCACTATTAAAAAAACATTCCATACATTGATTGTATCAAGTATATTTGTACATGTTGCCATTATCATTTCCAAAACATTTTCTTCTTGAGCCCTTGGTATAAGCTCCTCTTTTTCCCCTCCCTCCCCAACCCTCTCACCCTCATGAATCCTTAATCAATTATATATTGTTATTATTTCATATCTTGCACTGTCTGTTGTCTCGCTTCACCCACATTTCTGTTGTTTGTCCCCTTCCAGGGGGAGGGCTATATATCCAACATTGTGATGGGTTCCCTCTCTCCCCCTTCCCAGTCCCTGGACATCCCCCTACGCTCATGATATCGCTACTCCCAATACTGTTCCTGAGGAGTTTATCTGTCCTAAATTCCATATGTTGAGAGCTCTTATCTGTACCAATGTGTGTTCTCCCATCTAGCCAGATTTGTAAGGTAGAACTGGGTCATGGTAGTGGGGGAAGAAGCTAGAGGAATGATGTGTGTTTCGTCAGTGCTATACTGCACCCTGGTTGAATCATCCCTTCCTTTTAACCCTTCTGTGGGGGGGGAATGTCCAATTGTCTACAGATGGCCTTTGGGTCTCCACTCCAAAACCCCTCGTTCACATCAATATAGTTGTTGGTTTGGATCTTTTGATACCTGATCCTGTCAACACCTCATGATCACACAGGCTGGTGTGCTTCTTCCATGTGGGCTTATTTGCATCTAAAACTCTTTCTTTTAACCTAGCTTTGTTGTTATTATTTAAGTATTAACCATGTGAAATAATAAACTACCCTTTGTCATATCTTTTCTAAAAATACTTAAAACGGTTGTTAGGGCAGTGTTAAATTATTTGAACCCCACCACTGGATACAGTCTATTGTGGAAGGTCTTGAAAACTATGCTAAGGAATTTCAATTCTTATTTTGTGGATGCTGGAGGACTACTGAAGAGTTTTGCAATGTGTGATATCACCAGTTGTGTGCACTAGGGCCATCCTTCTGCAAACGGAGGAGAGGATGAATTGCAGGAAGCCCAGGCTATGCGAGGGGAACCTGTGGGAGGCTAATTCGATACACGGGACAAGAGACGAGAGCCTGACTTGCAGTGTCAAGGATGGGGATGGAGGACAAATGAGATACCTGAGGTGGTCATATTGGGAGGTCAGAGGACTGACGAGATTTGACAGATGAGAAATACTTGCAGAGGAGGAGTAATTCAATGTTGGGCTAATGTCAAATCCATTCTCTCTGCAGCTCAAAGTGTTCTTGCTAACGAACAAATATAGTCAGAAACATCTGTGGCTTCCTTCCAGATTCAGACTACCTTTCGAGCAGCTCCGACTCTGAGCGCAGACTTCCGATCCATCTGGAAACATGCTAATGGGCGTTCAGGTGGCCGTACCCTTGTGGACAACACTGCTCATGCCTGGAATACCCTTTCATGTTCTACTTGGCTGCTAACACGCCACCCGTTCCCCAGGACTTAGCGCGAGTAATTGCGAAGCCACCTCTAACCCTCTGGCAACCATGGGTTAAATTAACCATTTGTTTCTTTGTTGAATAAAAACAAACAAGCCAACAAACTTCTAGTGGATGCTGACTCTTAGCCACCGTGTCATGCGGAGTAGGTATCCGAGGTTGCACACCTTTATCTGAACAGAAAACCTCGTCTTTCTCCCCATTCAAAATGCTGGCCTTGCAGTTAACAGCCCAACAGGTAACAGCGACGACACCAGGTCGCCTTCCTCATAGATACAGGGATAGATGAACATTATTATTATATACAGTAAGACACTTGCCATTTTAAGCCTTTTAAAATGTCTCAGTGTCAAGCAGCCCGTCTATTTCCAGGAGAGACTGGCACACTGTTGAGCAGACCCTAGTCTCCGTGAAAAGGAGTTCATAGACGGAATTCTGGCTGACCTCCAAGGGGATGAGCCTAACAAAGCGCCTGGAGCAGCCGGGAACACAGGCAGTGCCCTCAGTCCATGCTGTTCCGCGGCATTGAGTCAGTGCCGACCCATAGTGACCATGGCACAACAGACCCAAACACTCCCGCTGGTAGCTGTGGTGGAAATCAGAGGCTCTGGTGGTGCAGTTGGGTTCTGTGAAAGGTTGGTGGTTCAAACCCACCAATCCCTCAAAAGGAGAATGAGAAGGCTGCCAAGATTTAGTCTCAGAAGCACTATGGGGCAGTTCTGCTCTGTTCCACAGGATCGCTGGGATCAAAACCAACTTTTGAGTGGAGATTTCAATGGAAAAAAGAAAAAGTATTGGGTCATGATACCAGGCATGATACCTCCCAGTGCAGTGCTGCTTCTAGATTTCAGCAAGAGACCCAACGCGCCCAGGAGAGTCAGAGCTCCTCCAGGTGTCCAGTGGGAGTGTTGAAGGAATGAAGCGTAGGTAGGTTTGGGCTCGAGCAATTGGCTCCTACTGCAGTTTCTGTCAGCAAATGAGTCCTTGGAACAGCAGGCTTTGCAATGTCAGTCATTAGGAGGATTTTATGTCAACATGACCTACCAGAAAACAACAGCACTGGCATCATTCACCATCCTAATGGTGTGCCATGAAAATGCCACCAGCCCTCGCAGCACGCCCATGGCCTGGTGCGGCATGAGAGCTAGAGTCTGGCACCTGCCCTCTGCGCCACCTGACGAGGGTGGGCGGGGAGTCACCCAGAGTGGTTTCCATCCGCCGTCTCAGTGTCCACGGCCAGCTCTGAGAGATGACTCGGCACCATCAAAACAAACCAGGGATGAAGTGCAGACGGCAGGAAAGGGAAGGGAAGGGCAGGCGGGTGAACGGGAAGAGGAACACACAGAGAGGAAGTGGAACTAGGGCTGTCGCGTTCGGCGGGGGTGTCGACCCATGTCAGGAAACAACAGGAGGATGAGTTATGGAATGGAAAGCCACTGTGCTCTGCAAACTTCTCCTCAACTCACAGCAACAGGCTTACAAACCCATTTGAAACGAATCATGCTGGGCACTCTTTTCTGTTGCTCGGCCTCTGGCTTCCTCCCAGAAATAGACATGCCAGGAGCTAGCTTATTCTGAAAGGTAGACTAACTGGTCTCAGCCCTCCCTCCTCTCCTTAATCTGCCCAGCTTTTCTGAGAAGATGGTGAAGACCTGCTGGGTGTGGTGTGGCAGCTGATTCTGCTACTCAGCAGGAGGAAGGACACATGCTCTGTATTTTGTTTGGTTTTTTAAAAAAAAAACCCACTCTCAAGTGTTGCAAAATTGCCATCATAAATTTTTCCGCAGGTCAGTCTCTTCTGTTTAAACAAAAACAAGCATAGTGGCCAGGGTGGGAAAGAACAGGGTCATACTGAACCGAGGTTCTGACGTTCGGAGGAGCCCTGGTGGCGCCCAGCTGCCACAATCAATTGCTCTGCAGGGGATCACATTAGAAGGCCCCAGACAGAGCGAGAGAAAATGTAGAACCAAACCGAACCTCAAAACCAAGACCAGGCTTACTGGTCAAATAGAGACTGAGGGGACCCCCAAGACAAGATGGCCCTTAGTCAGTCTGCACATCCGGAATTGAATTCACCCCCACCCTCAATTTTCAGCCAAACAACAGGGAAGTCTGGATGGCTTAGAAGAATAGTCAAGCACTTGCGACCAAAAGAACCCAGTTGGGAAAGAAGGAGAAGTGGAAACAGGAGCCACAGAGCGGGCGGGCACGGGATACGTGATGTTGCATTGTGGGACTGCAATCAATGACTTGAAAATATGGGTACGCATTGTTGAGTGGAAAATGAATCGGCTCTGCAAACCTTCACGTAGATGTCACAAGACAACGTTAAAGAGAGACAGACGGAGCGGTCAGAGGCATGTCAGTGGCTTCCAGCCCTCCCCTGACCGAATATTTCCCAGCACTCAGAGAGGTGGCAGATGAAATTATGAAACTTTTGTCAGTGGCTCTTGAAAGGCGTTCACTGGGTGCAGGTAACACTTCCTTGATCCAAGCGCTGGTTATGAAGGTGTGTTCTCCTTGCGCTCACATTTCAAGTCCAAACTACTACCTGTGCATTTTGTGCACGTATATGATGCGTCAATGAAAAGATATTTGTAAAATGAGCATTATAATCCACTGCTGTCAAGTCCATTCCGACACAGGGCAACGCTATTGGACAGAGTAGACCTGCCCCTTTGGCTTTCTACTGCGGCAAATCATTACAGAGGCAGACCACCTCAGCCTTCTTCTGCGGAGTGGCTGGTGGGTTTGAACCACCCACCTTGCTGTCACCAGCCCAATGCTTATTCCACAGTACCATCAAAGAATTAAAGAATGAAACAGGGGTGAAGGGAGACAGCAGATGGTGTAAGATGAAAATAATAATAATTTATAATTTATCAAGGGGTCACGAAGGTGGAAGGGTGGGGGAGGGAGGGAAAAAAGAACAGCTGATACCAAGGGCTCAAGTAGAAAGAAAATGTTTTGAAAATGATGATGGCAACATATGTACAAATATGTTTGATACAATTGATGTATAGATTGTTATAAGAGCTGGAAGAGCCCCATAAAACTAAATATGTGTATGTTTATATGCATGTGTGTGTGTGTGTGTGTGTATGGTTAAAGAATTACAAAACTCCCAGAAGTCTTGGGGGCACACTCTGGACAGCTTGTTGTCGTTGGTTGCCGTGAGCCAACTGTGCATGATGACGACCCCTGACGCACAGAGAACCGCTCCATGGGGTTTCTAGGCTGCGACCTTTCTGAAGCAGTCTCCAGGTCTGCCCTCTGAGGCACCTCTGAGCAGCTTAGAATGGCCAACTGTCATCTAGCAGTCAGTCTGGGTGCTTGGCTGTGTCCCTCACCCAAGGACTCTCATGATTAGCACGCAGCCCTGCAAGTAATAAGTTCCAGCAAAATTCATTCAGAATGTTCTTACGGGTCATTGTTATGTTCAAGGTTCTAACCGTGTCAACGTGAGCAGGACAGAATCCCTAACCTCAAGTAATTACTAACAGTGGGAGAGAGAAGCGGAACCACTTGTTATTATAACACAGGGCAAAATGGGACAGCGGGAACGAAAGGAAGGATCCCAGTGGCTGCCCCGGGCTACGCAGGCACTGTTCTGAGGGCTCTATGTATAGGAAGTGTATGCTTTATAGATGTTAAATTAACTCAACTCACCGCCATGCGTCTGCTCCGACTCCCGGGGACCCTATAGGACCGCCCCTATGAGTTTCCAAGACCGTCACTCTATGGTAGTAGAAAGCCCGTCTTTTTCCCTCGGAGTGGCTGGTGGTTTCAAACTGTTGACCTGGCGGTTAGCAGTCTAATGAGTAACCATTATATGTCACCAGGGCTCCTCATATGTTAACTGCCGTCTCTGAAGAAACGGAGGTATAGAGAGACTAACTGCTTTGCATGATCTGCCCATTCCTCCGGGTTTTACTGTCATTTGCTCGCTTTTCCAGTCACAGCTCTGTCCCTCTGGGTTGAGCCCCCTCTCTCCCTAGCTCGGGACTTTAGACTTTGTTCTCCTCCTGAAAGCTCAGGCAGCCTCCACTCAGCCTCCCTCATCAAACGGCCCTTCCCCAGGGACCTCCATGGTGATACACGATCTATCAGAAGTCCTCGAAGGCCCGACTACTTTCCATCACTGCATCCTTCCCCAAGGAAAGCTTGCCCTTTCTTCAGGGAGATGGTTCCACTGCAGTTCTCGCCTCACTAGCTGCATGCCGCAGGAAGACGGGAGCGTGCTGGTGTTTGTCCTTCCGGTTGTCCCAGTCCCTAGCGGAGGGACACAGAGCAGAAACATCACCAATCACCGGATTTTAGTGACATAAAATTAGAGCAAGGATTAGATACATATAATGGGTTATCATCAGATGTAATGCGTCTTAGTGCCATTACTGCCTATTTTCCCAAAGCCACGCAGAGAGTGTTATTACTACCCATCCCAAGCCTTTTTGGGTAACACATTTTAAAATGAAACACCTGGGGGAAACATTCTAAGTCCCTTCTGAATTCATCCTGATTTTTCTTCCTTTTTAAAGTAGAAAAGAGAATATTTTAACTGACTGCTAAAATGTGCATAAGGGAGAAATCTTTGGTTGCCCTGCCAACCTCTTTCGTTATTTTCTCTTCTGTGAGGCAGAAGTTGGGGTTGGGGGTGGGGGGAGAGAAGACGATTGCGGGTGGGATGTCAAAAGAACAACATATGTCCAGTTAGTTCAGTGTGCATCCTGGCCATCAAAGCTCAGCGACTGGCTAGGGGGCTGGACTAGAAGCTTCCTGCACCACTGGGTTGCTTAAAAGCCCCACATAAACCCTTCAGTTCCCCAGCAGATTTTCAACCAAGCCTGTGACTCCAACCAGTTGATTTCAAATACCACTTTTATGCTGTCATTAAATAGAACAAAATAATATTCTCAAGCAAAGACCAAACATGGTTCTCTACTGGGACTCTTTCGTTTTAGAAGCGTCCTTGGCCTGTATTCGTTTCTTAGAGCTGTCATCACAAAACACCTCACGCTACCTGGATAATAAGAACAGAGATTCTTTTAAGAGATGTCTCACAGTCCTGGAGGCTGGCAGTTCCAGGCTAGAGCAACAACTGCGTGGCTTTCTAAGGAAGCCGTCAGAGAAACTAGTCCATTTAACTCCCCCCATCAGACTTTGTGTTCCTTGATACATTTTCTCTTGCTTAGGACCCAAGGCTGCAGGGTTTGACTCAGGACAAAGTTTGTAACAAAAGACCATAAGGTGGCAAAGTGAGGCACAGAGGGAGCGCAAGCTCTGAAGTCCTTCACATCTACCAACCAGAGCTGCTGTGGCAACGGAAACAACGTGAGGCCGGTGGAGAAGCCGCTCAGAGCACCACCAGGTGCAGGGCTGGTGCCAGGTGGCTCAGGAAAGCGACAGACACAAGACCATGGGGATGCCTTTTCCTCCCAGGCTGGAGACTCTCTTCGAAGGAGCTATCCACATTTTGCAGTTCCTCAAGGGAAGCCCTGGTGCCACCGTGATTGAACACTTGGCTGTGAACCAAAAGTCTGTTGGTTCAAACTCCCCAGCCACAACAGAGGAGAATGATGTAGCAGTCTGTTCCCATAAGTTTGCAGCCTTGAGAACATGGGGGGGCAGTTCTACTCTGTGTCTATGAGTCAGAATCGACTCAGTGGCAATAGTGGAGGTTCCCCCCAAACAGGCATTGCAGCTGTAATCAAGAGATTACACCCACTCCCCTCACTTATCAGTATGGTTAGGTTCCAAAGACCAGGCCGCTACGCAAAAATTGGCATTTTTGCAAAAATGGGGAATGACTACATCATTACATAACTGCCAAGTGACACTGGAACTGTTGAACCACTAACTGAGACTCCTAACCCAGCCAAGTTGACACTTCAAACTTGACCATCACAGCCAGTGTTATCCTGGCCTAAGTCTGTGGCATCCGTTACCACAGAGAGAGGTGATTTGTGTGAAAATTAATCAGACAGCAGACTTTTACTATTGCAAAATTTTAGGTAACAGGATTAGTCAGTAAGGGAGGACTAGGTGTAATGCCAGTATGAATATGACTCTCTTCATAATAAAAGGCTGATGAGAGGCTTGGGACATTCCATTTCCAAGCATTTTAAAAAGTCACTTCAACCTTTTGAAGATAAGATAGAGCTATTAGTTGAATATTAAAATGTACAAAGGGGATTCTCACTGGTCTTCGGCGCTAGCTGTTGCTGCTCTTGCCGTTCTGTCCCAGGACCCAAATTCACTGCCCTGTCTTCTGAAGAAGGGAAACTCTTCGTGGGAGGTCTTCACTCCAACACCGACAAGCAGGCGGTGGAAGACCACTTCAGCAGCTTTGGGCCTATCTCTGAGGTGGTGGTCGTCAAGGATCGGGAGACTCAACGATCCCGGGGATTTGGTTTTATC
>NW_022111321.1:3704170-3719027 GCF_000313985.2 Echinops telfairi | reverse complement strand
TTAGAGGTGTTTTTTTACTCTACATTGAAATCACCACCCTGATTATATAGAAGAGCTTAAAAATGTTTGTGAATGTCAATTATTTTTTCAATACTGGAAGAAAAAATATTCTGTTGTGTTTCATGTTGTGTTTAGGATGTCCTTCATGGAGCCGATTAAAAAGATGAAATCTGAAAACCGAAAAGAAAAAAAAAAAGTACAAAGGGTCTTCAAATGTTGGAGGGAAAAAATCCCATTGTCTTTTCATTCCCTTCTTCCATGCACTTGTGAAAGCTTGCTTCTACTAACCCGCTGCGTGTACAGAGCTGGTGTTTCTGTCTTACACACTCTCGGATCACCGCCTTCTCTGTGGCCGGCAGAGAATAAAGGAGGTAACCAAAGAAGCATGTAGGCCTTTGCCTTCTGCCGACTTGCCCAACTTCCCCATGATGTCATTAAAAAAAAGTTGGCCGCCCAGACAAGTTGTTTTCCCAATTGAAAACGAGTCCTTGCATTTTATTCCCTTGAAGTCTAGCGTGAACCTCTGCTCTTGGTTTCTCTGCCGTCTGCAGAGAGATCGGGAACCACGGGGACGCAGGATCCGACAGCATAGAGCAAAACTAGCCCTGCGGGGTCCCGAGGATGCGAATCTCTCTTGGAGCAGAAAGCTTGTCTTTCTCCCACAGAGCAACTGATGGTGCTGAGCTGCTGCCCTTGCCGTTGGCAGTCCAATCTACAGTCCCTGGCATCCCAGGGCTCCTTCTACACATCAGTGCCTGAGATCAGAATGCTTCCTATCCCATCTGTGTGACTGCCATGTTGGCTCCTGGCATGGCCTAGTTGCTCAGTAAGTATTTCCCAAAGTTCTCTCCCTTATCTCTTCTCCATTGGAATGGAGTTCCTTGAAAGCAGGGTTTTATTGGTTGCAATCTACTCTGGTGGCTCCTCTTTTCCTCTCTCCTGCATTTTCCCTCCTCTGTTCTCCTGGTAAGGGGTACTCTTTCCTTTGGAGAGCCTCTTCCTCCCCCCGGGTGGTCCTGATGGCCTTGGCACAGTGAAGACTTCCCCCTAGCCAGCAGACAATTACTCTTTCTCGCTTAGTGGTTCTTTAGGGGAGGAGACAACCCCCAGAGCGTCATTCTGCCATTTCTGAAATATCTCGGTTTCTAAACCTAGGGAAAAATAGGCTTCTCAGGTAGGAATATAGTCAGAAACGTTAAGCTTTGAACAGTGAAAAGTCATACTTTCTGGCACTTTGAGATTGTGAAGAGCCAAGCCTGCTTCTACAATAGGACCTGACAGGCAGAGTGTGCGGGAGGACTTGACACTGTCCCTGGCATTGTCTGTGCCTGGGCTGCAGTGGTCTGAGGACTGAATAGTCTCTGTTCTATTCAATGGGACACTTGCACCTGGCAGGAAGGAAACCTGAGAGGATGTGATGGAGTGAGGTATTCGCCCCTGCCGGATGAAAGGGGGAACAATGAAGGTGATACTAGCAGGCAGGCAAGATGTGCAGTGAGCCCATTTTTGGCAGCAATCAAACATCTTGAGCCAATTGCAGACAACTCTGATAAGGCTTCTACAGAGAAGGCTTCAAACATGAGATGGCCTGCACTCTCAGAACACGGAGGCATGGCCTCCCACGAGCAAGACACAGGAGGAGAGGGGCTCCTAGGCAGCTCAGTGTAGCAAAGGGCCCAGGATGTGAGTGCCTCCCTCACACACAAGCCGGGTGACTTCTCAGAGCCTGGCGGACTCTTCGAAGAAAGTGAGGCAAAGCAAAACTCTGTCTCACAAGATTGCTTGCAGGAGCTAGAAGTCATACAAGGACAAATATCCAGCACGCGAGCTGACATTTAAAATCGTGAAAAAACTCCAGTGTGTGCCATTCCCTGGCTCCCCACCGTTAAATGCAGTTAGATGCGCATTAAGGAAAAAACCAAACGGAGATTAAAGTCATCAAAAATCTTGCTGGTTTCTGAATAAATAAGTTTCCCCAGCTGAGTCAACTCATGGCACCCCTGTTTATCCTACGACTTTCTTATAATTGTTGATGAACACATCAGTTGGGTGGTCAATTTTTTTAGGGCAAAGACTCGAATTCTCAGAGTTGGCATAGTATTGGCATGTGGGAGTTGTAAGTTATTTGCCAGATGGGTAAGAGAGTGTGGGAGGGAGTGGACAGCCCCCCGTGCTTTGTTTAGTTCTTCTGTACCCCTGGACTGGAGGCTGCCAAAGCATTTGGGTCCTCAGAGAATTCAGACTCACCTCATGGAAGTCCCAGAGCCAGCTTGGCCTTCAGGTAACTCAGAAGACAAGGGAGGATTAAAGAAGGGAGGACTGACTCGAACCTGCCTTGATCATGTCCCAAAGTGTTCTGGAATATTGATCTCCTGAGTTCCCATCCATTATCAGGAAGAGGCAGTCCCCCAAGAAGGACATCATGCTTGGTACAATAGAGAGTCAGCAACAACAAAAAAAAGAGGGAGTCACGAAGGATCGATCCCGTGGCTGCAACAATGGGCTCCAACATCAGAAGGCTGACGATGGGGCCGATGGAGCAGGCTTTCATTCTGGGGACACAGCAGCACGGCATCGTTACAGTCGGGACTCAATGGGACCCAAGAACACGAACAACAGAGGGACCAAGAGCGGCTGGAGCTCACAGCTCTGTCTCCTGCAGACACAGCAGCCTCAAATCTTTATTTATCCGGTGTGCTAACTCATCGTTACTAAGCATGCCACAAGAAGCCATCTCATATTATAGAATGAAAAGCCCAAAACTAGGAATCTGGAGAAAATAAGATTGTGCATGCGGTACACTTAGCACCACCTGACGGTCACTCTTTCTATCTTCTTACAAATGGTCTTAGCTTGTTTGACCTCCTTGATAAATGAATGTTGTATTTGTTGTGTAAATATGCAAAAGACCCTCTCCTCTCTTCTTTATTCATCATCCAGCTTTCACGTGCGGATGAGGTGATTGAAAGTCCCCTGGCCAGTGGAGTGCGCCTGTTCTCAAAGAGACTCTTTTGCTCGTCCACACTGAGGAAATCTTTTGTAGCAGATTTGACCATTGCACTAAGTCCTGTGATTTCTTGACTGCTGCTTCCATGGGCATTAATTGTGGATCCAAGTAACATGCAATCTTTGATAAAGCATCAATCTTTTCTCCATTTAGCCTAAGTTTTCAATGGGTCCAGTTGTGAAGATTTGGGTTTTCTTTATCTAGAGTTGTAGGTAACTGCCATTCTGAAGACTACAATCCTTGCTCTTCATTAGGAAGGGCATGTAATATTTTTGGCTTTCAGCAAGCACGTGGCTTATGCTATGTGCCTCTTACAGGTTGTCAATGAATCTTCTTCCTATTCTAATGCTCCAGCTTCTTGGATTATTTTATCACAACACAGATTGAATGTGGTAAATATGGTGAAAGGCTAAAACCCTGTTCCACAGCGTTCCTGACTTTAACCATCTCCTCCTTCTATTCAAATGACGGCCTCTCAGTTTTTTGTTAGCTGCAGGAGCACAATAAAGCCCTCCATAATCCAGCTTCTCCACAGGTTCTCCGTAGTTTGTTATGACCTACACAGTGAACAGCCTTTGCATAGTCAATAAAACACAAGTAAACATCTTTCTAACGTTTTCCAATTTCAGCCAAGATCAATTTGACATCAGGAAGGATAGTCTTCATTTCATATTGTCTTCTGAATCCGGCGTGAATTTCTGGGAGTTCCTTGTTGATACACCATTGCATCTATTTTTGAACTATCTTCAGCAAAATTATTTGTGTGTTACATTAACGATTTTGTTCAATAATTTCCTCATTTTCTGGAATGGACACAAGTATGGATCTCTTCTGCTCAGTTAGCCAGATAGCTGTCTTCCAAATTTCTTGGCATAGACGAGCGAACACTTTTCAGCACTGCATTTTTTTGTTGGAACATTTCCATTGGGGTTCTGTCAATTCTTGGAGCCTTGTTTTCACCAATGCCTTCTGTGTAGCTTGTACGTCTTCCTTCAATAACACCAATTCTAGACTATCTGCTACCCTCTAAAATGGTTGAACATTGGCCAGTTCTTTTAGGTACAATCATCTGGTTCATTCCTTCCATCTTCCAGTGCCTCCTGCGATGTGTTTTTTGCTCATCGCATCTTCAGTATTTCATCTTGAACTTCTCTCAGTTCATTCAGCTTTAAAAGTGCCAAGCATGGTCTCCCATTTTGATTGTCTAACTGCAGATCTTTGCACATTTTATTATAATACTTAAATAAGTGTTACACTTAGTAGTTCGCACTTAATTTACATTTCAAAAGCTATTATGGCTTCAGGTCGGTGGAGAGCTAGATTATCATCTGATTGTCAGTAAAATGACCAGATTGTCAGCGGTGACCAGATTATCTGCTGATCTCAGTCAAAGGGGGAGGGCTGCGTTCCAGGAATCATTATCCCATAACTGCTCAGAATCAATGTTACGTCCCAATGTCTTTGAGTTTTCATGACTTTTAACATGGTGCTTCCTTATGTTGGAAGCCATGGCAATGGAAGAGGGAGAGTGAGTGAGTTCTCCACAAAGAATGACAGAGTTTAGTCCATCAATGACACATGTCCCTTTCGTTCTCTGGTGACCTGTCATATCTGATCACATACCCTCACTTCAGGGACCACGCAGCACAATCCTCTCTTTGCCGAGAGCAGAACTAGGTATGGGCGAGCACTTGCAATGTCCATCTGGGTAAGGAATTTCAACACACTTGTTCTGAGTCCCAGCTCTTCCACTTGCCAGCACGAGCCTCCTTGAATCTGATTTTTCCTTTGTGGAAACGGCAGGTGGTATTTGCTCCCTCCGTTGAGACCCAAACAAGCTAATGTGATTGCACGTGTTTGAAAACTATAAGCATTAGCAGCCCTTGTAATTGATAGAATACATGCAAATTTGAAATTCAGTTTTAAAATATAGAAACAATAAAGTACAGATATGAGGTTCAATCGAAAAGAACTGTCACTAGGGTTTATTCCAAAGAAAACATGGTTGAGCAGGTCTCTGTGATCGGTGGATGTTGCAGACAAGTTTTCTCAGTGACCCCCTTGTCTTAGCCTCTAGAAAACTCTCAGAAAACTCACTGCCACTGAGTCGATTCTGACTCATAGCGACCCAGAGACAGGGTTGAACTGCCCTGTGGGCTTCCAAGACTGTAACACTGCCCAGGAGGAGAAAGCCTCGTCTTTCTCCTGTGAAGCAGCCAGAGGTTTTGAACTACCAACCTTGCAGTTAGCAGCCCACTATGCCCAGCTCAGAAGACTATGGCTATTGCTTTCGACAATTACAAAGGGGTAATTGTCATAGATTTTCTCTGAGGACACAGGACAATCACAGGGGGCTACCATGAGGAGATTTTCAGAAAACTGAAAATGGCATTGGTGAGGAAAAGGGCAGCACACTGAGCAATCTTTTTCCATCAGGCGATCCACCTGCTTGTCCTCCGAGGCGAGCCAAGGCGGTCCCTACGACAATGTCGTCGGAACATCTTTTCCCATCTACCCGAGAACACTGCTCTTGACCCTTCAGACTTCTTTTGGTTCCTGGAACTCAAAGAACATTTCGAAGGAACACCATCGGAGTCTCCCAAGGATATCAAAAGGAACTGCTGCTTTGACGTGGGGTAAACCGAAGCGTGTAGATTTCTTTGGGGGAGGGGTCGAGATGGGAACACTGCCTTAGAAGTAGCTGGACCTCAGTGGAGGGCGTGCTGAGAAACAAGAGCTACACATTAAAAAACAATTTTTTTTTGCTTAATGAAGGTTTCTATTCTCCTGTAGCAATGCCTTTTGACTTATCTTCACCTGCCTTTTCCCTCATTTTCTTGGGGGGAATATGTCCAATGGCTATGGTTAGAGGGATTAATTTTGCATTTAGTGCCGTGTCTGGCTAAATGATGTGCTCTTCTATTTCTGAATTTTTGGACTCTTCATGCACATGGAAGGTTCAGTGGGAAAAAATAATTTCCCTTTCCTCTGCCTGAATCTGGAACCGACTGCAAGCAGGCAGAGGTCAGAGTAAGATGTCAACTTTGTTAGTAATGAAATCAATATTGGAACACTTACCGTGAGCATATGCAACAGTGCATTGCTTAACATTAGATGCTAGCTTTAGACAGACAGAACACCCCTCCACCCCAAGAAAAAAAGGTTAAGTGACGAGACAAACGCCAAACACAATGCGTGCATCAGGCCAACTTGAACCGCTCATGCAGAAAGCTGCAATAGCCACTAGGCTAGGGTTAGGCTTTTGAAAGGTTGCGTGACTTCGTTCTTCTGTGTTCTTGACATTTAAAAACTATTACGTTGTTTTATCGTGTTCAAAGGTGAAAAGAGAGAGAAGCCTCTGGGCTTCTGTTGGCATTTCTTTGGGAACACGCTTGTTTGTGGCAGGGGAGCGGAGGGCTGCATCACTTCCTGTCTGCCATTTCTGACTTGCCAAAGGGCACAGTGCATTAGACTCACCTGGAGCCCTGGCCCCGGGAACTTGATGGAGCTTTGGAAGTGCCTCCCGGGATGCAGTGGATCCCTGTGGAGCTACGTGGGTGTGTATTAAGCTTTTCAGCATCCTCATGTCTATGAATGAAGATGCCTCACTTTTCCCCTCCTCTCAGAGAACAGACTGCAGAATGACAATTCCATCTAACCCATGGCAGACGGACACTGTAAGGACCTCACACTCTTTTTTTATATAGAGATAGATCATTGTGTTGGGGGTCTCACAGCTCTTATAACAATCCATACATCAATGGTATCAAACACATTTGTACATATGCTGCCATCATCATTCTCAAAACATTTTCTTTCTACTTGAGCCTTTGGTATCAGCTCCTCTTTCTTCCCTCCCTCCCCGCCCTCCCACCGTCGTGAACCTTTGATAAATTATAAATTATCATTATTTTCATATCTTACACCATGTGCTGTCTTCCTTCAACCACATTTCTGTTGTTCACCAGCCCCCAACCAGGGGACAGGGCGGCGGGGGTGGGGTGTGTGTGTGTGTGGTGTTGTTATATGTCAATCATTGTGATTGGTTCCCCACTTCTCCCCTTTCTCCCTACTCTAATGGTATCACTACTCCCTGAGGAGTTTATCTGTCCTGGATTCTATGTGTCAAGAGCTCTTATCTGTACCAGTGTATATGCTCTAGTCTGGCCAGAACTGGGGTCATAATAGTGGGTGGGGGGATATTAAGAACTAGAGGAATGTTGTGTGTTTCATCGGTGCTATACTGCATCCTGGCTGGCTCGTGCCTTCCTTGTGACCATTGCGTGAGGGGATGTCCTATTGTCTACAAATAGTGTTTGAGTCTCCATTCCAACCCCACCTTGTTCACATCAATAAGATTATTTGTTTGGGGTCTTCTGGTGTCTAATACCTGATCCTGTTGACACCTTGTGATCATGCAGGTTGGTGTGCCTCTTCCTTGTGGGCTTTGTTGCTTCCCTGCTAGATGGCCACTTGTTTAACGTCAAGCCTTTAAGACCCCCAGATGCTAGCCAGGCACCATCAGCTTTCTTCACCACCTTTGGTTATGCACCCATTTTGTCTTCAGCGATTGTGTCCAGAAGGTGAGCATCACAGAACACCAGGTTATTAGAACAAAGTGTTCTTGTGTGGAGGGAGGACTTGAGCAGAGGCCCAATGGGTCATGGGCATGCTCACCTTTTTGTGGGAAGACACAAATTCTCATATGTCTGCATATGTAGGAGGATCAAAGGTGGTAAATCCAGAGGGCACACAGCCAGCAATATCCCACAGTCCATGGAAAGTGAGAGGGATGAGAGTGCAGACAAGGGGAATGCCCTGCTCTAGGAAGTCACCCCAATGCCCTACCCCCTAGAAGCAAGAAAGGAGGACCAAGGCCCAGTCACCCGAGGGGAAAGATCTCAACACAGTTATTGTTAGGTGTCCTTGAGGCAGAATTGAAGTTGACTCCCATTCACAGTGATCCCACGTGACAGAGTGGAGTCACCTGCGGTGCTTCTGAGGTTACAATCTTTAGGGAAGCATCCTTCACTTGTTGGGTCACTGAGTGAATTAGAAACACCAACCTCCTGGGTAGCAGCTAGCATCTTAACCATTGTGCCACCAGGATTGAACTCTGAGAATTTGGAGTATTGATCTACGTTTTCTCCTTTCCTATAAGGATCCACCATCTGCTGTGATCCTGATCAGAATGCTGCCGCGTGGCAGCTGGCCCTCAAGTTCTCCTGCTCTCCCGGTAGAGGATGTTGTGGTTTATGGAAACCCCTGGCCGTGTGGTCCGGCTCCTTCGCTAATGCATAGCAAACAGGCCACCTTTTGGCTAGCAGCCAAGTGTGGTAACAATTTGTGCTGGCCAGAGACTCATTTTTATTATTTCTGCCCACATAATACTCTTTTCAACTTCACCTAAAAGCAGATAAAGATTCAATAAAATTAGTAGCCCACCACAGATCCTGGGCAGTGTATAAATTAGAGCACAATGCTTGCAGGAAGAAAGCTTTCTGGCAGAAAGGAGGGATTACCAGAACGAAAGCGGAGAGTGACACAACATGCAGTGGGAGATGGGACTGTGACAACTTGGAAAGAAGGCATGCGTTAGCAATACTGGTTTTTTGACAGCAAGTGAATGGATGCATAAACGTGTGTTTAACAGTACCAAATCCAAAGTCATTAAAAAGATTGAGACCAGGCAGCTGTATGGAAAAACCCAGGTCCACAACTTAGTCATCCAGGATGTGATATTTACATATATAAACTGAGCTCTTGCAACAAAGGGGGGCTTGGGGGTTTGAGAGACTTTGGCCCTCCTGCAGCCACTGGTGCCGGCTAATAAAGACTCTCAATTGAAACTTTGGAGCGTAGAATGGTCATTCAACCCTCCAAGCTTACAACACTTGGTGCATTGGCTGGGAAGGGCTAACACACACACTACCACCACCACCACCACCACCACCACCACCACCAACCCTCACTGGCTGGCTGCCCCAGGAAGAGAAATTCCAGGGAAAGCACCACCTGAGAAGTTCCAGGTCTCCAGTCTTTCTGGCACCCTGCTCTGGCTGCCTCAGGGAGACGCCCTCTGTGGCATTTTATTGCAGCAGTCCTAGAGGCTGGGGCACTAGACAAGAAGAAGCTGGCCTCGGCATCGTGGTTTAGATGCTCGCTTCTGACTGACATCGGAGAGTGTGAGTGTCCCCGAGTCCCTCCTACATGCCTCATCCTGACTTCCGGCTTGTTTCTCTACCCCATCTGCTCAGCTTGGCTTTTCCTGACACAGAAGAGACTGGAGCCGGTGGAACAATGCAGAGAACCTAGGAGATTTAAAAGGCTGGTCAAGCAGCGTCCATTTCTTCTCCCCTGCAGATAATTCCCCATCCCTGGTCGGGATTATACCTGGATTGGGTGATCACTTTATGGCTCTATATGTCCAAAAGCAGGAAGATGGCTCCCGGGGCCCAGTCTCCCCTGGTCCTCATCCACAGCTGCTGGGACACTCTCTTCATCACATTTGGATCACAAGAAATGATTTCTCCAGGAAGTTCGATTTCTGAGCCCTTAAAGTCAGCAGTGAAGCGCTTGGTTACAGTCTTTCACTCTTTTAATAGGCTCTGTTAACTATGCTCAGGGGGTGCCTGCCTGCAATCCACAGCCCATTCTGCATTCCAGCGGTTCGTCCGAGTGAAATCTGCTGGAATCGGCAATGAACTGGAGGCAAACACCTTGTCTCCTGAGTAGCTTCAACTCTGCAAGAAGACACACACACACACACACACACACACTTCTGTTTATCATCATTTTGGCACTCTCAAATCCAAAGTGGGTTTCTTAAGCATGTCATGCTGTGTATTGTGGCATTGAAAGTAATGGCTAGTTTGCATAGAACATCCTTTCTCAGCACTTTGTATATGTTAATCTAATTTAGTCATGACACAGGAAACAATGCTGTCTCCCAGCCGGGGTAGATGGCCATGGCTGAGCCCTGTATTTTACAGAGATTATTCCATGAATCTTCTTAACAGTTCCCTGTTATTACCCCCATTTTACAGGGAGCTGCTGCTGCTAGCACATCATCACACAGGTATAAAGGAACTGAACCAGAATTGGAACCCAAATTCATCTAGGCCAGGACCAGAATTGGAACCCAAATTCATCTAGGCCAATAGTTCTTAACTTTCTTATTGCCGCAACCCTTTAATACAGTTTCTCATGTTGTGGTGACCCCTAGCATAACATTATTTTCATTGCTACTTCATAACTGCAATTTCACTACTGTTATCAATTTTAATGTAAATATCTGATATGCAGGATGTATTTTCATTGTTACAAATTGAACATAATTAAACATAATTAAAGCACAGTGATTAATCACAAAATAATTTGTAATTATAGATTGTGAAATATTTATGTGTTTTCTGATGGTCTTAGGTGACCCCTGTGAAAGGGTCATTTGACCCCCAAAGGGGTCGAGACCCACAGGTTGAGAACAGCTGATCTAGGCCAAAGGCCATACTCTATTGATGAGGCCGCTCTGTCTTCCTCAGAGGGAAAATGCCCATGGCGTGTCCAACTTGGCCATGCCCCAGTACCTTCTTCCTCCCCCAGCTCGCCTGGCACAGCTAGCTCAGCCACTTGCATCCTGAGGTATCGGCAGTCAGACTCCCCTTACCTGATTCAATGCGCGCACGCACACGCACAGGGAGCAGAACAATGTCAGGCCCCAGGAGCACTTCATTACAGGAGCCCTGGTGACAGGGTGCTCATGCACTGGGCTGCCCGCTATGTCAGCAGTGTGAAATCACAGCAGGCCATTCCTTGGGAATGGCCATCCAAGGTTAGCAGTTTGAGACAACCACGAGCCATCCTTGGGGAGGAAGTGGGCTTTTGACTCACAGAGAGCTACATCTTGGAGACTCACAGGGACAGTTCTACCTTGCTCTATTTGTCATCATGAGTTGGCATTGACTCAAAGGAGCTCTGGTCGCAGAGGGGGCTGCTAACTGTGAGGGTAAGAGTCGAACCCACCAGCGGCTCTGAGAGAAAGATCAGGCACTCTACTTCTGTAAAGCGATAGTCTTGCCTCAGCCAGAACAGAGAGGCCCCCAGGCTCCCTTATACTTGGTGGGGGCCCATAGGGCCAGGTGCTGAGGGGAGTCTCTCTGTGTCCCACCCATCACTGTTCTCTTCCCTCCCCCTCAGGAGGGGAGCCCCAGTTGGGTGCAGGGCTGTCCAGAAATACCTTGCGGGGAGCAGGGTGGAATGGGGGGTTGGGGAGAAATGTAACTGGGTTACAACTGTTCTGTTTAATTGGAGCTGGAAGAGGGGACATGTCCTTCCCCAAAAGTGGGGTGAGCACCCCAATTTGCACTCCTGGTCACCCACTGCCACCACTGGGTCAACAGCGAGTTCAGGTCCCCAAAGTACTGCAATCCATTTGTGTCGGTGCTGTAGCGCGGCTCACCCAAGTCATAGAAAGCAACTCTCTGACCTCCTCAGAAGTGTGCAGTCTTAGTGTGCAGTGATGAAGACTGTTGTGGTCTTTGCATTAAAAGCTTGATTGAGAAGTGAAAAAGAAAAAAGTTGCAATCTTAGAAACCCACTGGGGCAGTTTCACCCGATAGGTTTGCTGTGAGTGAGAATTGACTTGGTGGTAATACGTTTTTTTGAGTGGTGTGGCAGTTACATAATGTCCTGTCAACTGAGTGTAAGGGTGGAGTTTAGCCTGTCAATCAGGTCATAGCCAATGAGGCCTCTATGTGGCCATGAGCTTCTCCTGAGGATTCTGGGAACTCCTGTCTTCCTCCCTGGAGGTGAGACACACTCTCTGCCTTCCCTTTCCTGATGTTGAGACACTCAGAGAGCTGGAGGAGACTCCTGGAGACCCGTGCCAGTGCTGAGATGCCTCCACTGCCACTGGATCCACAAGACTTTCTTCCCATTGGCCTGTGATCTTCCTGCATTTGGCATCATTGCATGTGCTGCGTCAGTCTAAAGAGGAATTTATGGACTAGGATCAAATTTACGGACTTGATCTAGATGGGGCTGGGATGTTTTCTCAATATACAATTGCTTTTTTATATAAAGCTCTTTATTATCCATATATGAGTGTCTCTGGATTTTTCTCTCTAGTCAACAGACTAACACAAGTGGTCTGTTAATATTTGTGGCTCCAGATTTACAGAGTGTTATCCAATTTCCACAGAAACACTCTGTGCTGCATCAGGGTAGGGTCAGCTGAAGGGCCAGATGGACAGCTTGGACTGAGGTCTTGGCGTAAAATTGTTTTTGTTATAGCATACATTTTCGGCACCTGTCTGCTTGCCTGTTTTCCCCACCAGACGATGATCTCCTTCAGAGCAAGGTTTATCTTTACATGATGGGCTGCTAACCACAAAGTCAGTGGTTTGAAACCACCAGTTGTTCCACAGGAGAAAGATGAGGCTTTCTACTCCCATAAAGAGAATAACAGGGGAAGAAACTCACAGGGGAAGCTGTACCCTGTCCTGTGAGGTTACTGTGAGTCAGAATTGACTCAATAAGAGTGAGTTTGGTTTGGATTTTATGCTTTATACATCTTCCTATTCCCCAGCTGACGGACGCATGGTAGACTCACAGACTAAGGGCAGCAATGGAAAGGAGCCCTGGTGGCATAGTGGTTATGTGTTGGGCTGCTAACCTCAAGGTCAGTACATTGAAGCCACCACCCAGTCCTGAGGAAGAATGATAGGGCTCTCTACTCCCTTAAAGATTTAGTTTCAGGAATCTACAGGGGCAGTTCTACTCTGTCCTATTGGAGTACGACTGTGAGTCAGAGTCAGCTCGATGACAGTGGGTCTGGGGTTTGGGTATAGTGGAAAGGATGAACAATGGCAGCCGGGGTGTCCTGAGCAAGCAGGAGAGTTCTGAAAATGTGGGGACAAACCATGGGCTAGTGGTAGAGGCTCCTTCTGGTCAAAGCACCAGAAGTGGGAAAGAAACAGAATCTAAAGGCTTTAAAAAACAAACAGTTTCATTGCCCTTCTGAGTTTGTGAGACTGTATCCCTTTATGGGAGTAGAAACCCAGTCTTTTTCCCCCCCGAGAAGCAGCCGGTGGTTTAGAACTGCTGAACTTGCAATTAGCAGCCCAATGCATAACCACTATGCCAGCTGGGCTCAGGTACGGAACAAAGCACAGCTGTGTCAATGTCACAAAAACACCTATGATGACAGCGGGGGCATAGAGGCTACACTTAGGGTTGCTCAGTTCCCATCTATTAATAGGGGACCATTCTATACGAGCGCTCAGGAGCTCTGGGGTAAGTGTTAACTGCAGGGTTGGAGGTTCAAGCCCACCTGCTGCTCCTCAGGAGAAGGTTCAGGCTGTCTGCTCTCATCAAGACTTACAGCCTCAAGGTGCTTGACACAATGGATGGATGGATGGATGGATGGATGGATGGATGGATGGATGGATGGATGGATGGATGGATGGATGGATGGATGGATGGATGGATGGATGGATGGATGGACTGTGATAAGAGCTGGAGGAGCCCCCAATAAAATGATTTTTAAATAAAAGGTTTACAGCCTCAGAAACCTGCAGGGTGACTTTGAGTTGGAATCAACTTGATGGCTTTAACTCTTTTATTTATTTGTTTTTGTATTTAGTGTCCAGGGGAAGGACCCCCGTGAAGCAATAGGCTAACCAAAAGGTTGTGGTTTCAAACATACCTAGCAGCTGTGTGGTAGCAGAGCCGGTAATCGGCTTCCATAAAGCTTACAGAAACCTGACAGGGATGCCTTTTCTGTCATATCAGTCACCGTGAGTCAAGAGCCACGTGACAGCACCTAACAGCACTGTGTCCATGGCATGCTGACACTTTCTTGGGAGATGGAAAATCAGAAACGATAAAGACAGAGATTTTCCGTGAAAACATTCCTGGCTAAGGAGACAAATATATGTAAATAAAATTGTTACAATGCACTGAATTCTGAAACAGAATTACCAAACAGCATAAGTCTGTTAAAGAGCCATTGTAGAGCTGTCGGCTGATCACAAGGTTGGTGGTTCAAACTCACCAGTTACTCCCCTGGAGAAAGATGAGGCTCTCTGCTCCCATGTGACCTTGCAGCCTCAGCAACCCCATACAGGGCTGCTATGAGTTGGAATTGACTAGAAGGAGTGAATTTTAGGATAAGTCCATTAAAGCTGCAGTAATAAGCAACCTTGAACATCAGTTCCTTTAATCGACAAGTCTATGTGTCCGTGACCACGCTGACTCCAGGACCCAGCTGAGAGCACTCTGTCTGGATCATTGCTGCTTGCTGTGGCCAAGGGAAAGAACTCACTACTCAATAACTTTTAATGGACACATTGCTTCCTCTCACATTTGATCATGGTCCTGGGAGCATGAGCGAGGGCATTGCTAACTCCGAGTGGGTAACTGGGAACCTGTTCAAAGAGAAGCTGCCACATGAAACCCAAAATATCCCCCAAAGTCGTCTTCAAACCAAACAATAATTCGCTTAATTAATAAAGGATGTCGACCTCAAGCTTCGTGTTCTCTTAAAGGACTAAAGGGAATCTAATTGACGACAGTAATTCAAAGGGTTAGATCAGGTGCTGAGGGGACTGAGTTTACTGTCATGGTGGAAGCATAATTATGATAATGATATATTCATATATGCAATTGTCATTTAGAAAACACTTGGGGAGATGATCAGGGTGACTGTATGGGAACCGGTTTTCTGTTACGTGGAGTCAAAATACACTCAACAACTGCCCACGGGGACATGTCCTTTAGCAGCCGACATGCTTTTGGGAGATGGAAAATAAAAAATGATTCAGACTGTATTAGTCTGGGTACTTTAGAGAA
>NW_022111321.1:3701801-3702527 GCF_000313985.2 Echinops telfairi | reverse complement strand
GCCCACATTGAAGAAGCATACCAGCCTCTGTGGCCATATGCATTTTCAACAACAAAAATAACATATTTTTTCAAAAAACAAAAAAGAGGAGCTGCTACTTGAATGCAACATGAGATGCAGATACCGGTCCCCCCTGATGCACAGGGTCAAAGAGGCCAAGCTGCTTACAGCATCGTCCGTGTGCTGCCCAGACACGCTCCTGGGGTCCCCATCAAAGCGCGGTGGCTCTAGCACAGCTTGGCACCATGAATTCTGCTTCACTAGAGACCTTGTGATGATGCTGCAGAGCACGCATGGATTTGCAATCCTGTATCTAGGAGGTTTACTAGTGACAGCAGTCACCTGTCCTGGGTAGCTCATTCACAAAGGGACCTGCCTGTGGACTATCGGGGTTCCCTTCTCCCCCTTCTGCTGCCTTCAGAACTCAGCTTTTGGGCAGTCGCTGACCCTTCGCCCTTCAAGACCTCATTCTTCTGTGAAGCTTCCTGGGAGCCATTGCCCGTGTTACGTGGCTTCAAGGGCCATCTTCCACCAGCCTCTATCAGATCGGCACATCTGCTTGTAATGATTTTTAATGAGCTTGGTTCTACTTTCTTCTCCCACTCTGGCCTATTCTATCACCTTTACAAAATCACACCACTACGTCTTTCTCCCACAGACCCGCTGGGTGGGTTCAAACCGCCGAGCTTCTAGTTAGCAGCAGTGCTTAGCCATCCGAGGCACCAG
>NW_022111321.1:3696509-3701611 GCF_000313985.2 Echinops telfairi | reverse complement strand
TCTTCAAAGGCCCCCGAAGATGCCGAAGTCGGTGGGGCCACCCTGGGAAATCTCAGGGGTAGGAGGGTAACTGGGAGCATGGATGCCAGTCAGACAAGTCTGTCTTCTCTCTCCAGTGTCATCCTCAAAATGTCAGATGGAGAAGACAGCTCCTCCACGGCCCGCACCTCATAGGTGGCAGAGGGGGCTTGGTTTGCTGGCTCAAATGCTGCGTTTAACTTAGATGCCCCGGTGGCTGTAGAGGCTGCGGTGTGACCACCCCCCAGGGCTCCAGCCACCACAGACCCACTCACCGAGGGGTCACGAGGGTAAGGACGTGAACAGTGCTGCCACACAGAGGCCCTGTTCTGGAAACATCCAGTGAATTATTGCTGCTGCTGTCAGATGCTGTCAACTCGATTGCAGCACATAGCAGGCCCGTGCGACAGAACAGAGCTGCCCGGGGGGGTTCCTGAGTTGTGGTCTTCAGAAAAGCAGATGACCGGTCTCTCTTCCACAGCACCGCTGGGTGGCTCAGCCCCCCACCGTCAGTTAGCAGCCAGCTGTTTCCCCATGTGCGCCACCGGGGCTCCTGAGAGAATGAGCATGGTGGTATTGTCTCGGGGTCCCCCCTCCCCTTTACCTGTCCCCTCACTCCTCTTCTCAGGCCTTCCCTTCCTCATCTGCAAAGTGGGGATCAATCGTCAGCCCACCTTCACCAGCTGCTGCAGGACGAAAGAGAGGGACACAGGCCGCATGCACACGGGAGGCCTTGGACCCACAGGCCCCTGCCTGCTGGTCATTCCCATCGGCAGCCCCTGGCCCGGAGCTCAGAGCGGGGCCGCACTCTGAGAGGAGAGTTGTCGCCTTTGTCAGGATGTCCAGTGCGCCAGTGCTGTGCAGCCCCTCGGACCCTCTGAACACGAGTGCTCAGAGACTCCAGGACTCATCTTTTCCTGCCCGAGAGTGCTTAAAGCCGTGTGTACGGAGACTGTGGAGAGGCCCATCTTCTCACACGGCTTGAGGTGGGACGTCCTGAGAGACCCTCACTCTTGCTGGCCGTTCCTGAAAACTCCACTGTCGTCCTGGTCCACAGACATGCGTCTGTAACAGCGTGTCCTTCTACCAGCCTCTTGGCTTCTTGGCAGCCATAAGCAACAGGGTGGCACAGAGTAGGAACAGAGGCCCCGGGAAGGCCTCCCAGTATACACATGCCCAGGCCTCAGCCCAGAGGCCCTGGTTGGGTCCTTCAGCGAGACCCTGAGAATGGCGCAGGAGCCTGCTCTTTGAACAAGCACATGAAGGTCCTCGGATGTGGACAGCGGGGGTGGAGTGGGCAGACCCCTGGTTCACGGTGGCCCTATGCCCAGGGGAACAAATCACAGTCCCAGCCCATGCCATCCTCATGATCTGATGAGGACTGGACCATGATGATTTGTTGGTCTTTCATTGACTGACTCTTGGAAGAGCATCACCAGGCCTTTCTTCCTAGCCCCTTTCAGTCTGGAAACTCTGCTGAAACCTGTTCAGCATGGCAGCAACACGCAGACCTCTGGTGACAGATGGGCCGGGCAGGTCCACTGGCTGAAATCTGACTTGGGTGTCCCCACTTCCCCCACATGGAAGGCTTGAATTCGAACACAGAATCACCACTGCCTCCTAGGTCACCGTTCACATGAGCAGAACCTCGGCTCAAGAATCAGCAGACGGGGCTTCTATCCTGGCAGTGCGATTTGGGGCAAGTTATGGAAAACTCTGAGCATCTCCACCCTCAGCCATGAAGGGTCGCAACCTACTTGCTAGTGGCTGGTGGGAAGCAAACGAGCTCGTTGACGTTAGTTGAGCAACTCACCTCTCACCCTGCGCAGGCGCTTGATAAAGGGATCTTTCCATTTAGGGCAAGGGAATGCCCCGAATTATCCCCATGCCGGTGCACACCACCCGGATCCCTGTCGCTCCATACTGAATCCACTGAGGGTCTGTCAAGGCACGTACTGCCTGGCTCCACCCGCTGGTTCTGGGAGCTGCGGGACGGGCAGGAAGATGGAGGAGACCCTTGGCGTGGAAGTGAGTTGAGAAGAGATGGAGCCCACTGTGTTGTGTGTGTAGTCTCAAATCCCTCCTCTGCAAACGTGTATTGTCATTATAAGTGGGAAGGTGCCTGCGTTTCCCTCCCTGGGGCAGCTGCTCCCACCTGTCCTGGCTTCTGAGGTGCCCAAGGATTCCCTCCCTCGCACAGGTCGGGGTCAGAGCTGGAGGAAGGAGGAAAGCACCCTCTTTTGTGTCTTGACTCTTGAGGCTACCCTTTAGTCCTGCCTGCTCCCCTCTTCCGCATCAGACACTGACCCTCGCTCCCGACAACCACTGGGCAGCTGGACAGCGAGCCCCACACAGGGAACTTGGCACCGGCCACTGCTCTCAGGGTAGACTCCAAAACAGGCTCTCAGCAGGCCTGCGAGGCCCCAGGCCTGCGCTGGACACAGGAGAGCGGCCCTGCTTGTGCGCCCGGGAGAATGTGGCAGGTTCTCAGAGCATGTGAGCAAGCTGCTCTACCTTCTCCACAAAGTCCTCCCTTTTCAGAACTTTTTAAAAAGCTCCTCCTTATTTCTGGAGCGAAAGCCTGAGGGATGTGCCCAGGGCTCTTTCGCGCCTTCCCATTCTGAGCCCACTTATTAAACACTGATACGGAGAAGGGCAGGGAGGGAGCCGGTGGCCCGCTCAGTTCTCTCCTGGGAGGATGTAGGCTGCAAAACGAGGGCCTTATCCAGACGCCAAGCCTGAAGCTCTGAGGAGAGCCTGCGCCAAGGTCTTAGTCCTCATTTCTTGGTGTTGCCGTAACAAGCATGAACACGACTCAGTGAGACTTCTTTTCTCCCAGGGGAGGGAGCTCGGCGTACAAAGCCCTCCCCTCCTTTCCGCTTCTGTTCCTTCGTTCCTTGGTGATGGCCATGTGAGGTGTGGCTTCTCCATTTGTGCTTTCTTTCTACGTACCTATCTGCAACACACTTATATTTTATAACTCAGAATCGGTTGACATAGCACACCCCCTACCCTGTAGACTAGAGCCTCATGCACGTGACAAAGACAACCCTATTCCCTATTGGGATTACATCAGGGGCTGGGGGTGGGGGGCACGGGGGTGGGGGGGGTAAGGGGTGGGCACGGGGCCTGAGACTTGCCTTTTGTTTTTGAGGGAGGGGCTCACAATTCAATGCATAGCAGTCATACAGCTGGTATGGGTGATTGAGGTAGTTAACGTTTATTGTGCCCACATGGCCAATGAACACACGTGGGATTAATTGAAGGGCGGAGAGATAAATGGTTCAGCTTGCCTCGCCTCTCTTGTCTCTTGCTCTTTGATCATCGGCTGCCTTGCTGGTTCTGTGCCTCCATTTGCAAGCTACACTACCTGTGGGACACCTAACCTGTGGACTGTGTCGCTGTAATTTGAGGTTCCTTCAAGACCTGCTTTGCCACACCATTGGAATATACATCTCTTGAGCTGGGGACTGTTGGTGACCTGCCTTGCTGTTTGCTGCCTGTGCCCGGATAGCCTGAATTGCTCTACAGAGGACTACCCGACTGCCCTCAAGACTTGAAGGACTGCCAGTGTCTCACAACTATCTCACAGGCGTGAGTTGCACTGAGCCATTTGTACTGCTTTATAGATTAATTAACTGTTTATTTCTTATGTTATCTATTTATATATAATTATTAGTGTTCTGATTTTGTTTCTCTAGAGAACCCTGTGTAACATAGTATGAAACAAGATCACAAACACACCAGGCAGTTCACATCCCCTACCTCCCACCCCCACCCCCCAAGATACTTTTTAATCCCAAATAGTGGCTATGCCCCTCACTGCCAGAAAAGAACCCAGTAATTTTGTTTTTCATATTCTCTTCCCAGTGACGGGAAAGGAACCTAGCTAGAAAGTACGATAATCATGGTCAAGTTCCCAGCAGAGTCAACTTGTGACGGAATAATTAGGAAGCATGGTAGTACACCCAAAGACAAAAATATCAAAGAACAGATAGATATCAGGTCTGGAACTGAATCTGCTATCATTCCTATCTAAATCCAATTTGAATATTCCTGGACTTACAATAATACCAAGCAGGGAATGACTGGACATTGTAGCTATCAGGGTGGAAATTAGAACCATAATTGGGAGGGGTGATGGAAACACATTCCCTTGAGTGGTGTTCGATGCAACATAAGCATAAGTATCACCTGTATTCTCTTGGCCTTCAAACAGCCATGATTATATTAAAGAAAAAAGGAAGAAATACAGGTACTGAACGTGTGTTTTAATAGCCTCAAGGATGGTGCTTACTGAGTTTGGGGGTCTAAGTTAAGGTGACCAGATGTCCCGCTTTTGGCAGGACAGTCCTGATTTTTAACAATTTTTCCCACGTCCTGTGACATCTTTAAAAAGTCCCCATTTTTGGAAAGAAAGCACGACAAGCTAGGGTATACGGTTTTCGGCTGCCATGTGGCTTTTTCGCCAGGCTATGAGTTTTATCAGTGGTGTCCCGCTTTACTAACGTTAAAATCTGGTCACCTTATTCTAAGTGCACCAAATGAGGAAGCCAAAGTCCTCAAGCCGCTGAATGCTTGAGCAAGGAAAACCTAGTGTTGTCTTCCGAGATCCATTTGTGACTTAAAGGTCAACACACCTGGTTTACTTCTTTAACGTATTTTTAAAATGCAGACCATCTTGTGTGCACTGTGATTTCTGATGTGCGATAATTTGGACAATGGTTTAATCCCAAGTATGCCTTCAACAGAACAAACGTTTTTCATAATACTTAGTTCCTTGCCTTAATAAACTATAGAACTGTTGAAGATAGAAAAACATGGTCTTGTTACATCAACATATTCTGTATTAGGATATGTATTATCCTGGAAAACCTGTGACTGACATTCTCAGAGATTATTAGTGTAAATTTCCTGACAACTAACCCCCATTGTTTGTGTAAGTAAAATCCAGTCCCAGCTTTTCCCAGCTGCTCCTTGGCCTTCCATGGCTGTGCCTGTCTCTCGCTCTCTCGCTCTCTCGCTCTCTCGCTCTCTCGCTCTCTCGCTCTCTCGCTCTCTCGCTCTCTCGCTCTCTCGCTCTC
>NW_022111321.1:3687063-3696100 GCF_000313985.2 Echinops telfairi | reverse complement strand
GGGAATGAGGAACTGATGCCAGGGGCTTAGGTGGAGAGCAAATGTTTTGAGAATGATGAGGGCAATAAAGAAGGAAAAAACTCTATAAATTAACAAGGAGGTTTTGAAAGGGAGCCAAAGGCAAACAAAACAAAACAAACAAAAATCCCATGGATCCAGGAATGGGTTTGGGGCTCAAACTAAATCCTAGCTCCAACTTAAGAACAATTATTTCTCACATCATGACCTTGTTCACCCTCTGAAGGGAACACAGACTATATGGGTGATACAGCAAAGTGTGGTGAAGAAATTAGATGGTGCCCAGCTATCAGATAAAATAGCATCTGGGGTCTTAAAGCAGGCATCCTCAAACTTTTTAAACGGGGATAGTTCACTGTCCCTCAGACCATTGGAGGGCCGGACTATAGTTTAAAAAAAACTATGAACAAATTCCTATGCACACTGGACGAGTTGGCTGCTAAGCAGGACAGGCAGCAGCGGCAAAACACCCAGTGGGCCGGATAAATGTCCTTGGCTGGCCCATGTGGCCCGCGGGCCATAGTTTGAGGACCCCTGTCTTAAAGGCTAGTCTCCAAACAAGCAACCATCAAAGTGAGATGTCAACTAAATCCACATGGAAGACGCCCACCATCATCAGTCATAGAAGGATTGTAAATCATGTGAGGGAATACCGAAATAAAAATGAAATTTGTTTTAAAAGCTATGTATCTTTTTTTAAAATTAGAAAACAACCTTATCACCTTCAAAATACTCTCCATTACGCATAATGAATTTGTCAAATCTGTGATTCCATTTCTTGGAAACGTTTTTTCAGACGTGTCTGTTTGGGTGGTTGACAGCACCTCCCTTGGTTTTTCTTCACCTCTTCCGTGTTGTCAGATCACTGTCCTTTCATGTCCTTCATTTTCTAAAACGAAAAGGAGTCCCACAGAGTGAGGCAAGGTGAGTGGTGCAAGAGAGGCATGCTGGTTTTTGCCAAAACCCGATGCACTGAGATGGCTGTGTGCGCAGGTGCATTGTTGTGGTGGCAGAACCAGTCCTCCATCTGCCACAAATCAGGCCTTTCTTGTTGCACACTCTTATACAATCTTTTCAGAACCTCCAAATAGAAAGCTTGATTAACAGTCTGACCTAGTAGAAAGAACTCCAAGTGCACTATCCCCCTCACATAAAAAAAAAGAGCACCCTTTTTGGGGGAGGGGTATAATCCGAAGTTGAAGGAGGGAACAGTATCAGAGCCCACATTGTGAGAATCCAGTTTGCAGAAGGCGATGGCTGACAGTGGAATCCACATCGGAAGTAAGCTTCTGGTGCACGTCCTCTGTCCGTAACTGAGGGACGGGAGGAAAGGGGCTGGTGCCCAGAGTGCATCAGGGAGAGGAGTACAGAAGTCAAAGGCATAAACCTGACTTGAGCAGTTAAAACTGTCAGTTGATCCCCCTCTGATGCACGCTGGCCCTGATCTTGTTTTCAACATTCTCTCTCTCCCTCTGTTTTGTTCTTTGTCATATTAGGGTGTATCTCAGAGGCGTATGTCATTGGAGGTCACCCTCTTGAAGTTGTGTTAATATTTTTTGGGAAATGAAACCCAGGATTGATGAGCCTATAGGAACAGCAAGTAGAATAGGTGTTTTGTGTGTGTGTGTGTGTGGGGGGGTGGCGTACAGTAGGGGTGGAGGGTAAAAGGGACACAGTGACAAGGAATCCGGGAAGGGAAAAAAGTTTGGAAACTGTGGTAACAATTGTACAATACTGCCTGATGTGCTTGAACTATGTGGAGTGGTATTAACGCCCAATTAATAATAAAATTTTAATTGAGAATAAAATTAATATAAATAGTAAAAAAATAAAATAAATAATATAAATGTTTTAAGCGATGGACTTAGATCACACTCTACACCAGTGGTTCTCAGCCTTCCTAATGTGGCGACCCTCTCCTACGGTTCCTCGTGTTGTGGTGACCCCCAACTATAAAATTATTTTCGTTGCTACTTCATAACTGTCATTTTGCTATTGTTATGAATCGGGCGACCCCTGTGAAAGGGTTGTTCAACCCCAAAGGGGTCATGGCCCACAAGTTGAGAACCACTTCTCTACACCCTGTGATCTCATTACCATTAGAGAAAACCCTCCTCCCAAATAGGATTACATCAGAAGCTATAGGGCTCAGTTATGAAAGTATAGTGTGGGGGAGGAAGGGGCCACAATTCAATGTGTAGCAGTCATACAGCCAGGTGCGGGAGAGGCCAGGGACAGAGTTTCCACTGCTTCCAGGAGCAGGAGAATGGGCTGGCTGGGCGCCCACAAACCAACACTTAGTGAACAGATGAAGCCATTGTGCTAAGCACTTCCTATGAAGGGATGCCCATTCAGCCTGTGGAGGAGGCACTGTTGTCTCATGGAAAGAATGAGTCACGTGCTCAAGGTCACAGCTAGTAAGGGGATGAGCTGGGGTTTGAACCCAGGTGGTCTGACACCAAAGCTCACAAGCTCGATTACTACACTTGCTACTAAAATCCACCAAATCCAGTCCCTGGCCATGGATGGTTTTTCACAGCAGGCCCCTGAGAGCCGGTGGCAGGGATTTGTTCATTACAGTGAATGATGGATCACGGTGTGTGGGATGCCCACTGAACTGCTGTTGGTGCATTTCCTTCTCAGACAGTTGAATGGCCTCGAAAGTCAGTCCGACAGATTGAGTTGTCTAAGAGCGAAGTCCACCGTGTCCCCCTCCCTTTTTGACTAGTTGGTAACTGAGCACAGGTGGTGGTGCAGGGCGTGGGGGTGCCCTGAAGAGGCTGGAGACATTGCTGTTAGGTGCTGTCAAGTTGGTAAACACTGTCCGGTCCTGCACCAGCCTCACAATTGTTATGTTTGAGCCCATTGTTGCAGCCACTGAGTGAATCCATCTCCTGGAGGGTCTGCCTCTTCCTTGATGCCCCTCTACTTTACAATCATGATGTCCTTTTCCAGGGACTGGTCATTGCATGAAACAATCTCGCCATCTCTGGTTCATAGGAGCATTCTGTCTGTACTTCTTCCAGGACAGATTTACTTGTTCGTGGTCCTTTCAACACCTTCGCCAACACCATAATTCCCATGTGCTGGGTCTGTGACCTTCTTCAACTTTCACAGCATATGAGCTGACCGAACATCCTTTGGCTTGGGTCAAGTACACCTTGGTCCTCAGAGCAATAGCCTAGCTTTGCAACACTTTAAAGAGACCCGTGCAGCAGATGTGCCCAAAGTAATACGTCATTTGATTTCTTGATTGCTGCTTCCATGAACATTGATTGTGGATCCAAGCAAAACGAAATCTTAAAAACTTCAATCTTTCCACAATTTATCATGATATTGTCTATTGACCTAGTTGTGAGTGTTTTGGTTTTCTTTATGCTGAATTGTAATCAATACTCAAGGCTGCAACCCTTGATCTTCATCAGCAAAATGCTTTAATTTCTTCTTGCTTTCAACATGCAAGGCTGTGTCATCTGCCTATTGTAGGTTGTTAATAAGCTTTCCTTCAATGGTGTCATGTCGTTCTTCATATAGTTCAACTTCTCAGAGTATGTACTCAGATAAAGAATAAGCAAGTGAAAGAAAATAATCAGATTGCACACCTTTCCTGATTTTAAACCACTCAGTGTTCCCTTGTTCTGTTTGAGCAACTGCCTCTCGGTCCATGTCCATGATCACAATGAAGTGTTCTGGAACGCTCATTCTTCTCAATGCTATCCATAGTTCGTTATGACCCACACAGTCACATGCTTTTGCAAAGTCAGTAAAACACAAGTAAACATCTTTCTGGTATTCTCTGCTTTCAGCCAAGATCCATGGGACACCAGCAACGATATCCCTTGTTCCATGTCCTCTTCTGAATTCAGCCTGAATTTCTGGCAAACACCATCCCTCCCTCTCTCCCTCCCTCCCATTGATAGGTAAAGTCACGCAAGGCCATGTTCATCAAGACAAACATAAACAAACAAAAGAGACAAACACAAATCCTATGCTGGACTTTCCAGCAGAGCAAAAGTCCAGCTCTCCCCTTTTTCTTTGAGGGGTAAACAGAAAACGACCAATGGGCTCAACAAAATGGGTAAAGTGGAGTTGTGTGTCTGTAAGGATTCCTGGTGGCACAGTGGGGTGAGCGTTGGGCTGCTAACTGCAAAGTCAGCAGTTTGAAATCACCAGCTCCTCCCTGGGAGAAAGACAGGGCTTTCTACTCCCAGACAGAGTTACAGTTACAGGGGCGGATCTCCTCTGTCCTATAGAAAACAAACAGCCAAATGCAACATTTGACCGGTGTCCTATTGCAACCAGAAAGGGACAAATGGGGCCCCCAAGACTACCACAAGGCCATCAGCACCCCAAGATACCATTTCCTGGAGACACCTCCTGCTAAGCCCCACCCACCAGACCCGACCCCTGTGGACACGGGCTCCAGAAGGTGAGGAAGCTAAATGCATGATGCTCCCTTTGAAGACTGTCCCGTTTTCAGTGGAATATGGACTTGTCAGGAGGTTGAGAAGACTTAGTCACAGGGAAACGCCTCCAGGAGGAGCCAGGCCTTTCACCTTCAGAGCCACCCTCTTACCCACCTGCCAATGAGCTGCCTTCCAAGCAAAATGAAAAGCTTGCCAACCCCATGTCTCTGGGTCGCACTGGGCCCCAGAGGCTGGTCAACAGCCATGACCTTTTAGAAGCAGATCTCCAGGCCTTTCTTCTGAAGTGCCTCTGGGGGGGTGTGAACCACCAACCTGCTAGTTAAGTCACTGAGTGCTTATTTGTTTGTATCACTCAGACGGTCAATGCGCACTGTCAATCTTTACGAGAAGCTGGAAACATTTGATTAAAATGTAAATGAAAAGTATGTTTCAGTATTTATGTTAGAAAATGACAGTTCCTCTTGACCTCCCCATTCCAGACAATTCAGTCCTAAAGCGAAGCAGAACAGACAGGCTCTACGTCTCTGATGTGTGGGAGAGCCCCAGGGGATGGAGGAGCTGATTCTGACCCCCTCAGGGCCAGGGACTGCAGTGAGGAACCGTGACTGGAGGATTTACTCCACGTATTTCTGTATTGCCCGATTTTAATTTTTGCAATAAATATGTACTCATGAATAGCAGTGTCATGTCATTTCAAATTACAAATAAAACTAATAAATGAAAAGAGCGAAAGGGGGAGTTGAAACCAAAAGGAGTCTATTTGAGGGATTCACAGCCCCCGGCGGGGCTGTGCAGGGACGAGCTGGCTGGCAACACTGTCACTTGGGGATGGACGTTCCTCTCGGCGCCCACACAGGTTGACGCAATGGGCTGGCGGCAGGCTTCCCCGTAGCTTCTCCGGCCTCCGCTCCACACGCTTGAGAGGCACACGCCCACAGGCCCATCTGGCTCCTCTTCTGGGCCCTGAGTCAAGGTAGTGTGGAGTGTTTTTGAAGTCCCCACGTTGCTCTTCCAATTTGCTGTGCTCCTTCGTGGAACTCCCACAGGCCCAGGGACAAGTCTGGGGCAGGAAGGAGGGCTGAGGCAAATGGTCAACACTCTCCGCTTGGCAGCGGATGACTGAATGGAGTCTAAAGGAAAGGCCCATAACAGATGGTGGCCAGGGCATAACCCAGGAGCCCTGGCGGTGGAGTGGGTTAAGCGTTGGCTGCTAATTGTATAGGTCAGAAGTTCAAACGAGGCTGTCTGCTTCCATATACATTTATAGCAGCCTGGTCGGCCCTATTGGATCGCTATTGGGTCAAAGCCAACTTGGTAGTAATGGGTTTGTACTTTGTTTCCCTGGGAGAGGTGCATAATGTGGGTTGCTATAGTCAGAATCAAGTTATGAGTTTTGCTTTATATATATAACTGGAAGTCCCTGGGTGGTGCAAACAGTTAATATTCTTGTGAGTTTTGGTTTATATATAACTGGAAGTCCCTGGGCGTGAGTTTATATATATAATATATATATATTTATATATATATATATATAAATATAAACATATATATATAAATATAAACATATATATATATATATGAAACATATATATATGTTTCAAGTTCACCCAGAGGAACCTCAGAAGAAAAGTGTGGCCATCTACTTCCCAAAGATCAATTCCTGAAAACCCTACAGAGCACAGCTCTCCTCAGACCCACACGGGGCCTTCCTGAGTCGGAAGTGACTCTTTTGAAACAGTTTTTGTTGTTTTCTTTTAATGGCAGGCTATCTTGTCAGGCTGGACTCAGGGAAAGTGTCGGGGTTCCTTCCTGCAGAGAAGTGCGATGATTTGATATGGCTTTTCTATCAGCAGTCTTTGTAGCACCCACCAAATGACTGGGTGGGAGCCTGCAAACGAGGCGTAGAGGACTCCACCTCGGGATGGGTCCGGTTTGTCATGCCCCTGGGTCTAAAGTGAGCCATCACCATCACGCAGGCAGGAACGGATCATGCCGGACTGCCAAGAAAGCAGAGCGGCCAATAGCACATCAGAAGTCCACACCTGCTGTGGAGGCAACACTGAGGCCGAGGGAGGCCTCCCGGCCCACAGACGGAGTACAGCTGAAAGCCTTAGGGCCGGAGTAGGGTTCGCAGAGTGGTGCCCTGGGGTAGATAGCGGTGCTCAGGGAGCTTTGTGCCACTTGCCAGAGCTGAAAGGAGGCCAGAGGTCGAGGAGCAGAGAGAGGTGCTGTGGATCAAAGGTTTGTATCATCCTTTTTAACTCCTGACTTGTAAACCTGTTCACTTCCCTCGGAAACCCCTTCATCATGAGGATGATCTGTGAGGTGTTGGCCATTGCAGCGGAAGATTGAACCCAGCCAGAAAGTTGAGCGTCATGGGAGGGATGGTTGGTGTGTGGCGAGGATGAAGAAGGCTGGAGGCACGTCTGACCTCTGCCTCAGTGAGCTCAACCTGGGGCAGAGATGGAATTGGATTCTCCTACCCCCTGTGTAGCCAGAGGAGGCCAGACGCAGTCCCTAAGCCATTGCTAAACCTCCTCAGCAGGCTCTTTGCAGGCCACTTGCCCAGTTGCATTTCCACCATTGTGTTCTAGGAAGTGACTAAATGACTTCCCTTTCAGCCAAGCTGCTGAGCGGGGCTCTATTTGAGGCGAGATAAATAGCCACTATTGGGTGAGCTCTTCATGAGTGCCAGGTGCTTGGAATCCTCCCAGCAGCCCTGAAAGGTTGCCATTGCTACAGAACGAAAAACAACACACAGTTACGTGACTTTTCCAGGGTCGCCTTCCCACCCCCACCCTTCTCCCAGTGAGTCTTAGCACCAGGACTCCAAACCAGATTTCCTGATAGCCAAATCAAAGTGAGCTTGTTTGATAAGCCAGACTGCCTTTCTGGGTAACGCGGGTGGTGTAGTGGGGTATCCATTGACAGCTAACCTCAAGGTCAGCAGTTCACAACCACCAGCTGCTCTGCAGGAGAAAGAGGAGGCTTTCTATTCCTGTAAAAAGTACCATCTCAGACACCCACAGAGGTGCTTCTATTCTGTGCGGTAGGGTTGCTATGAGTCAGAATGGAGGCAGTGAGTTTGGCTTTTGGTTTGAGTTTTCAAACATGTTTGATTTGCGAGCAGAGACAGTGCAGTTAGATTTTAATGCTTGATTTTTTATTTTAAGCAGGGGCGGTTGGGGAGGCGAGCAGATTAAGGGTTTACTATGTGCTGCGTGCTATATATGTTCGAGTCTCTTGATTTAGATCCTCTGCTTTCGTTCTCACACAACCCCATGAAGTCATTGGGCCCGAGGAAAGAACTAGGACCGAGAGGAGCCCAAGGTCACGCGGCAGTCAGCGCTCACCTCAGAGCAGGGACGGGCCCATGCCCTCACCCACCTGACATACCCCTGTCTTCCGCTTCCTAGTGCTGCTGTAACAGAAGGACCGCCAGTGAACAGCTCTAAAGAGCAGCCGTCATTTTCTCACAATTCTAGAGCCTGGAAGCCCACATCAAGCTCTCAACCGTGTGGGGTTCTTCCTTGTTGGGAGCTCTGGCTGTTCCTTGCTCCTTGGGGACCCGTCTCACCCACTGTGGACTGACTTCTGTCTAATCTGCTGCCTTGACAACTCGGAAGTGATTAGACTTGACACCCACACCCATATTGATATGGCCTTATTAACACAATCAAGAAACCCCTACTCCCCAATGGGAGGACATCAGAGATATAGGGTTCGGATCTCACACATATATATATTGGGTAGACATAACTCAATCTATAACAGTTCCTCAACTCCAAAACGGAGGGATTGTTTTCATTGGATTGTGAAGATTTATTAAGCAAATGTATCTTGTATAATGCCTGTGGGCTGAGCATTGGGCTCTAATTGCCAGGGCAGTGGCTCAAACCCACCAGCCGCTCCATTGAAGAAAGATGAGGCGGTCTGCTCCCGTGAAGATGTACAGACTCAGAAACCTACAGAACAGGTCTACACTGGCCTATAGGGGGTTGTTGTGGGCTGGAACCGGCTGGATGGCAGTGGGTTGGGGGGTGTCTTGGCATATAAGTCCTCAGCAAGTACTAATGCCCTTTATTCCTGTGGGTCTGGGTCCCAGAGCCCCAGCGTGGGACGCAATGGGAGAGGACTGAGGTCCCAGGAGAACACGCTGAGACGTGTTGAGATTACTGAGTCCACACTCCTCGCCGGGAAATGGCTTGGAGGTGAAATGACAGATGGAAACAAAGCCTCAGTGTTCTTCATCTTCCCTTTCCCCTTGCCACCATCATTCCGTGAAGCTAGGGCCTGTTGGTTATGGTCACTGAGCTAGTTTATTGTGCCAACCTGGCCGATAAACACACGTGGGGTTAATTGAAGGGCAGAAGGATAAATGGCTCAGTGAGCCTCGCCTTTCTAGTTCTCAGTTCTCTTGCTTTGTGATGGTTGGACCAGGGTGCAGTTGCCTTAGCAGTTCCTGCTTCAGCTGGCAAGGCTCACTTCCTGCCAGACATCCCCGAGGAGAAGCCACATGGACCTACCCTAATGCAGCCCTGGGTGCTGGAGCACCCATGTGGACACCTCTGCCAGCACTGAGATGCTTACAC
>NW_022111321.1:3675372-3685749 GCF_000313985.2 Echinops telfairi | reverse complement strand
TTGCTTATTCACCCGCTTTGTCTTCAGCGGTTGTGTCGGGAAGGTGAGCATCATAGAATGCCAATTTAATAGAAGAAAGTATTATTGTGTTGAGGGAGTACTTGAGTGGAGGCAACATTGGAAAACCATTGTGGAATGAATGTGTGCCAATCTCCCTCAGGAACTGAGCAGAGTTTGAAGTCACGATGGCTTTTCCTTATGGAAGCCTCCCATCTAGGAAAAAGCTGACGACCCTTGGCTCCTTGCCCTGCCTGAGCAAAGCTCAGGGATGAATCATGGGCTTGAGTGGGAGCCCAGATCCCCCTGATCTGCCACACACATGGAAGTGTGGGAAGTGCCACCTGGCAGATGTCAGGCAGATAGAGTGGGAGTTAGGGGCCTGAGGGTGTCCACCTTGGCCTCCTCCCACTCTGGGTCCTCCTCTATGAGCACTGGCTGTAGGACTTGGAGCAAAGGGGGACTGTGAACTCATGGCAGTGGCCATCAGTACCCCAAATGGGACCATCTTCAGCAAGAGTTCAGAACAAGCCTTGAGAACTGACACTTACTGACCATGCCCACGGACCACTATTCTGCCATAAACTAGCCTTGTTGCCTTCTTGTTGGACCCTCAAAGCAAAGGTGGAATATTATTCCCTAGTCATAAGGAATGAATGACTGGTCCACGTAACAGCATGTATGGTTCTGAGAGACATTATGCAGGTTATGCACAGTATGATTCTAGGTGTACAAAGTTTCCAACTTCTTAAAATGGCAACACTCTAGAGACAGAGAACAGATGTGTGGTTAGCAAGGATAGGAGCTGGTGGGTGGGGGACGGGGAGTGATGAAAAAGGTGGCCGTGTGAAGGAGTCCTTTTGTGGGTGTGGAACAGAATGCTGTGTATCAAGTATGGCAGTTAGGTGACTGCCACCTGTGATGAAACGGTCAGAACTTTACACACACATCCACACAGGTGTGTGTGACACCAGCGCTATGTGGATGAGGTCTGTGGAGTGCACCGGTGTTTTTATGGCTGCCTAGCTGACATTACCATTGGGAGAGGCTGAGTGAGGGGTCTAGGGAGTTCTCTGTTTTTTCAACTGTCTGTATATAAAAACAAGCCTGTCAAGTACTCGGATCCACTCCAGAAGCTGGCTCACACAGTCCCATGCGCTCCTCCACATCCACTCTCTACATCGTGGCTCAGTGTCAAAGCCTGCAAAGCTGCACGGGGCCTTCATTTTGCACCCGGCCAAAGTGAGAGCCTGAAGTCTCTGGACATTGCTTTTAGGTGCGGCCGTCAAGGGGATTCTGACCAACAGAGACCTTGTGTGACCACTGGGTCATTCTCCCACAGAGCCACTGGGTGGCTTCAAACCACCAACCTTTAGAAAGGTTCACAGCTGATCACTCATGGCACCACCAAGACTCCTTTTCTGAACGTTAAATACCTACTCCCCCCAAAGACTCACTGCGCTCAGGTTGATTCTGACTCCTAGTGACCCCAAAGCACTGAACAGAACTGCCCTTTCGGATTTCCAAGGCTGTAAACCTTGTTGGGAGAAAACAGCCTCATCTTTCTGTCTCAGAGCAGCTGGTGGGTTTGAACCACCAACCTTGCAGTCAGTGCTCCAACACTTACCAGGCAGCATCACCCAAATACCAAGAGGGACTCTACCATGTGTTCTTACTGCACATCTGTCCCTATCTTGATCAGGGCTCTGGGTAAAGTACAAAGAAATAGCTCTAAGAAATCACTGATTGCTTTCAAAGGAGTGAAACACCCCAAATTCATCCCTTTTACTCTCTGCTCCTACCAACCTCCCATGTGCTCAACTTACTACTTAGCTGAGGTTGAAACGGAGGCCCCTGAGAAGGTGCCTAGATAAGTAGCCTGAATTGGTGGTATCGTTGGTGGGTTATGCTGTTAAGCAGCTAAGCACAAGGTCAGCAGTTCCAACCGACTAGCCACTGGGTGGGAGAAATACGAGGCTGTTTACTGCGCATCAGCATCAGCCCGATGGCAGTGACTTTGGATTTTATAACCTGTTTGAGAAGAACAAACACGTTAAAAAAAAAGCAGACAAACTAAAACAATGACCAAACGAACCAACAAGAAACAAGGCATGGCATGCTTATATTTGTATGATTTCCTTTTTCCAACAGTGGCCAGCTGTCAAAAAGAATAGCATCTGGGGTCCTAAAGGCTTGTCTTAAAACAAGCAGCTCTCTAAGTGAGGCATCAACTAAGTCCACATAGAAGAGGCACACGAGCCTGTGTGGTCCAAGGATTGTAAATAATAAAATCCAAATCTGAAGGAGAATGGCATGAGAGTTTAAATTCTGAACACCCTGTTTGCAAAAGGTGGTGGATAACCATGGAAGCCCAAAAGCCATTTGCAGGATCCACACATGGATTAAGTTTCCAGTGAATTCCCTCTTGCTATCAGACAGAGAGCATTGCAGTCAATATGGCAGATGTAATTAGGTTAAAAGGTAACACCGTACCACTTGATCTCCCTTTGACCCATTTTATTTATTTGTTTGTTAATGTCATTTTACTGGGGGCTCTTACAGCTCTTATAACGTTCCATACATCAATTGTATCAAGCATATTTGTACATATGTTGCCATCATCATTTCCAAAACATTTTCTACTTGAGCCCTTGGTACAAGCTCTTCTTTTTCCCCCTCCCTCCCCCACCCTCATGACCCCTTGACCAATTATATATTGTCATTACTATTTCATATCTTACACTCCCCATTGTCTCCCTTCACCCACATTGCTGTCATTCGTCCCCTTTGGGGGGTGCTATATATCCAATCTTGTGATGGGTACCCCCTTTCTCACCCTTCCCCCTCCCCGACCATCCCCCCTACCCTCATGACAGCACTACTCCCACTACTGTACCCTTTGACTCCTTTTAAAGTTGCTTCCGCTTTTACTATTTTCTGCTTTCTTCTTGACTGAGCTTTTTCCTGTTTTGTCATGGTTGTTGGTTTTTCTTTTTTTCTTCCTGTTTGCATTTTACATGATCTTCCGTATATGAAATCCAGGACAGGTGCATCTGTAGAGACAGTAACTGGATGAATACTTACCTAGGGGCATGGCAGGGGCCGTTGGGGGAGGGGAGAAGAATGGGGCACTAACAAGAGTGAGTACAAGAACATGTTCTGAAATAGATTGTGGTGACGGCACAGCTCTTCTTCATATGAAGGTATGGTTTGTGAAGTGTATGGCAATGCGTCTTTTTGAAAGGCATGGTAACATGGGGCTAAGGGGCGCAACCACGCACTCTGAACAGCTCACTCCAGTCACACGGCTTCAGCGTGAATGGCCCTGAATGTGCATTCCGTGTGAGCAGGGGTGGTGGACTCACAGGATGGTTGAGCTTCAAGAGAACAGAGAATATGCGCCCAGCAAATTAAACCTGCTGAGTGGGACAGCGGATGGATCCTTTCGGAGGAGCTAGGGAGAGATCTTAAGGGAAGAGAATCCCGGGCCAATGGTCATCCGCCAGAACACAAACACTTTAAAGTGCAGGCCATCAGAGAGGATGGGTCAAACTGTCTCTCTTGCCCTGCTCTGTCCAGGATGGTAGCCATGAGCCACTTGTGAAATGGAGCTCCTGAAGAGATTGCCTGAAATGAGATGTGCTGTAAGTATAAAGTACAAACTGAATTTCAGAGACCTAGAACTTCCCTCCCCCAGCACCAAGAAAGAAAAAGAGCTGGATAATTTTCATATTGGTTACATGCTACAGTGATGGTAACCCTGAGTTTACCCATTCCTTACCTTTGTGTGTGTGCTGGAACATTTAGATCCTTTGTGCGACTCTCAGCATGTTCTGCAGAGCTAGACAATCCCTCTTTGCAAAGCACACCAGCTCTCGCACTCTGCTTTCTGTTCTCCTTCCTGAAGTGGATCTTTCTTGATCTCGAGGGGTGAGATTATTTATTAAGGCCTTTGAAAGATGATACGGGAGCCTCAAGGGCCTCTGTACTGGAAATGCTTCCTTTATAAATTTCCATATTCTAAATACACTAATGAGATGAATGTAACCCACTTGGTGAGTCTCTTTGCCCTGAAATGATCACCAGAGCATATCCATTTACATTCCTGAAGTCTCCATGGAAGCTTGGGTTTATTAGACTCCTTGCTTCCTGAGGTAATCTCCATTATATTTCAAGGGATCTGGAAGTGATTTTGACTAGTGCTTCGAGTACTCTTCGTTTCCTTGTGCCCGAGAAAAGACACATTATTCTCCTGGAAAGTGTACTTTGATTTTCCTCCTGCAGCTTTTCCTTCCTGAGGGTCTGTCGTGTCTAGTGTGCTGGAAGGCGCATCTCTTCCTTCTTTTTATTTTGTTTATACACTCCTATTGTCCAGAGCGGGCCCAGACCAGAGGCGTTATTTGAAGGGAAGAAGAGGTCGTATGGGAATTGACAGATGATCCGTTGCTGTAATATGACATCAGAACTGCCCACGGGTCCGCTAAGGGCCGCTGTGAGCAATGACTTCATGAGAGTGAGTTTGCTTTGGGGGCTTGGGAGGCAGCAGCAGCCAGGAGAGTCACTGAGGAGCGGTTTCGAAAGGCTCCAGCAGTGCCCTCCATCACGGAACTAGAAGGCAGGCAGGCAGGCCAGACGGTCCTCAGTGCCAGGTGTGTGCCAGGTGCTGGATGACAGGAGCCCTAAGGCACCACCCCCGCAGGCCTGCCCCACACTGACCGCTCTAACCCCCGTGGTCACGTGTAGCCACGGACCCGGCAGGACCATCCCATCAGGACCAGGAGGAGCGAGGCCACAGAAAGCCTCCCGCTGCCCGAAGGCAGTGAATGGGTTGGGCTTGCTTGTTGCTGGAGCTGATTCTGGATAGAAACCAAGGGGTGGAGGTGGGGGCACAAATGAACACCAGAGAACGCAGAGGCCTTTCACCTTTCCAAGACCGAATTATTTTCTGCTTTGAATTTTTGGTTGAAACAGTGTGTGTTCAGTAATGGAATCCGTTTTGAACAAAATGGAAAAAAACTATCATAGAGCCATGAATTTTGTTACAATTAGTGGTACACACCGTGTCCCATATCAGGGTCCTCAGTTTGGGGCTTGGTGGGCTACAGCTTGTTTCTTCAGATTCACAATAGATGGCAGCCTGCCTTACAGGTGGGATAGCAGGTGCTGAAATTCCAGATGCTTAAATATACATAGGCACTGTGTCCCACAGTCATGATAGGGTTAAAGAACCATTACAGTGCAGGGAAGAAATTCTGCTATAAAGCTTAGTTCATTCCAGTTTGATCCCCTGCTAACTTACATTTCCACTCCAGATATGCTGACTCGGAGGCTACCTGCTGACAAGGAGCCCTGGCGGCAGGCAGGGTGGGCTGCCTTGGGCTGCAGGAACCCACCGGCGGCTTTCTACTCCCAGAAAGATTTGCATAGAGTCACAGCATCAGAAATCGATTTGACTGAAAGTGGCAATCTTATTCTATCCTGTATGGTGGCTTTGAGTCAGAATTCACTGCGTGGCCGTGAATTTCAGTTCCAGGTAACTCTTGTGTGTCTCTAAGAATGACCTATGGATTGATCAGAATTACCTGTAGAATCCTGTTAAAATGCAGATTCTGATTCAGTTTACCTGAGGTGAAAACACAAGTTTTCAGCAGGCAGTGGAAACAGAACAAATCTGCTTGAAACCCTGTTGCAGAACAATGGTTAAGCGTGCAGCTGCTAACCCCAAGGTCAGTAGTTCAAACCCAGCCATTGCTCTGTGGGAGACGAGACCTGGAAATCTGTTCTCATAAAGATTTCAGCCAAGGAAACCTTATGGGGCCATTCTCCTCTGTCTTACAGCGATGCTGTGAGTGGGAATCAATTCAATGGCACATGACACCTTCGTACACATGGCTGCCTCAGAGTGAAGGAGAGGTAGCCATGAGGCTGAAGAGGTGTCCAGCAGATGGGGCACTGTATGGGCTAAAATACACTCACCTCTCTCTGATAATAAACTCCATGGAGAGTACTGAGGATTAACACGTGGTGTGAGTGGAGGTTTTAACACAACCAGATCTGTCCTCTGACAGGAACGTGGAAGGTTGAAGACACCACATGAGCCTGAGCGGGAGATCAGGGACCTCCAGGGGACACCTCAAGAGGACCTGTCTCAGAGAGACTGGCTGGGATTGGACGTCCTCAGTGTTCATGCCCAGCACCATCCTCTCTCTCTCTGTGGCAGGATCTGCAGCTTCCTTGCAGTCAACAGAACATAGCAAAGGTGGAGGGATCATGCAGATGTAAGTATCTTTTCAAATCAGATTTCTGATTGGTCAAGGGAATATACTGAGTAGCCTGACTTACTCAGGACAAAGCCTTTGTTGTTGTTACATAATCTGTTGTCAATTTGAGACTCAAGAGTGAAGGGGTGGAGTTTAGCCTGTCAATCAGGTCGCAACTTGATGATCTCATTTGGAGGTGCTAAAGAGATAAATAGCTCACTGGAGGTGGGAGACACGCTCACTCCCTGGGAGGCATTACTGATGATGAGCCATATAGAGATATGCTGATGGCACCCAGAGGCCT
The DNA here is from genome assembly GCF_000313985.2 of Echinops telfairi. NCBI lineage: Eukaryota > Metazoa > Chordata > Mammalia > Afrosoricida > Tenrecidae > Echinops > Echinops telfairi. The sequence goes on along the minus strand of NW_022111321.1, from coordinate 3,679,188 downwards.
GGACCTAGAGGAGCCATGCGGAGACCCCTGCCAGCGCCGAGATGCTTCTACTGCCACTGGATCCACAAGACTTTCCACACAATGGCCTGTGATCTTCCTGCATCCTGTGTCATTACATGTGTTTCATGAGTCTGAAAAGGTCTTTATAGATTGGTATCAGACATATGGGCTAATATCAGACTTGTGGACTTGATCCCGACTGGGCTGGGATGTTTTCTCAATATTCAATCGCTCTTGTATATAAAGCTCTTTCTTACACGCATGAGTTGTGTTAGTCTGGGTAGACAAACAAATCCAAAGACACTCATGAGAGTTTTATGTGAAGGGTAAGTGTACATTAAGAAAGCATCCCAACCCAGTGTTGTCCAAGCCCATAAGTCCAACATTAGCCCATATGTCCGACACCGATCTACAAAGTCCTCCTCAATCTCACAAAATACACACAAGCCGAATCAGTGAGCATGTAAGCATCTCCCTGCTGGCAAGGGTCTCCACACAGCTGTTCCAGCACCCAGGGCTGCATTAGGCTAGGTCCATGCGGCTTCTCCTCATGGATGTCTTACAGGAAGTGAGCTTTGCCAGCTGAATCAGGGAACTGGCTAAGGCAGCTGCACCCTGGTCTGACCATCAGAAAGCAAGATACCCGAGTAGGAAGGCAAGGCTCACCAAGCCATTATCTCTCCGTCCTTCAATTAATCCCACGTGTTTATTGGCCAGGTTGGCACAATAAACCTTAACTATCTCATGAGTGTCTATGAATTTGTTTCTCTAGTCTACCCAGACTAACACAGCCCTTCAAAGAGGGACAGAACCCCCCTTAAGCTCAGAGACTCTCCTTGCCAGCTGGAGAAGTGGTCATGCTGGCGAAGCCAGAAGACAAGCAAGGTGGGTGGCTTCTAGGGCTGAGTGCCTCCTCTAGCTAAGAGCAAAGCTGGGCCCCCGGTCATGCACTCACAAGGAAATGGTTCTCCCAACACCCTCAGGGAGCTTGGGAGCGGACTCGTCCCCAGTTGGGCCTCCAGGTGGGCATGCAACCTGGCCCGCTTCTTGATTACAGCCTGTGAGATCCTGTGTAGAGGGCAGAGCCACACACACTGCCTGTCATCCTAACGCTTGAAAACCATTAGATCACAAACGTGTTATTTAAACTCTAGCTTGTAGTAACTTGCTAAGGTGCAATAGGAAATTCATACCTGGCCTGAGACTTCTGGGAGTGGGGGAACAAGAGGAGCTACTAGTAAGAGCAGCTGGCGTACTCACTCCGATCTTACAAAGCTCTGGTTTGTCCACAACAGCAAATCCACTTAATTGCCCATTGTGCACAGGCGTTGCCCTCATTGAAGAGTGGTGGGCACACTAACCCGTGTTTCCCAGCACAGCATCCCGGCCCCTCCCTCCCCAGCCCAGCAAACAATCCCCAATCAGAAAGCATGTGACTTGTGCCTTAGAAATCCCAGAATCTATGGACCTTTAATCAAGGACTTCATTCCTTTCAATACTGCCAGCTGGGTTTCAGCAAGAAACTACTGAACCTCGTGTAGCAAGCAGAAGAAATGAGCCTCTGGATCTTTCTGGGCTCATCTGTTGCATTTCATCAAGGGCAGACAGGAAGCACTCTGAACAGGTTTCATTACTCAAGAAATGAAGTTTTATTACAGTGGACACATGATACAGAACCAAAATATCATTTCAGTTTTATCTACAGACTCGGCAGCCTAATTCTCAGCATTTCAGCCCTTTTTCCATGAGAACAGCAGTCTAGCCAAGTGACTTATCTGGGAGATAGGAAACACAGCCGTGGAACCACTCGCATGTACAGCTTCCGGGACTCAAGGCTCCTCTTCCAGCACCGGGACTACGGAACCTGCACCAAGAGGGGCCTTGATGGCTAGTCATGTTCTGCCCCTGTTGGCAGCCTTTCTGACAAATGGCACAGCACAAAGTACGCACATATTTCTTCTTTACAAGTTTTGGAACATTTTAGTCATTAAAAATAATTTAAGGTATGCCTCCAGCACCACTGTACAGAAGTCCATTAAACTGGAATGATGGCACTTTGTTGCTGATGTTGTTATGTAAAGCCAATGGTTTCAGTTTTTCTGTCGGGGAACTTGTAACCCTGGAGAATTCTTCCAAGGATTGTCCCCTGGTGATCAGAGGCAAACAAAATAGTACTCAGAGCATCAGACACGTCTTTCACGGAGTCACGGAACCACATCAAGCGTTCAGAGACACAGTATTTTCACAGGAGAAACCAGAGCAAAATGCATTTCATTTTAAGCAGGCAGGCAAACCATTCACAAATTAACATCTATTACAAACCACATGACACACACTCATCTTCGCTGCTTTTGAGCATCCTGTGTGAAAAGCAGGGCTAATGTGGCAGGGGTGCCCCAAAGGAGCTGCCCCTTCTCCTGTCTGCCGACCAAACTCCAGTGACTGCTAATTGCACCTTTCAGTCAACAGCCGTTCTCTAACTGTCATGCTGTAACACTATGGGACCAGACTTCACAACTTGAATTGCCCTGATTATTACTGACCAACGTTGAACTTGTAATAAACGTGGACCTTCCTCACAATTTACTCCACAATAAAAAGCTAAAGACTAGTGTTATTTTTATGTGGAAACCTATTCATCCACAGAAATACTCCTGCTACCGAATGGCTAAATGGCCCTTCCCGTCTCCTGAAGAAGACCTTTATCTTTTAAAATCCAATCAGAGTTACCAACAAAATAGAATTTATCATAAAGGTTTGTTTGCTAGTGCATTCAACAAATAGGGTGTGTATTGCACCAGTCTCTCTTTTGGGGGCTTGAAATAAAACAGTGGGTAAAAAAATCCCATGCCTTTAAGCTTTCTATTGATCCCCAACCCCAACCCACCCCAAGTAGAAATAACAAAGGAGCCCTGGGGGGTGTCGTGGTTACGAATTGGGCTACTAAACACAAGGTCATTAGTTTGAAACCACCTGTCTCCCTTTTGGGAGAAAGATGAGGCTTTCTATTCTTCTAAACAGTTCCAGTCTCAGAATCCCACAGGGGAAGTTCTACCCTGCCCTACAGGCTCATCATGGGTCAGAATCAACATGACAGCAATGGGCCATGAGAAGTCGTCCCTAGGTGGTGCAAAGGGTGAATGCATTCCACTGTTAACTAAAAGGTTGGAGGTTTGATCCTACCCAAAGGTGCCTTGGAAGAAAAGACTGGTGAACTACTTCTAAAAAGTCAGCCAGTGATTAAAAAATAAAAACAAAACCCAGTGGAGCTTAAGTTCTACTCTGGCATGTGTGGTAGCCGTGATTCGCAGCCCACTCAGGGGCGAAAAGCATGGGCAACAGACCCACAAGTCCAACAAGGAAGCCATTTAAAAGGTGCAGAACACTTCTCCTTGAGTGGAGCTGACTGTCACCAGAGCACAGTGCCAGTGGCACACTCCCAGCAAGAGGACGCTCAGAAGAGAGGCAAGGCCCCGCATGTGGAACACAAACATCGCCACACCCACCCACACTCGGACATGTCCAGCTCTCTCACAGTACAAAGCAGGAGGCAGCATTTGATAAACGCGAACGCTCACCCTCCAACCTTCCAGCGAGGCTGAGCAGGGAGGGGCTCCCGCTGAGTCTGGAGGGAGACCGACGTCAAAGCAGACTGCCGGCTCATCCACGCCACTGCTACCCAGTCCTCCCGACCTCGTCCCATCGGACGTGCAAACTCACCGTCTGTGTTGCCGCTTCGCCCAAGCTTCCAGCTGAAGAACTGGTGGCTAAAGAACACAAAGGTCACCTGCCACCTGGAAAAGCTGTGACGAGACT
>NW_022111321.1:3659905-3675272 GCF_000313985.2 Echinops telfairi | reverse complement strand
TTACAAGTTTTGGAACATTTTAGTCATTAAAAATAATTTAAGGTATGCCTCCAGCACCACTGTACAGAAGTCCATTAAACTGGAATGATGGCACTTTGTTGCTGATGTTGTTATGTAAAGCCAATGGTTTCAGTTTTTCTGTCGGGGAACTTGTAACCCTGGAGAATTCTTCCAAGGATTGTCCCCTGGTGATCAGAGGCAAACAAAATAGTACTCAGAGCATCAGACACGTCTTTCACGGAGTCACGGAACCACATCAAGCGTTCAGAGACACAGTATTTTCACAGGAGAAACCAGAGCAAAATGCATTTCATTTTAAGCAGGCAGGCAAACCATTCACAAATTAACATCTATTACAAACCACATGACACACACTCATCTTCGCTGCTTTTGAGCATCCTGTGTGAAAAGCAGGGCTAATGTGGCAGGGGTGCCCCAAAGGAGCTGCCCCTTCTCCTGTCTGCCGACCAAACTCCAGTGACTGCTAATTGCACCTTTCAGTCAACAGCCGTTCTCTAACTGTCATGCTGTAACACTATGGGACCAGACTTCACAACTTGAATTGCCCTGATTATTACTGACCAACGTTGAACTTGTAATAAACGTGGACCTTCCTCACAATTTACTCCACAATAAAAAGCTAAAGACTAGTGTTATTTTTATGTGGAAACCTATTCATCCACAGAAATACTCCTGCTACCGAATGGCTAAATGGCCCTTCCCGTCTCCTGAAGAAGACCTTTATCTTTTAAAATCCAATCAGAGTTACCAACAAAATAGAATTTATCATAAAGGTTTGTTTGCTAGTGCATTCAACAAATAGGGTGTGTATTGCACCAGTCTCTCTTTTGGGGGCTTGAAATAAAACAGTGGGTAAAAAAATCCCATGCCTTTAAGCTTTCTATTGATCCCCAACCCCAACCCACCCCAAGTAGAAATAACAAAGGAGCCCTGGGGGGTGTCGTGGTTACGAATTGGGCTACTAAACACAAGGTCATTAGTTTGAAACCACCTGTCTCCCTTTTGGGAGAAAGATGAGGCTTTCTATTCTTCTAAACAGTTCCAGTCTCAGAATCCCACAGGGGAAGTTCTACCCTGCCCTACAGGCTCATCATGGGTCAGAATCAACATGACAGCAATGGGCCATGAGAAGTCGTCCCTAGGTGGTGCAAAGGGTGAATGCATTCCACTGTTAACTAAAAGGTTGGAGGTTTGATCCTACCCAAAGGTGCCTTGGAAGAAAAGACTGGTGAACTACTTCTAAAAAGTCAGCCAGTGATTAAAAAATAAAAACAAAACCCAGTGGAGCTTAAGTTCTACTCTGGCATGTGTGGTAGCCGTGATTCGCAGCCCACTCAGGGGCGAAAAGCATGGGCAACAGACCCACAAGTCCAACAAGGAAGCCATTTAAAAGGTGCAGAACACTTCTCCTTGAGTGGAGCTGACTGTCACCAGAGCACAGTGCCAGTGGCACACTCCCAGCAAGAGGACGCTCAGAAGAGAGGCAAGGCCCCGCATGTGGAACACAAACATCGCCACACCCACCCACACTCGGACATGTCCAGCTCTCTCACAGTACAAAGCAGGAGGCAGCATTTGATAAACGCGAACGCTCACCCTCCAACCTTCCAGCGAGGCTGAGCAGGGAGGGGCTCCCGCTGAGTCTGGAGGGAGACCGACGTCAAAGCAGACTGCCGGCTCATCCACGCCACTGCTACCCAGTCCTCCCGACCTCGTCCCATCGGACGTGCAAACTCACCGTCTGTGTTGCCGCTTCGCCCAAGCTTCCAGCTGAAGAACTGGTGGCTAAAGAACACAAAGGTCACCTGCCACCTGGAAAAGCTGTGACGAGACTCAAAACCACCAACTACACACACTGCGAAGAAAGGGAAACCAGCATGCCGCCTCCCAAGAACACCAGCACAGTTGCTGGCAGAGCAAGGCTCTCCAAGGTCATCGCTTTTCATTTCCGTTGCCCCTTAGCACCTGCCTTTGTCTCCAGTCTCTTTTACGAGACTCCAAACCCCTCAAAGAGGGGGAACTGCCAAATTCCTCTCGGCACAGCCAATGGCCGTGGAGGTCACAGACCACAGGTGTGAGAGGCAACACGAACTGAGCCTAAGTCAGACTCTAATGACCTTGGCCTTGATAACGCACGCTGAGCTTAGGGCATTCCTGGTCTTCTAACATCATCTGCCCATGTTTTCCACATCACGGCCAAAACCGAAGGCAGCCCAGAGAAGATGAGGCTTTTTTCCTTTCTTTTTTAAGAAAAAGATTACATTTGGAAAAAATACTTTTCATACACCTTTTCAAAGTACAAGAGATCCGTGTAGAGCACCTTAATGGCACATCTCAGATACAGTGATATAGCATTGTAGCAAAATCCATTATTCCTGCTACTATGCCTTCCGTGCCACGCTATCATTCAACTACAATAGACATCATGCCATAGAGAATGATTTACAACACTGACTGCATCCTGATACCCACCGTCTTCCACCTCAGAAACACAAAAGTAAAAATCAAACCTGCTCTCCCGAGTTTTCGGAAGGGCGGGTATCGGCACATTTTTCTGTTCTTCACACAGCGGTGAGGAGTAGGTCAACACAGGTCCCAGAGTCAGAAGTCAACTTTGAGGTTCCTGAGGATGAGTCACTTCAGCAGAGTGCGAATATTTTAAGAATTAAAAAAAAGCAAGGTCGACACATTCCATTGTTAAGAACTTGCTATAAAATGTAAACAGGATGTGAGGGGACTTCAAAAGAATTCATGGAAAAAAAACCATGATTTCTTGATTCCATTTTCCCATGAGCTTCTTGAAGCCCCCTTTGGGATTGAGGATGGAGAGTATGGTCAGATGCTAAACTGGCCTTGAGGTTCCTTCCACATGGCCTTGAATCTGATACTGTGTGACAATACGTTAAAACGGATGCTGAAAAGAGGTTAAGTAGACATAAAATCACCTGCGAAGTTGGTTTACTTGGTGTTCTGGGAACACCGGGGTACGTGTCATTTATGGGGTCTGATCATAGGTAAAGCTGGCCCTCCCCAGGTCTCTTACTGTGTTGAAGGGCTACTTCAAATGCCTCTGACAAGCAAGGGGAGAACGATAGAAAGCCCCTCTGAAAGTGATTAATTTCGTGCCTGCTGGGACCCCTAAGGGCTGTAGTGGGTTATGCACAGGGCTTGCTAACACCAAGACCAGCAGTTCGAATCCACCGGTGGCTCTGCGAGAGCACAATGGGGCTTTCTGCTCTCGTAAAGATTTCCAGCCTCGGAAACCCACAAGCCCACAAGGGCAGTCCTTCTGTGTCCTAAAAGGTCACCATGAGTTAGAATCGACTTGATGATAAGTTTGTTTTTTTTGGTTTGGTATGTTTAGCTAATGGAGCCCTAGTGGCACTGTTGGTTAAGCGCTGGACCAGTAACAGCCAGGTCAGCGGATCACATCCACTGGCCACTCCACAGGACAAAGGTGAGGCTACCTGCTCCTGTTAAGGTTGGAAGCCTCAAAAACCCTGTGTAAGGGTTACGCGGCTGGTGTAAGGGTTACGCGGCTGGCATCAACGTGATGGCAATGAGGTTGTTTGTTTGTTTGTGGTTTAGGCGTGTTTATATTATCACTACCACACTATGCACCGTCCTTCAGACTTGACCTCATTCAGTTTTCCATCAGAGTAGCACTTGGACCTGCTGCCCTTCAGAGCAGGGTGCAACAAATAGGGGTAGAGGATTTCGACTGGCCAAGGTTGACAAGTAACCATGCAAGGAGAAGCCGCGTGTACGAGAACCATGGCATCGGTCTTACTCTGCACGCCGGCCGCTGCCAGGAGCGAGCGGACCTCCGCCCCACGGTGAGCTGGTGAAGGGTTTTCTCACACAGTGGTTACTAAGGGCACAGGGGAGTTTCCTATGTAAGCACATTCTTATATGTTTATTATTGTTTCATAAAATAAAACAAAGGAAGCACACTTTACGGTCCTGCTTTCTAACAGCTCTGGGTTTCGTCCCCATCAACTGGATACCTCTCTGAGGCTTATGGCTCGCTGGTTTGGTTGACTCCTTCCATTGTCCCTTTCCCATCTCGCTCTCTGTGTGGTTTGTTTATCTCTGACTTGCTGCTTGTGGGGAGCCGATGAACTGTTTTTCAGGACATTCTTTTGACCACCATTTTCATCAGCGACCCGTGAGTGTAAGACAGAGCCAATGTCTCCACCTAGAACCGCTTGCTGCAGACCACTGTGAGCCTGGCTGAGGGGCTTCAGAAAAGATGGGTCGCACGCCACAGGAGTCACAGGTCTAAAGCGCAAGGGAAAAAACGCAAATCAGCAAGAAGAATCCACGAGTCTCTGTCGGACGTTCTCTCCGTGGTTTGCATTCGTTCCACTGTGTAGGTTCAGATCTGTCAAGATTGAAAACAAGAAGTGATGGCAGACATGCACACCTGCTCATAGGACTATCGGTACAAATCAGCTCTTTAGTGGTACATCTGTAAGCTAGTCTCAGCTTTATCACAGTTTGCTTCCAAGCCAAATTTCAAAGCCCAGTGAAATTAGTTTAAGGCCAACAGTTAAATCAATCCACACCCAGTTAGCTGTGCAAGGGATGGTCAGTCAGACAGAATGAGAACCAGCGGTACAGAGGGAAGAGCCAACGAGATGAGAGGAAATCAAGTGAGAGGGACAACGAGCTGGGGACTTGAGCAAGGGGACCACGTGGGACCGAGACTGAGTGGGAAGGAAGAGGGGACAAGGAGGAAAAGCGCAGACCCTTTCCTTCTTTAGCAGCACAAGACCTTCCCCCGTCTCTCTAGACTTAAGGCCAGTCTAGCAGAGAGTTTAACAACGGCGAGCAGGGTAGAGTCTTGATTATTCCTAAACAGTAGTGGTCCTAGCGCTGTGTGACCTCCCTCCGCCTCCTACCTTGGAGCTCAGCCAGCTGGTTCCCCCGCTCCTCGACCGCCGTGTCTGGAGCCAGCTTGGCCATTTTGCCATCCACAGCGTCCATCTTGATCATGCCAAGGTTCGTCAACAGAAGCATCGGGTCGATTCCCTGACAGTTGCTTTTGATATTCTCTAGTATCTTCAGGCATTTGTATGACTTGAGCTCGTTGATATTCTCTTCCAGGAAAAGATTGTAGAGGCTCAAGTCGTTGTACCCGTCAGACTTGAAATGCAGCACATCAAACGTAGGCAAGATCTCATACACCTTGAGAACATCCGTCTTCTGTCGGAACGGAACGAGCAGCGTGTAGACGACGACAGGGGCCAGCAGGGCAAAGACCACCATGTTAATCAAGCTGAGAAGCTGGAAGATGCCCACGGCGATGAGCTTGCACTGGAAACGGTCGGGAACAGAGCTGTCGTTCTTCAGGATCCCAGACTTGATGCTGCAGACGAACTCGTCCGACAGGGAGGAGAGGCTGAAGTAATAGCCCAGGTAGGCACACGCCAAAACGATAATCATGAGTGTCAGCACCCGGCAGGTGAGATACTTGACTATTAAATTATAAGAGTTTTTCTTTGTCTTTAAGTACTGCTCCACAATTGGGTACTTGAAGTGGCTTTCAGATATCTCCCATAAACTAAAAGAGAAACAAACTAGAATGTAAACCCTCCTCGGGCCCATCGCATATTAAAAGTACACGCACATTCGGTTATGGGACAATACAAATATCAGAGGCCCCCCTCCCACACTCCTTAAAATGTCCTTCAAGTACAGGTGGGATAAAATCAGGTGTCACTCCCCATGGCCCATGAGCCATAGAGTGCCCACCTATCTTTCCTGCCTCTAGAGGTTAGTGGAGGGGAGCCCTGCTGGGGCAGCAGTTCAAGTCGGGCTGCTAGCCTCAAGGCCAGCGGTGTGAAAGTACCTGCCGCTCTGTGGGAGACAGATGAGGCTGTCTACTCCCACAAAGGGTTACGCTGCCCTGCCAAACTTCTCATCTCGATTTTCCAGTTGCTCCCGCCAAAGTGATCACATCTGTAATTCTTTAAGAGCAGAATGCTTAAATTAAGGCAGATATTCTTTTCCAACTGAGCTCATCTATTGGTTAGCTGAAGGATGACTTCATTCCGGTTCAAAATTTAAAGATTTATCCAGAGTAATATTTTTTGGCAGGGAAAAGAGGTTATCGTCCAACTCCAATGACTCTTTAGAAAGGCTGGATTCCACTTTTCCTCCCTTTTGATCAAGAATCTTCTATAAAATCCTTGATCTAAATGTTGAGTATTAATAAACAAACCAAAAACCCAAACTCACTGCCACTGAGTTGCTTCTGACCGAAAGGGACCCTACAGGGCAGGCAGACCGGCCCATATGGGTGTCTGAGACTCACTCTTGATGGGACTAGAAAGCCTCGGCTTGAGCGGGCACTAGACAGTTCCTTGGTTTCATGGCCAAGGAAGCAGCTGTTTGGGGAGGCGACTAGACACATTTCATTTCCCCCCACCGATTCCTGACCCTCCTTCCTCTGGTGCTCCCACTGAACGGACACCAACTTTTGTGCCTGGACTGGCTGCTCACAAGTTTTGAAGACCCCGGGCCTCTGTGCTTCCTCAATAAGGAGGAGGCCAAAGCAAGCAAGCTATGCGTGTAATGCCTCTTAACCTGTGACCTGTGGACCCTGCTAGAAGTGCATGTGACATGAACTGGAACAGGTAGGCAGGGGTGAGGCATGGGACAGCATTGTTTGCTCCCCAAGACTGTCACTCTACGACTGCCCTTCCCCCCTCTCTTCTGGCAATAGGAATCCCAAGTCAAGCCTGGCAGGCGAAAGGCCCAGGACTGGTACTACAGAGCCTGACAGGATGACGTGCTGGGCTACATTACCTTTGCCCCACGTTCTCGTGAGCAGCTGTGACTGAGCAGGCGCCGTCTCGCATGTCGAGGTCACGGACGCTCTTGGCAGCTTTAATTGCACGGTTGTAAACTTTGTCAAGTTCTTCCATGATGAACTTCAGATCTGAGCAAAGATGAGGAGCAGCTTCGAAACGCCAGAACAGCGAGGGCAGGTACAGGAGGATCGCAAGTAGTAACAGGATGTAGGGGAAAAACTGAGAAAGGAGAGCAACTGGTGAGACTAATGATGACACCCTTCACCGCACACACACACATACATACACGCAAGCCCACGCGCACGGAAGTGACTGAACGTGGCTACTGCTCTCACTTTTTCTCATTTTGAGGCACCTGTGCATTCCCAAAGGAGGCGTGGTAGTACAATGGTTATGCATTGGGCTGAAATCTGCAAGGTCAGCAGTTCGAAACCACTAGCTTGCTCCATGGAAGAAAGTTTTTTCTATTCCCATAAAGCGTGTCAGTCTCAGGAACCCACGGGGGCAGGCAGGGCTGGCCTGCCCTACAGGGTTGTTATGAGGCAGCATTGACTCCATGGCAGTGAGTTGGTTTGGTTTGTGGGATGCCTAGGTTGCCTGTGATAACGGAGCTCATTACCCAGCAGCCACTTCTTATAATTAAATCCACCTGTCCAAGTAACAGCTTCTCATGGGCCCCTTGCCCCGGTATCCCCACAGCAAGCAAGTTTCCTACCTCACGGTCCATATGTCAACCCTCAGAATCCAGCACTGACAGCTTTCTATGACCAAAACTCCCGACTCCCCCTGGATTTACGCCAGCTTCCTGCCCTCTTCCTGTGCCTGGACCCGATGCCGTTAACCACAGTGCTTTCAGCTGTCGACTCGCCCCGGTCACCCCAGATGTGACAGGCCTCCCCTGCCTTGTTGGTCATGCCGCGTGTCATGATTTTCTATTTTGGTTCATTTGGACGAGAATTTACTTGCCGGAAAAAAAGCAAACCGAAAGCAAATCATAGTGGAACGTTTTACATACGTTGGCATCCTCTTACTGTCCAAGCATCAACAAAAGCCGCTCACATGAACGAGTTCGTGAATCTCTGGCCCAAGCACACAGGCAAGCTATCTGATGACGACGCCCTCCGGTTCGTTCTGTTGTTGCTCCCAGCAGCCAGCACACTGGCAACTTGCAAATATTTCTCATGTAGCCATGCAGATTCCCATCACCCAACTGATGCAATTGTATTTCTGTACTCCATAGGCCAATGCTACTTCTGCATGCTTGACTGCTTTCTGGGTATCATGGAGAAGGAACCTGCCGTGAGAACGAACCCATCTTACATTGCTGCTGAGAACAGGCTGGCCCCGGCCACAGAGGGCAGTGAAGAAAGATGGGTCCCAGTGAAGACAAAAAGGTCAGACAGAGACCGACTTGCACGTCTGCGTGTGTGCTCCGATTTCTTAGTGGGAGGGCATAGGGCCACAGTGGAAATGCCCCTGGCAATGTCTGCTAGGTGGCACACGGCTCTGATGAGAAGAGGCTCTCTAGCACTGCAGAAAAGCCAGCACTGTCCCCTCGTAGCAGAATGGAGCAAGATGTCTCCACATATGATGCTAATGATACCAGCAGAGCTGGGGTAGCATGTTGTACCAGCATTTCAGCTCCAATCATGACGGCCAAGGTTGTACCAGATGTCGCCCAGATGCTCCCATCAGGAAGTTCATGAGAATGGGAGTTCTAGCCCTGGCGGTGTAGTGGGGTGTGCATTGGGTTGCTAACAGTCAGGTCAGCCGTTCGAAACCACCAGTCACTCCTGGGGAGAAAGAGGAGGTGCTCTACTGCTGCTTTACAACTCTTTGTATGTTGAATTACTGAATTGTGTGACATACGGATCGTATGCCAATAAAACTGTATTTAAAAAAAAAAAAGGTTTCCGTCTCAGAACCCGGAGGAGTTCTTCCTGGCCATAGGGGTCGCTACGAGTCGGAATCGACTGAAGGGCTGTGAGTGTGCAGTCACTGCCGAGGCAAACAAAGACGTCACACCAAGGCTTCCTGCTAGGTGCAGAGTGGAGGGATGCTATCTTTCACCTACTGGGGCCGAATGACAGCCTCGCCAACAATTCCAGTTTCATTCGACATTCCCAGCCATCGAGCAGCGACTCCACGGCCAACAGCAGGCCCTCAGCAACAAGCCATCTTCCCATCTCATCAGTTTGAACGACTCTTTCCATTGCGGGTTCCAGCGCTCCTAGTGTCCCCACTCTGGACCCCAAGTCTTGTCTTGGTAGCAGATCCCTCTGCTGGTGCCAGAAATCAGATTCTCTGTGAGGGAATCCTTCACTAGTGGGGAGGCCTTGGCAAAAGCTGCACGGAAGGCACTGGAAGGGAAAATCTGGAGAGCCGTAAAAGCTTTGAGGCCAGGTTTAAGGACGGTGCCCCAGGTCTACCACTCAGCCTGAAATGCTCAGTCCCGACTCACCTCCACAAGCTGTTCCCTGCAGGGCCAGAGACACACCCATGTGCCCCGCTCTCCAGCCCTTCGTCCCCCCTTACTGCCCCGGTGCGCCATGGAGCCGTTTAAAGTGCACAAAATAACGCATGCAGAATCACAAAGGAAGCAGTGCTGACAGAAGACCACCCAAAGGTTATGAAACCAAGTGGTGCTTCTTGAGTAGCCCGGTGACTAGGAGCTGACTGACAGAGGGTCCAGGAACAGGGGTAACCTGGAAGCGGGGCTCTTACTGTTAGCTGCTGTCCAGCCAATCCCCAGCTCATGCCCACTCAAAGCTGCGTGACCCCCACTGCTGGCTGCAGAGCAAACCCCTGGGATCCAGACTTCTCACAGGAGGGCTTTAGAAGGAGGTTGCCAGGCCTTTCTTCCTAGGCTCGGCCGGGAAGCACTGCTGATTCCTGTTCCGTGTCACAGCACGGGAAAATCCCCACCGACAGAAGGTTGGTGGCTGTGAGGAGGTTCTTCCACCAGACCTCTGGCAGGGAAGGAAAGAAGGCTACCACGGAATCGCCGCGGTCTCCGAACTTCCAGGTAGTGGAAAAGAAAAGACCCATCTGATTGCTAGGGATTTGCGATTTCTAGGTGTGACAAAGTCACAACAGCACAACTAAACAAACTCACTGCCACGAGTTGATTCCAGCTCACAGGGGTCCTATCAGGCAGGGTGGAACTGGCCCTGTGCGGTTCCCAGACGAGCTCTTCATGGAGTTGGAAACCTCGTCTTTCTCCGTGGAGCGGCTGATGATCGCACACCGCAGACCCTGCATTTGGCAGCTAAACAAGTACCCTACGATGCCACCAGCACTCAGACACTTCAAATACCAACGTGGATGCCTAGAGGTATAGAGTTTTTTGTGTTACGCTTTAGGTAGAAGTGAACGTTTGCTAAATTACCCTGGCTATTTGCTAAATTGGCATGGCCATTACCCCATGGACAAAGGCAGACCTGCCTTTTGTTCTTTTCCTAGTCCCAACCCTCAGCCCCCAAGGAGAGAGAGAAATAAGCACAAATCGACCAGGCGGGCCCTAGGCCCTGGAGTTTGGCATGGGGTGTGGTTGTAGCAAACATTAACCCGTGTGCAAACGGCTGCCCCACACCGACCCACAGAGCAGGCTGCGTGCGCCCTGCGGGGAGAGACGCCCCTTCCTACAGGAGGTGGCCATGTGTGGCAGACTGGTGCTGCCCCCGCCACCGACTGAGCCACGAATTTTCTCTGGGAGCCACAGGAGAAGCTATTTCTGGTTTGAGGGGAGGCAATTTTTTTTTAGGCTCAATTTATTTCTAAGCCCTCTGAATAATAGCATTCTACCTCAAACTGTTCATCAGAATTAAAAAGTGGCCATTTACACTGTGTGGTAATTTTTCCAACCCAAGTGGTGCAATGAGGTCTACTGAGCAGCTACCTCCCTGTAATTAGAAAAATGAATGTTTAAAGGCATTATACATTGCGAGTTTGCTCTCTCTTGAAATATTCTCAGACCTTGATGGCTCTATAGGAATGTCACTGAAGGGCCCATTTCTTGCTTTTCTCGGGTTAATCCCTGTCACGTCCCATTAAAAATAAAAAGGCTATGTTCAGGGAGCCTGTAACAAGGTGGTATTAAATTAATTCAACTGACAGAGGAATCCAAAAAGGCATTAAATTATTGTCTTTAAAATATCCCTGTTTTTTCTTTTCCAAATAAGGAGCAGAGGGGAGAAGAGGGGACCATGAGGATACATCTGCTGCAGGGAGACTGGCTTTGTGGGTAAGCGTCGTCTGCCTCAAATTGAGATGCTTCCCCCACACTCACTGCCATCAAGTTGACTGACTCACAGTGACCGTATAAGACAGTAGAAGTAGCTGCCCCTGTGGGTTTCCTAGGCTGTACATCTTTACAGGAGCAGAAAGGCTCATCTTTTTCTCAAGGAGAAGCTGATGGTTTCGAACTGCTGACCTGGAGGTTCCCATCCCGAAGCATAACCCGTTAGGCCAGCATCCTTTCATCCTGGCAGCAGTATTCCACACAAGGCCCACGTCAGTCCTGAGCTCTTAAGACGGCCGTGGAGCCTCTTACAGCAACGTGGCGGCCAGCAGTTGGCACACTTTGGAGTCTACCTGCTTCCATCCTGTGGGCAGTTTCTGGAAATGGCTGGAGTGAGAACCAGAGACTCTAGCTGGTGGTGACCTGGTCGTTAACCTAACACATCCTTCTGAGAACAAGAGACTTTAGCTGGTAGGAACCTGGGCGTTAATCTAACACACCCTTATTCTGAAGTGTAAGCCTTCTCTACCTCATTCACGGCAAAGAGCCCTATCATGAGGACTGAACAATTCTCCCCCTCACATGTATGTAATCAATGCTCACTGCATTCATCCTCGATGCGTAATGTTCCTTCGATACTTCCTCTGGGCTGTGGGTTGACGAGCAGTGGGTGGGGTGTGCGGCCCCCACATATGAACTGTACAAAGTCAGCCCAAGGTCACGCGGGCCGAGGAGGAACACAAGTAAACAATGATTCATCCAAGCATCAAAGTGACAGCCACACACTAGGTCCTAAGCAGTAATGGAGTCCCTGGAGAGGTCCAGGAAGGCTTCATAAAAGAAGTGACAGCTAAGGTGTGTCTCAGACTGCTGAGACCAAAAGTTTAAAAGCCTCAGCTCCTCTCACTTCCTCTCCGGCCCTGGGGAAGGCACCTCGCGGCTATTCAACCCCACCAGCTTTGCTGTCCTACCCGGTCACTGTGAGTGGCATCCACTCGATGGCAGTGAGCTTTGTTTTCTCTTTTTGCTGAGTGTCCCCCTTCCTGTCTGGCTTGCTTTTTTCTCTTTGTCAGTCTCGGGAGCTCTCCCCACAGCCAAAGAACCGCGGTCAACACTGGTTGGAGCAAGCCCACAACGAGGGGAGTAGCACGAGCCAGGGGGAAACCAGGCCGAAGTGAGGCCTCCCATTCCTACAGTGCACACGCTGGGAGGCAGCGCGAGGAGACGGTCACATTTACCCAGAACACTTAGGGCAATCGGGGGTCGGAGGGCACTGGCAAGGCAGGCGACCTTGGCAGCGAAGAGGCCGGGAGTGAGAAGCAGGGAAGCCGGGCAGCAGCTGCCGGGAGAAGGGCAGGGAGACTGGACAGGTGCCTGGGGGGAGAAACTACTTCGATGCCACCTGAAGGGAAGGGAAGAAGTCCAGGAGGAAGGAGTCAAGATGATCCCTGGGGGTCCAGCTTAGGCAAGAGTGTGCGTGGTGGGATCACTCACTGAACTAAAAAGTGGTAACAAAAACAAGGAAGCGTTTCGGGGGAGCGGGGAAGGAGCACGGGGCAGATCCACAAGAAGCTCTGAAGGTGAGCGCTGCCTTCACGCCGTGCTCTAGTGGAGAGATGAGCAGACACACGGAAATGCGGGAGACCAGCTGCTGGCCTTACGATCCAGGATCAGCCGCACGCAGTGGCCAAAGCCAGGATCACGGTGGGAAAACCACCCAAGGAAGATGGGAAGGAGCTGAGAGACCAGAGCTGGACCTCAGACCCGGATCTCTACTGGACAATCGAAAAGAGACCTGCGAAGTGGTGGGAAGGAGGAGAAGCCGGAGAGGAAGCAGGGGTGCACTCAAACACGTGGTCCTGGCGAACGAGAGAAAGACGCACGGAGGGTCGCCGCCCCCTCGGCCAGCAGCCTGCTCAAAGCCAATGCAGGTGAGAAGCCCAAGGAGTGAAGGTTCACTCGAAAGGCTAGCGTCCCCCACCAGCTGCTCAGAAAATCAGACCACCACCCTCTTCTGCACGGAGCGAGGATGCCCGGGCGTATGCTTCATGCAGGGAGCCTGGTGGGAAACCTGGAGAAGACAACATGGTAAGCGTGTGTGTGGAAGACGGACCAGCGTCTGGGCAACCGCCCCACAGATCTGGGTGAATACGAGACAAACTGGGAGGCGGGGCATTCCCTATACCTGGTGGCACAGCGCTCACTCTAGGTGAGGGGTACGCAGATCTTTCCCATGAAGGGCCAGGGAGTAAGTATTTTAGGTTCTCTGCCCCAGCCAGTCAACTCTGCCATTACGACCTGAGAGCAGCCATGACTGGCATGGAACTACATGGACCACCTGGCTATGTTCCAATAAAACTTTATTTACAAGCACAGGGGATAGGCTGGATCTGGTCCGAGTGCAGGCTGCAGTTTGCCACGTCCTGTTCCAGGTCTTTGCTTCTCCCAGAGTGGTCTACACACCAGTGACTTCAACATCGTGCGGGAGCTTGTTATAAAGGGAATCACAGACTCCTTACAGATTTACAAAAGCCATTAGGACACCGAGGTTAATGTGCTCACCTGAGGACCGACAGGTCAGGCGTCTGAACCCAGCCGTCGCTCTATGGGCCAAAGATGAGGCAGTCGGCTTCCATAAAGATGGACAGTGTGGGACACCCCCCCGGGGCACTTCGACTCTGTCTTACGGGGCTGCTATGAGTTGGAATTGACTGAACGATGGCAGTTGGTTTGGGATCAGAGCCCCGAATCAAGGATCTGCCTCTCAACATGATCACCAGGTTGTTGGCATGCACATAAAATCTGAGAGACACTGGTCCCGTTCAGCAGTTCCCAGGTGGGAGCTGAAGCCAGGCTAGCAGCATCAGCATCTCCTGGGAAGCTTATGAAAAGCATATTCCTGGCTCTAATCCCATAGAGTCCAACCTGATGGTCTGGGTGGGGCTCAGGATCTTGTTCAAAGGGGTTTCAAAAAGTGTGTGGAAAATGGAATAGAAAGATTGTGGAATTTTCCCACAAACTTTTTCAAGACTCTGATAGTTCCAAAAGCTTCCAAGGTCATGCTCAGGCTGTGAACCTCTGGCCCAGGTAGCCACAGGAGATCTGTCTCTCCCATTAAACGTCTACGAATCCACCTACAGAGAAAGAAAGAAAGCTTTGTCTGCCGTATGACGTGTGTTTAAACACTGTAGAGTGGTTTGAGTGAAAGCTTGCAGAGCGATTCCCTCGGTGTAACACCACCCTCGCCACCTCTTCCCTGGGCCCCCTGTTTCCATCTTCCCTGCCCCTGAACTTTGTTTCTGGCAAATGCTGCCTTTTGGTCTTACACGGCTGACTGTTCTAAGGAACATGTTCCTCAAGACACCCGAGGTTCACTCTATAAGCTGTCTGTCGGCTGAAAGGCCATCTCTGGGAGAGGGATCCATTCCAGGTGTGAAAGGTGTCCACAGACCCAGTCTCAGCAGTTTTCAACAGTCTCTATTAGACCAGTCAGCCTGGTTCTTTTGTATTATTTTGAACTGTCTTCTGTGTTTTTCTCCCTCTCTGTCTGTTGTTGCTAAGTACCGTCAGATCGGTTCTGACCTTACGTACCACAGAACGAGACGCTGCTCGGTCCAGCACCTCCCTCACAAGTGTGATGTCTGTCTAAGACCTTCTACTGTGAGCCTGGTCACAGTGGTCAGCAGTGGGAGCTAGGCACCATCTAGTCCTGATGGTCTCAGACTAGCGGGACAGACGCTATGCTTCATGTGGTCTACTAGTTCTTCAGACAAAATATTTCCTTGTGATTTTCCTCAGTCTTCTTTGTACCTGAGAGACCAACAGTTGTTATCTTCGATGGCTGCTACTCAGTTTTAAGACTCGTGTCACTACCCACCCAAAGTAGGATAGAAAACACTCTTCATGGACTCAAACTAAACACACACAGACTCACTGCCATTGAGGTGCTCTGGGTCATAGTGACCCTACAGGACAAGGCAGAACTGTGCTTGTGGGTTTCCGAGACTATAGCTCTTTGTGAGATTAGAAAGCCTCGTCTTTCTCCTGAAAAGTGGCTGGCTGGTGGTTTCAAACTGCTGACCTTGTGGTTAGCAGCCCAGTGCATAAGCCACTATACCTGCCACCAAGAATACATTTTGCTAATTGACCTAGATATCCCAAGACTACGGTCCTAGGACCCCAAGCCCAGGCACCCCGTTTCTCTAGGAATTCAGTTATAGCTAAGAAGTTTGCCAACTTTGCCTCCTGCATGCTCTACTACATACTTAGATATTATCTGTAGCACATT
>NW_022111321.1:3648035-3658628 GCF_000313985.2 Echinops telfairi | reverse complement strand
CCCCCCGCATCCCCCTCTCCCATGTCCTCCCGGAACCGCCAGTCCATTGTTCTCTCCTCCAGATTTGCTTGTCCAACTGAAAGTCTTTACAGGCGTAGAAAACCCCATCTTTCAACCTCAGAGCGACTGGTGGTTTCAAACTACACACTTTGCAGATCAAAGCCCAATTTGTAACTGCTACCCCACCAGGGCTCTCACCTATGCAGTCATAAATTACTGTTTATTATTACTGCTATCGCAGGATTGTGCATATAACAGTCTTTATCCTGTTGCTGTGTATTCTGGACCACCTCACAGTTCTTTGCTTTGTCCTGCTCAGTGTGCTGACTCCCCGGGGTGTGTTGTGTGCTGCCTCTCCTCTCACAGCTCATACCTGTCGACCCTGGTCCTGCTGTCGGTTAGACACTGAGCAAGCTTGGCAGTTCAGGCCCATGGCAGAAAGATGGACTTATCTGCTCCTGCACAGATTTACAGTCTCAGAAACCCCACCGAGGGACACTAAGAGTCAGAATCAATTCGACGGTGGAGGGACGATCCCTAGTACCAACCCAAGAAAGTTTCTTTCTGTGCACAGATATCTTCATTTTTGATAAGTCAGTCCTTGTGAGACTGACTTGTTTCACTCCACAAACCGTGTTGTTAGCCGCTTCCCCGATGCAGCATTATTCTCTAACGCCGCGTGGTCCTCCATCGCGTGTCCCCGCCTGTGTGTGTCCATCCTCTGATGGGCACTGCAGGCTGTTCCATCTTGTTGCCACTGTGAGTAACTGACACAGGCATGGAGAGTATCAATTCGTGTTGCTGGTCACAGGACGGCTCCGCTTCTCACTTCCTAAAGAAGTACCCTCCATGCACGGTCTCACTGTCCGTCTCGGAGCCCCCTCTCCTCACCCTCACCAGCACTTGCCGTTTTCTGCTTTTCTTTGGATCGTTGCTGCAAGTATCTTTGCCGAGTCAGACGATACCGGCTTGCTTTGATTTCCATCTTTTTAATGGCTAATAAAGGACCCCACGTGGCACTGTCAGGTAAGCTTTGGAACGCTAACTGCCAGATCAGCGGTTCAAATCCCCTAACCACTCCATGGGAGGACGAGGAAGCTACCTGCTCCCGTAAAGACTGACAGCCTTGGGATATCATCTAGGGTTGCTGCGAGGCAGAATGGATCAGATGGGAGTGGGTTTGGTTTGCTGGTTGGTGGCTAACGATCACGAGAGTCCCTTCAAGCATGTGTTGGCGTCCTGAATGTCTTCTTTGGGGACGGGTCTACTGGTGACCTATGCCCACCGTGTAGGTGAATTACTTGTCTTTTTAGGGTTGAGGTGTTGAAAGTTTTTATATATCTTGGAGATTAGAGCCTGGCCAGATGTGACTGTGTATGTGAAAGTGTTTTCCCCAGTCTGTAAGTTCCCGTCACTCTTTGGGGAAAGTCTTTAGAGGCACACAAGTACTTCATTTCAGAGGGCTGAGCGAACGAGTTTCTCTTCCACAGTTTCTAACGTTGAAGTTACTGTATGCCAGAAATTTGGGTCCCTAAGTTTGTCCTTCAAAGGTGGCATGGCAGGTTCTGCATTGAGCTGCTACTTGCAAGGTTAGCAGTTCAGACCCACCAGTTGCTCCTCAGGAGAAAGATGAGGCTTTCTGCTCTCATAAAATTTTAAAGTCATTTTGTTACTTTAAAGGCAACTCAACCATGGGGGTGAGGGGTGTTCTAAAATTGATATTGCAATAAGTGTACAATGCTCCTTGATATGATTAAATGATTGACGTGTATGCTATGTAAATTATGAGCTGATGAGACTGTTTATATAAGAAAAAGTCTCTGAAGCCCAAGGGGGCAGCTCTACTCTGTCCTATGAGACTGCTACGAGCCAGAGCTGACGGATGAAGCTGGGCATGGGTTGAAGTCAGTCCCCGTGGCACCTTGCTGGCACTGTCCAGTAAGCACTGGCCTGCAGCTGTCAGCTGCTCCGCAGAGGAGGACGAAGCTGTCTGCTCCTGTCAAGAGTGACAACCGCAGAATTCCACAGGTAGGCTTGCTGTGAATGGGCATCTTCTATGACCTTTGTAATTTCAGGTTGTACATTGAGATCCCTGTTCCATTTGGGCTAGTTTTTAGTACCTGGTGTGATGTATGGACAAGGTTGTACATTGAGATCCTTGTTCCATTTGGGCTAGTTTTTAGTACCTAGTGTGATGTATGGACCCTGCTTTATTTCCCTATAAATAGATACTCAGTTTTGCAAGCACCACTTGTTAAAGAGAATAGCTCTTCCCCATCTAGTGGATTCCAGCCTTTCGTGGATCACTGTGTTTGAAGTAAAAGGCTACTGGTCTGCTTCAGACAGAAATCTTGCCTGGCTGCAAAAAGAAACCAAACAAAACCAAAACAAAACCAAAAAACAACTCCAAGACCAGTGTCATCCTCGAGTCAAAGTGAACGCTCCCAAATGGCCAATTTCCACACAGGCCTAGAGCGCCACCTGCTGGTTCCCCCAAATGAACAACATTTCCAAGGATCTCACACTAACCTGAGTGCTACGGCAGCTGATGCCTGGTCAAGAAGCTTCCCTCCTCACCAACGAAATAAACTCCTTACCTGGCTCTCTCCCTGACTCTGGACTAGAGACAGGGGCATGCCCAAACCTCTTTTACAAGTCTCTAATTCAATCAGTCTGAAATGATCCACAGCAGAACTGTAGGTCACCCCTTACTCCGAATGGAGCCAAGGTGGTGGTGGTTACATGTTGAGCTGCCAACCGCAAGGTCGGCAGTTCAAATCCACCAGCCCACTCTGCAGAGAAAGACAAGCCTTTCTACTCCCACACAGAGTTACAGCCTCAGAAACCCACAGTAGCAGGTCCACCTTGTCCTATATGCTCCCTATGTGTTGGAATCAGCTCGATATTGGGCGGAGAATTTTATTCCCAACAAATGGCTTTCGAGGTTACAACCCAAAGCTTGGGGTATTGGCCAGGGTCCTTACAACTTGGTAGATCCCAGCTTAAATTTGTCCCTAGCCCTCTAAATCTGGAAAGAGCTCTGCTCAGCTGCTCGTCCACACTTTTGTCCTAACATCTTAGTCTGTCACCAACTGAGAAAGGGCTCCTTAATCACTCTCTGTCGATATGGATAACCTAGGATGTGACCACACACAGCCAGGGGCATGAACGAGACGGGCTGCGACAGTTTCCCTTCCCTAAGCACAGACAGCCTCTAGACTCCCCGCTCCCCTGGCCCCGGAATCCTGCCTTGCATCCCTTCCTCCGAACCACTCGGAACCTGGACAGGGTGCCTCCCGTGGAGCAGTGACTCTGCTCTCTGTGTAGGGCCAAGAGCCACCAGGCAGCGAAGGTCTTTAACCCCAAAGCCGTGCTGCAGCCCATGTCCCCAGAGGGAGGTGCCACCAGGCTCCTCATGCTCCAGCAGTGCACCAGGTACAAGCAACTGAAGCCCATGCGGGTCCTAACTTTTCCCAGGAAGTCCGGCGTTGAGCGGGACTAGCACTGGCCTGGGGAGCTGGCTCTGCATGCCCAGCTGGACTGCTATCTAGCTGTGTTCATTCAGGTTTTGGGAATGCATGGAGGCCCTGGGGGCCAGACCCGCGGCTAGGCACGGAGGATATAGGGATGGCTGACACACAGACGTGCTGTGCTGAGTAACCTGCACAGTTCCCTCTGACGGGCAGTGCTGAGGTCTTACAAGCAGCCAGGCAGCCCTGGCGGGTCGTCTGTGCCTGTGTGGCTATGACCTGGCCGGGCGTCAGTCCCCACCCCTCTAAAACAGCTGACAATGCACCAGCTACCTTGTGCAGCCACAGCGGGAGGCGTCCAGAGTCGCTCTGCAGGGCGTCCTTCTGCTGGACGGCGGCCCAGCAGTACGAGTCCACGAAGGAGGCCTGGCGCCAGGAGAATGAAGTTGGGGAGAAACAGCTTATTTGTGTACCTGGGAAGGTAAACAACAGATTGTTCCGAATCAATGAAAACACCGTTGTCTGGGCCCTTCCCCACCCGCCCAGGTCGCCGTCCCTCCCGCATGCCTGTAGGTCCAGGGCACCGAGACAGGCCATTGCGTCAATCCGACTCACAGCAACCCGACAGAACAGGGCAGAACTGCCCTTGTGGGTTTCCAAGACTTTACTCCTTGATAGGAGTCGAAAGTCTCATCTTTCTCCCCGGGGGGCAGCTGGTGGTTTCGAACTGCTGACCTTCCGACTAGCAGCCTAACTTGTACCCCACTATGCCACCAGGACCATGGCAATGGGCAGGGACATTCACCGAAGGCAGAAGGAGAACCAACAACCCCCCAAATGTAAAGCAACACCAAGTCTGGAAGAGCTTTCTGGCCAGCACTGGTTTAGAGGGTGGCTGGGTCCCGGGAGAGACGACCTCCAAGAAGGGAAGTCACCATGCAGAAAAAGGGAGAGGAAAAGAACCAGAGCCGAAACAAAGCCAGCACAAACGCCTTAGGGAAAGGGGAGTCCTTTTCGTCTGAGGTCAGCGCAGGAGAAAGAAAGGGTGAATGGAGGGGCGGGTGGGGAGGAGTGGTGCTAATGCAGATGAGAAATGAGAGTCCTTTCGGAACCAAGAGCTTTGAGCCAGAGCGGGCATCTGGTAACTGGCCAAATCAGCGGTCTCCCGTCTCCTCTAAGTCTGCATCTGGAAGGCCGGCACCCAGACATGGAGATGCACCGGTCCGCAGGACAGGGATCGCGAGACCTGTGTCTCCTCCAGGAGCCGCTGAAAATTGCCCTCCTGGAGAGGACAGCTGGGAGGCAGAGGTCTCTATGGAAACAGAAGGCAGTACCACTCTGCAGATGCTGCCATTACCCATTTCGATTGTGTAGGGAGGGTGAGCATCACGAGAAGCCAGGTTATTAGAACAAAGTGTTCTGTGTTGAGGGAGGACTTGAGTAGACGCCCAATGTCTGTCTGCTTCCTTGATGCTTAACATATAAATATATGTACATAGATCTATTTACCTGTTATTATATAAAAATATATTTACATATGTACATGCCTGGATGTAGACCTCTATAAATGCCCTTTGCATTCTACTTCTTGCCTCTATTTCCTTTTACTTTCCTCTTGTCCCACTATCATGGCTGGCGCTCATTCGGGTTTCAGTAGTTCCTCTCGGTTACATTACCCTTGATCAAACCCTACCAGGCCCCCTACACCGTCCTCGCCATCGATTTTAGATCACTTGTTGTTCCCTTGTCCCTGGGTTTGTTAACACCCACTTCCTTCCCCCCCCCATGTCTCCCCAGAACCGTGGGTCCCATTGTTTTCCCCTCCATACTGTTTATCCCACCTATCTGATCTAGAAAACACGCAGAAACAATAATGTGCACAAAAACAAGGCAGAGCAAAACAAACAACAAAAAATTAAAAATCCAAACAACAACACCACCCAAAAAAATAATAAATCTTGTGTTTTTAAGGGTTGTAAAGAAAAACAAGAATATAAAAAGGTCATCATAAAACTTGTAAAACCTATTTTCTACCTGGCCCTGCTTAAGTGGTAAAAAGACTGGGCCTTGCCCTTAGACCCCGTGCCCAGTGTTTGTATTGGGGTTTCATTGTGTAGGCAGGACTGATGGGATGCCTGGCACGGGACACGGGTGGGTCTTGCTGGCATAGCCAGTGCCCCTCCCCCTGTTAACGCTGACTGCCAGGGGCAGTGCGAAGGGCTCAGTAGGAGAAACAGACACACCCTATCGCTAGGGAAGGCCCAAGGGGTGCGAGGCTGCCTCCCAGGACCAGAACTGGAGAGCTGACTTAGGATGCGCTCTGTCTGTACTACTCACACTGTGGGGGCTGTGTGGGGAAATGAGGGCTGCCAGGGCCAGGGTGGGCTCTTTGCCTCCTGTCCAAGAGGGAGACACAATTTCTGCCCTGAACCCCGCAGGTCCTATTGGTCACGGTGCTCCTGTGACCCTGTGAGTCAGGGGGCAGGAGAGCCAGCTGGTCTGTCCCACAAGTTCTCTTTCTGAAGAGTACAATTCCCATAAATTTTTGGAGCCCCTTCATACATAGAAGCTTCCTATAATGCTGCACAGACATGCAGAGAGGCAAACGTTTTACACAATCTTTCCTCCAGCGACAATAAGCTCCCAGCACAGCCATATTCACCACCAGACTTCCTTTACACAGTTACACAAGTCCCTGCCCTGAACTCCGCAAACTGTCCACGTGGAGAAACAGCTGCCAAGAAACTCCGGAGAGAGAATATCTAAGTGTTACTGGGATGAAGGTGAGACAAAGCGTATTGCTAGAAAATCACAGGAAACCTCTATCAGACAGAAACAACACAATGGGGAGCCCCTGTTCCTTGAAAAATCCGACCCCTGGGTCTACACACTTCTGAACCGATGCTCCCCTCTTCCTAACCCTTCTGCAAAGAACTCTGCCCTCTTCGACGTTCACCAGAGCAGCGGCAGTGGCTGCTCCAGGGCACAAATGCTCCCCCTTCCAAATGTTCTATGAGCATCTGGTACAGAAAGATATCAAAGGGCAAGACTAGCTTTATAAAATGGATGGAGTAAGGCTTCCCAACAACATTCTCCTAGTACAGCCCTTGCTCCCCTTGAAGAACAAGTGGGTCCGTCGTCATGATGGGGGGGAATCCTGTGTACGTTTCCTGGCCCTTCTCTCGCCTATGTAATTTTTGATTTTTAGAAAACTTCTACACGATAAAACCCCATGATCATTGTACCCCTCAAGAAAAATCTATTAAGGTGAGCCCTTTGTGACCCCAATCAATAGTGGCCAATCACATTCTGGGCTGACCTCTATGTCTTGAATTTCACTAGCCTAGCAGATCTCTCAGAATTCAGTTTTGAGGGGACCTTTTTAAATGTGTGCTAAGGAGACTAATACAAACATACCCCTTATCTGCAACCATCCACTGAGCACAAAGGCATGTTTAAGCATGTTTGACTTGGGATAAACCCATGCATGTAGGCACTAGAACTCTACCAGAAATGTTTTTTGACTTACAAGTGTAGGTCCCACAGGTTACAAAAGAGTTATAGTATGACCTCCTTTAACCCTCACAACCAAATCAAGAAAGATGCTGCTTCCATTCTGTGCAGCAGGAAACAAAGCAGTCCCCTACCCAAATTAGTCAGTGGTAGCACCAGGATTTCAATCCATATTCAACTCCCCCTCTCTTTCACACTCCTCTCAGGGCAAATCACTCTTCCCAAGCCCAGCACTGGGGAAGCCACACGGGAGAATGTCCCAGGAGCCAGGGCTATGGAATGGGTGCTTGGGGTAGCTGTTCACCCCAGGTGGGCAGGGGTGAGAGGACTCCAAGGAAGAGCCAAGGATCTAATGCAGAAAAACAACCAGATCATCACGTCCCAGGGATGAGCTTAGTCCAGAAACAAGAAATGAAAGCAAAAAGTCAAGAGCCAGGCAGGGGAGAAACCAAATGGGCATGGGGTGGAGGTGGGGGGGGCAAAGCAAGAGGGCTGCAGGTGCCCAGCACAAGCTGCAGTGTGCAGCCCAGTGCCTTCTCCAGGGAGACAGAGGAGGCTTTCTGCTCGGAACCCCCAGGGACAGTTCCAGTCTGTCCCATGGGGTTGAAATATGAGTCAGAATCAGTAAGTTTGATTTTTAGCTCAGTCTGGCTAAAAGGCATGGGGGCCAGGTAGCGTTTCCATCCCCAACTATATAGCTCTTTACTTTTCAACAAGACAAACAAAAAACTAGCAATTGCTGTTGAGTTGAGTCTAACTCCTGGTAACTCCATTTGTTGCAGGATAGACTTACACTCCAATTGGTCCAATAGAATAATGGATAACATAAACATCCGTCTCCATAACCTGAAAAAGTAGATGATGCTCGACTACCACTAGATGGTGCCCAGCTACCACTACCAACTGTTCTGGACAGAATCACATTAGAAGGTCCAGGATAAGAGTGAGAGAAGATGTGATAAAAAAAACCCAAAACAAAAAACTGACAATGCTAAAAAAGACCACACTTAGCGGTTGGATAGATATTGGTAGGACCCTGTGCTAGTCTAGGTACTTTAGAGAAACAAATGTATAAAAGAGAGTTTTATAGAAAGGTTAAGTGTGCATCAAGAAAACATCCCAACCCAGTGCTGTCCAAGCCCACAAGCCCAACATTAACCCATATGTCCAACACCAATCCTCAAAGTCCTCCTCCATCTCATAAAACAGACGCAACGATGCCGACTGCAGGAGGAAAGCCAAGTCAGTGAATGTGTAAGCATCTCAGTGCTGGCAGGGGTCTCCACACAGCTGCTCCAGCACCCAGGGCTGCATTCGGGTAGGTCCATGTGGCTTTTCCTTGGGGATGTCTTGTAGGAAGTCAGCCTTGCAAGCTGAATCAGGGAACTGCTAAGGCAGCTGCACCCTGGTCCGACCATTGCAAAGCAAGAGACTCGAGAACTAGAAAGGCGAGGTTCAATGAGCCATTTATCCCTCCACTTTTCAATTAACCCCACGTGTTTATTGGCCAGGTTGGCACAATAAACTACCTCAGACGCCAAACACCATGGTCCTTTACCCTTGGGGCCTGGAACTGATCTCATCTCCACAGGAGAATAATCAACCATTCAAGACCAAGGACAACCTTCAGAGGTTAGGGAAGGAAGAGGAATAAAGATGCAGGAAGTGCAACAGGTGATGGTAGGCAGAAAGGATGGCAGGGATGTGTGAAATCAGAAGGTGCATGAATTGCTGTAGAACTATGATCTGTCCTGTAAACCTTCACCAAATTCATAATAAAAAGCTTGAAATAATTAAATGATTTACACGAGGAGCAAAGAACTCCAAGTTTGGTACTAAGGAGGGCTTAGGAAGCTTTATGTCTTGGCCTAAACACAATGGAAGATCATGAGGAAGACAAGTGCTCACTGGGCCTTGTGAAAGCCACCACAGTATCTGTAAAGGAAGCAGCCCACACCGCAGAGGCCCCTGCCCACCC
Source organism: Echinops telfairi (assembly GCF_000313985.2). NCBI lineage: Eukaryota > Metazoa > Chordata > Mammalia > Afrosoricida > Tenrecidae > Echinops > Echinops telfairi. The sequence continues at coordinate 3,649,667 of NW_022111321.1, read as the reverse complement.
TGTGCTGGCTGGCCTGGAGCCCAGGGCTACCTTAGTCCTGCAGGCTTCCTGAGCAGGCGGCCCCACAGCCCGCAGGGCAGTCTAGACCTGGGCCAGTCTGTGGACCACAGTGGAGAGGCAGAGAATAATGCAGCCTCCCAGAAAACAGAACCTTACCCATCCACAAGCAGCTTCTAAATGACATCACAATGTGCACGGCTCGTGGCCCTGGGTCACACCTCACCTAGTTTTGCGTGCCTACCTGCCTACTCTCTTCCCATTTCTAACTGTGGTGAAATAGATGAACTACAATGTTTTTCGTTTTCATCACTTGGAAGTGTCCAGTAATAAAATGCACGGGAGTCCTGGGCTGGGGGGGGAGGGGAGGGGGGAGACAGGGGAGGGCAATGGTTAATGCGCTCAGTGGTTTCAACTCACCAGCTGCTCCACGGGAGAAAGGTGAGGCAGTCTGTGTCCATCAAGATTACAGCCTTGGAAACCTCATGGAACAGCCTTCCCTGCCCCACCGCCTCCCTTTGCAGTGGGGTGGGCTAGACCCCGATGGGCTTCCTTCTGTTTCATTACATTCAGCACGCCGGACAATCAGCACTAGCCCCTTTCCAGGGTCTTGCCTCATCACAGACAGAGACACAGACACTGCACCCATCCTCCCCCACGCCCCGAGATTCACTAGGAACCTCTTCTTTCAAGGTGTGTCTTATTCGAGCTATGGCACACAAGGGAGGTCACATCATACATGTCCTGTGTAGCTGGCTTATTTCACGCAGCACAATGACCTTAAGGCTCATCCGTGTTGTGACACGGATCAGAATTTTCTTTCTCCTTGTGGGAATAGTCCGTTGGGTGCATACATCTACATGAACATGTATATGAACAAGCACATACTCAGACAAACACGCCGTATTTTGTTTCTCCACCTTTTGATGGACTGCTGGGTTGCTTCCATCTTTTGTGAAGAATCCTGCAAGGAATCCTGGTGTCCAGGTGGCAGTTTGAGTGCCTGCTTTCAGGTCTCTGGAGCGTACACATAGCAGTGGGACTGCGAGGTCATGCGGGAAGTGTGTGGGACTTTTTGATCTCCCATTCTGTAAAGAACCTTGTGGTGGTGGTTGTCCAGAGGCAACACTATTGCTTTTCAAGGGAGCACAGGCAGGTTGGCAGGGATGACCTGCACCTGTAGAGGTGTCTTCAAGGATGCCTCTTGGGACCAATACATCCCCCACCCCCCACCCCCGCCCTTAAAGGGTGCTCTGTAGGGTGCAGTTCTGTAGGCCTGTGAGGTAACATAGGAAGTAGGCATCCTGACGCGTTAGGGAAACCCATCAAAACCACAGCTCGAATCAAAACGGAAAACAGAGGGCACAGCTGGCAGGATTGTACAGAAACTTTCAAATGCAACTTTGCAGCAGAGTGGCGGCCATAGTGAGGGGATGGAATGGAAGAGCTGTCAGGCGTAAGGCATTAACCTGGCTCTTGTGTTCTGTCCTCATTTTAAGGATGAGCAAAAGAAGGCAGCAAGACGTCATGGCTAATTGGGTGTAAGGTGGGCTATCAATCCAAGTCTCCATAGTAGGCCTCTAAACAAGAAACGGAAGTTTAAAGATCCAGATTCCTGAAGAATGTTGGGTCGGG
>NW_022111321.1:3644441-3645269 GCF_000313985.2 Echinops telfairi | reverse complement strand
CCCCTCGCCCGCAGCTAAACCTGGCTCTCCAAGAGAACAGACTAGGAGGAGCAGCTGCTCCTTTGCTAAAATGGGCACAGTCAAATGCCATCTTCTGAACCAGTTCCCAAAACTCCCCAGGTGGCTCACTGCCACCCTGAAGTGCGGTAAATGCCTGCTGGGCATTTGGGAAGGGCGCCCTGCTGGAGTAGTGGGTGCCAGGCTGGGCTGCTCCCCACAAGGTCAGCAGTGGCTCAGTGAGAGAGGGAGGGGGTCTCTGCTCCTGGAGAGGTACAGCCTCCGGAACCCACGAGGGCGGCTCTCCTGTCAGACAGGGCTGTGATGGGTCGGACTCGACAACGGCAATGAGTTTGATTTGTTTGTTTGGTGTTCTGCATTTTAGAACAAATGGCTTTTGCTTTCTACATCGAAGAGACCAGACAAAGGCCCCATCAACACGCAATGCTCTCGTTTCAATGGAGAGAGAAAGAGTCCAGTCTGACCAATCTACCTTGTGGTCAAGAACAAGTGCCTGGCAGTGCCCCACAACAAAGGACGCCCACAGCTCAGCATGGACCCCGAAAGGCTTGTCTCATTCACAAAGGGTGGTGTGCTCAATCCGCCACAGCCTGCTACGTGCAAAAGGAGAAGCAGAGAACCCTGACTGGCACCACAGCCACAAGGAGGGAGCCAGGATTACACCCCGGGGAACAAGGAACGAAACAAAACCAAGAGCTCGGCGTGGTTGTGGGGTGGTCTGTCCTGTGACGGTTGGGCCAGTCGTTGGCGCACACACTCCCAGGTCTAAGGCAGTGGTTCTCCACCCCCCTCATGCCGCGACCCTTTCAT
>NW_022111321.1:3641800-3643374 GCF_000313985.2 Echinops telfairi | reverse complement strand
AATCCACTAAATGGAGGTGAGAGGAGGCCTGCTGCGCTGAGTCCCCTCAGACCCGATAGTGACCCTCCAGAACACAGACTACCTCACAGGGCTTCCATGACTGAACTCTTTATGAAGCAGACAGCCACAGTTGGGGAGTTCAAACAGCTGACACTCAGGAAGCAGCTGAGCACCCAGCCCCGAGCCATCAGGGTGCCTTCCTTATAGATAAATACATACATCTATGTAGTACACACCCAGTTAGTCTGTCAGACTGTGGGGGCTGAGATGCTGGAAGCTGTATCACTGGCATTTCAGTACCAGCAGGGTCACCCGTGATGAACAGCTTTTAGTCGAGCGCCAAGACTAGGAACAGTAGGAAGGAGCTGGTGGTCCACTTCCGGGAGACTAGCCAGTGAAAACCCCAGGAATAGAGGAAGACTGTCTGACACCATGCCGGACGCTGGGCCCCTCGGGTGGAAGGCGGCCAGCAGTCGACCTCAACCGTTTGAATGGAGCATGCTTTGGGGGTCTTCATTTGTCAATAGGGCATGATTCAAAGAGAAAAGGAACAGCATTCAACAACCATCAATCATTAAACCGTGGATGAAATGTGAGGCCAGGAAAATGGAAGCCGTCAAAAAACGAACACAGAACGATCAATATTCTAGGCATTGCTAACTGGGAGGTGGGCAGATTAATATTCCCCTGTAGGGTATATTCTTACCATAATTGATCTAACCATTCTTCTTGTGAGTGACATTTATTTCAAACTTTCTACTACTCCACGTAAAGGAGTTTGTGCAGAAATCATTTTGTGTGTGCGTGCAAATACTCCCCTCCCTTCAACATTGAACAGGAAAGAAGAGAACGGTGCCAGTTTTCAGGGCAATGAGATCATTTTCCAAGGGAGTTTCGTATCCCCAAGTTCCACTCTCTCAAGCAAGCAGACAACACTCCTGCCCTCCAGCCCTAACTCCCTCACAACCCCAAACAGACCAACCAGTGGCTCTGGTCAGCTCTGACGCACAGCAACCCCATGTGTGACCGACCAGAAGAGTGCTCCGTGAGGTTTCCGAGGGCTGAGTTTTTCACAGCAGATTGATAGACCTTTCTTCCCAGGTGCCTCTGGTAGATTCAAACCACCAACCTTTCAGTAAGCAGCTGAGCACGTAGCTAGTTGTGTGATCCAAGGACCCTTAAGGCCTTCTAGATCAACTATGTTAGAAAATCGGAAGGGGTATTTGGACTACTGTCTAATGGCCCTTCCATGGGGAATATTTGAACTTTAGGTTGGACTTCCTGCTATGTGTTCCCAACGCACGTGGATGTTTCCATCCTAGCACTTACAAGTTGCCATTGTATAAGTGTTTATTGGATCCGGTCTCTTCCACCTGGCTATGAGCTCACTGAAGACTGGAATGACCCTGAGGGTCGGCCCAATGGTCTAATACCTTTCAGCACAACACTGGATACCTAACAGGCATTAGATAAAGTGTGTGCGTATGAACAAAATGAACGGAGCTATCCACAGGATTTTAGCCTTTGGGGATCCCGTGCAGAGCCCTGGTGGCATAATGGCATAACGTGTTGGC
>NW_022111321.1:3639107-3641386 GCF_000313985.2 Echinops telfairi | reverse complement strand
TTGTGCACACTCAAAAGTGATTTCTGTACAAACTCCTTTATGTGTGGGAGTAGAAAGTTTGAAGTAAATCTCAGTCACAAGAAGAATGGTTAGATCAATTATGGTAAAAATATACCCTACTGGGGACTATTACTCCGCCCACCTCCCAGTTAACAAATACGAGGTGACACCTAGGTCATAGTAGGAAAAGCTCTCTGGAACAGATCAAGTGGAAGAAAGCGCATCAGACCACAACCCTGGCAAATCATCAAACTAGTATGACTATCATTTGTTTTCATATGTGTGCCACTGCCCAGCTATCAGAAGGAATAGTGCCTGGGGTGTTAAAGGCTTGTCTTCAAACAAGCAGCCTTCTAAGTCAGGTGTCAACTAAGTCCACAAGGAAGAAGCCCACCAGCCGATGTGATCCAAGGATTATAAATCATATAATCCAAATTCAAAGGAGGGAATGGTATCAGAGTTTAAATTGCGAGCACTTAGTTTGCAGAAGGCTATGGATGACAGTGGAAGCACAAAACACATTTGCAGGGTCCACAAGTAGATTAAGCTTCAGGTGAATCCTCTCTAAAACACAGCCCAGGGATAGAACAGCCTTGTTATCAGACAGAGTGCTGTACAGTCAATTATGGCAAATATAGTTCAGGTAGAGCAGTGGTTCTCAACCTTCCTCATGCCGCGACCCCTTAATAAAGTTCCTCATGTTGTGGTGACCCCAACCATAAAATTATTTTCGTTGCTACTTCATAACTGTCATTTTGCTACTGTTATGAATCGGGCAACCCCTGTAAAAGGGTTGTTCAACCCCCAAAGGGGTCGTGACCCACAGGTTGAGAACCAATAGGTTAGAATATATCTTATCATTTGATCTCCCTCTTGACCCAATTAAAAGTTGTTTCGTGTTTTAAAATAGTGTAGGGGAAATATATGTGGATTAAGCCTCCAGTGAATCCCTTCTGACCACATACCAGGAATTTGAAAAGCTTTGCTGTCATGCAGAATGGACTGGCAAGTCAATTATGGCAGATAAAGTTAGGTTAAAATTTAACTTTATCATTCAATCTCCTTTTTGATCCATTTTAAATTTGTTCCAATTGTTAATATTTTCTACTTTCTTTTTAATTGAGGTTTTTGTTTTACTTTGTTATTGTTTTTAGGGTTTTTGTTTGTTTTGGGGGGTATGTTTTTCTGTATAGGAAATCCAGGATAGGTAAATTCAGAGAGACAGTAACTGAATCAATGGTTTCTTGGGGGTACAGCAGGAGAGGTATGGGGGGAATGGGGAGGGGGCAATAACAATGAGAACAAGAAAGAAAAAATGTTCTAAAATGGATTATGGTAATGATTGTACGACTCTTCTTGATAGGATTGAACTATTGAATTGCATGATATAAGGATTATGTGCCCAAAAAACTGTTTACAAAGTAAAACGTGTCCTAGTTAAGTTGGTGCAGCAAAGGGAGACCACAAAGCTGTCCCCAGCATCCGTGGTGGCCACCGCTGGCATTCCGGTGCGGGGAGATTACGAGGCCTTTCCCGGAGGACATATGCGGGCATTCCTTGTACAATAAAAACCCAACAGCAACATAAACAGAGAAAGGCATGGAAGTCAGTAGACAGCACCACCATCCTCCTGCAGGAGGGGTGGGGAGGGCCCTCTTGGGTCTGAGGGTGACTGAAGGAAGTGTTCTTATGGGGCGTACACTGGGAGACCCTTTCAGCCCATTCTGGTAAACGGTCCTGAAAATCATCAGTCAGCTTTGCCACCTGGTACATGCTGAAGAGCAACTTGAGAATCTCCCCGAAGTTGTGCCTAAATTCAGCCCCAGCAGTGCAGACAACGGGAGCCACCAGCTGCTGACTCCGTAGCAAGAAACTAACCAGAGCAACTACCTGCAAACAACAGGGAGCAGCCTCCTGCCTGCCCTGCAATGAGTCACAGAGCCACGCTTCTCTGCCCGCCCAATGGCAGCAGGCAGCCAGGGCTCCCTTTGCCCAGGGGCTGAATGGCTGGTCCCCACTGCCCATTTGAACCTCCAGCAGAGCTCTGGGCAGGAAAGATACCAGCAGGAGACTGAGGTTCTCTTCTCCCGGGAGCAACATGCCAGGCAGGGGCGCCATAGTATCAAGCATCCCCTAAGGAGGCCAACTCTGCGATGCCCTCAACCCTATGCCCAGGGCACTGTAGACCCCATGAGCGTGAATCTCCTCAGGGCACGGTCTGTCTAAAGGGGGCTCACTTGGAGAATTCCTTCTTGAGTTCCGTTTCCTTTTTGCTTTTC
>NW_022111321.1:3636533-3638766 GCF_000313985.2 Echinops telfairi | reverse complement strand
ATCCCTTTTGCCCCCTGTACAGATTCCCCTATCAGCACCTTGCACCAGTATGGGACACTGTTAACAACAATACTTACTGACATACTATCGTCCACTAAAGTCCACAGGCAACATTAAAGTCCACGCAAAGTGGCTTTGACCAATGGACTATGTCACATTGTACCACGACAGGCGTTTTGCACAGTCGGTTCCCACTCGTGGGGACCTGATGTGCAACAGAACAAAGCACTACCCAGTCCTGTGCCCGTCTCACAACTATGGTTGTGTTTGAGCCCATCGTTGCAGCCAGGTAAGTATCTGACTTCCTAGCCGTCCTGCCCCCCCTCCCTGAATCACTCCAGTGAGCCCCGAGGAGTGGACTCCCCCTTTGGGGAACACTGTTCGAGAAGAGCAAGGCCCTCGGCATTTTGGAAGGGCCAAGGTTCAGTCGCAGGCCTCGCCAGCACAGATGCCCGTTTTAATTCCGATACAGAGCTCAGCGAGCCTTCGGAATGCCCCAGAAATCAACAGTGTCTGCTAGTGACCACGCCACTATTTCTACTTGTCACGGTCACCATTACAGGGTAAAGCAGCACCAAGGAGCAGCGCCTGGCTGCTGCAAGAACTGTGCGTGGCCCTCCACCTGGGCCTCTTTCCTCGATGATCCCTGGCCCGTGGGTACCTGGCAGATATCAACCTCTTGCCCTGGTTGGGTACATTTGTTACAATTAATGAAACAATACTGACATGGTACCCCCCACCAAAGTCCACAGTCAACGCTTGCGTCATACGGTCCCGGGGGTGTCGATCAATGGATGATGTCATAGGCGTGCCCTACAGGTGTTCTTAATCGTGCATGATGTGGTGGTACCTCCCCAGGCACAGCGAGAGCTGGCAGAGGGTGAGGCAGAGTCCCACCTGGGCCAGGGCAGCACCACTCGGGGAGGCCGAGGGGCCAGAATCCCTGTGGAACGGCTGCCTGGGCTTCAGGAGCCCCAAGCGGGCGTGACTTCAGGCATGCCTCCTGTGAGTGCACCCCGCTTTACTGAGCTGCCCAGATAGTGCAGGTTTGCTTTGCTTTACAGACTGAGGGTTTGTGGCTAACCTGTGTCAAGCAGATCTATCGGCCCCTTTGATTCTGACATATAAGCACTCATGATGTGTTTTTACGCCACATAATGGTAATTCTCACAGTATCGCAAACTTCTCCATCATGCTATTGCACACGTACTGGCTACAGTATAGTGGAAACAGCACTTTTTAATGCACCGAGTCACCAAAAGTCCATCGGCGACTTGCTGTACAGCGATACCCACGTTACTGTGGTCCTCTGCCGCTTACCGGACGTCCCCCCAATTACCAGGTGCTGAGAGCCCGGAACTCAGAACAGGACTCACGCAGGCAGACAGGACTTCATTATTTAGGAGAGCGGTTCTCAAGCTATGGGTCGTGACCCCTGTGGGGGGGTCAAACGACTCACAGGGATCACCCGATTCGTAACAGTAGCAAAATTAGTTATGAAGTAGCAATGAAAATAATTTTATGTGAGGACCTAATGTCGGGGGTTTAAGTGGAGAGAAAATGTTTTGAGAAACGATGTACAAATGCGTTTCACACAATTGATGTGCGTATGGATTGGGATAACAGTTGTATGAGCCCCTAATAAAATGTTAAAAAAAAAAAAAGAAAAAGAAAAATAGCAAAGGAGCTCAATTCTTCTGCTTTTTAAATAAAAAACAATAAGTGGCACAAAAAAAATAATTTTATGGTTTTTTTTGGGGGGGTCACCACAACATGAGGAACTGTATTCAAGGGCCATGGCATTAGGAAGGCTGAGAACCACTGATTTAGGGGAAGGCTACTTACAGAGGTGTGGTACTTACTGTGTGTCACCCTGGGGCAGCTGACAGGGGGAGGGTTTGGTCTGCACTGGCCCCAAGCAAGCAAGCACTTTCCTACTGCGTAAGGCAGGGACGGGGAGGGGTCAGTGAGCCAGGCCTGGAGCAGCTGCACTGGCTGCAGGCTTCCTGGGAAAGGCTCCTTCAAGGGCACCCACAACAGCTGCTGCAAAACAGCCTCGACGATAAGGTGTTCTCAGGGTCCACTCTGGTGCTGTGTTGTGGACGGGAAGGGGGGTCTAGGGGGAGGCCACAGACAGGCAATGTTGCTCTTGTCAGAAGCCATTGAGTTGGTTCTGACCCATAGCAACTGAGTTAGTTTACTGTGCCAACCTGGCCGATAAACACATGTGGGG
>NW_022111321.1:3633768-3634989 GCF_000313985.2 Echinops telfairi | reverse complement strand
TCTTGCGCTGCTCTCTACTTTCCCAGGGACTGAAGAATACAGGGGTGTTCATTCACCCTCCACACCTGCGGGACCTCCAGGGCAGGCCTGCAGGAGGCAAGCACTAGCACGATGTGGACGCACCAAAACGCGAAGGTCCACTGCCGTCCTGTCGATTCTGACTCACAGCGGCCCTATAAAGGGGCCCAGGCTGTCAGTCTTTCTGAAAGCATGCAGCCCCCATGTTATCCCTCAGAACGGCTGGCGGGCTTGACCAGACGAGCTTGTTGGTTAGTCGTTCTAGGCTGACAGCAGGGCAAACTCAAGGTTAGCTCGCCATGCTGCCCATGGGTCTCGGCAGCCAAGGCTGATCTGTGGCTCTCTTCTGAGAGGAGCCCTGGTGGCTGAGGACCAAGCAGGAAAATGGGTCCAAAGCTGGAGGGAAAGTTTAATGTGAAGCCAAGTATGTTTCATCATGTGCAGACATTCCCTTCCACTAACGCTGAATAGCCTCTGTGCCCACGCACACCCAGAAGATGCGCTGTTCTAAAACAGTCTAGGAGGTATTTTATTAGTAGTATTCATTGAAGCCTTTAAAATAAACAAAGAAGCAGTGGCTGCCTTGGTGGCTAAAAGCAGTTGGCAGTTCCAACAAGCAGCCGCTTCGATGGGGGAAAGATGAAGCTGCTTGGTCCCATGGAAATTCACAGCTGCAGACACCCTCCCCAGGCTGGCTAGTTTGGTGGGTGGGTTTTAAGTAAATTCGCTGCAGAAATTGTCAGTTAGAACTTAAATCCGATTTCACAAAACAAAGATTAACACACAATTTAGTTTGGGGAAAGTACCTTAAAATGAACTTTCAGGTTAGGAGAATTCCATTTCTCGTAAAAATTACCTCATTGCCATCGAGTGGATTATGACTCATGGTGACCCCACAAGAACAGACTGGAACTGCCTGTAGGTTCCAAGACTGTAACTCTTTACAGGATCATAAAACTTCCTCTTTCTCCCATGAAGTGGTTTTGAACTGCTGACCTTGTGGTTAGCAGCCCAGCAAGGCCACCAGGGGTCATTTCTCATAATTAGGTGATTTTTATCATATAGGAGTTTACTGGTACAGAAGGCCACGGGGCAAACTGGTCTGTGCAATCATTAACAGTGATCTTATAATTTCTAATTTTACATATGAGGGGGTACCCTCCTCCAAACAGAACTTTTCTCCCCAAAGCTATGTATTTATTT
>NW_022111321.1:3632532-3633668 GCF_000313985.2 Echinops telfairi | reverse complement strand
TAATTTTACATATGAGGGGGTACCCTCCTCCAAACAGAACTTTTCTCCCCAAAGCTATGTATTTATTTATTTTTTTTACAAAACAGCCTTATCACCTTCAAAGTACTCTCCATTACACTAAATACATTTGTTAAATCAGTGATTCCATTCTTGGAAACATTTTTCAAACTCATGTGTTTAAATGGCTGACAGCACCTCCCTTGTTATTTTCTTCACCTTTCCTACATCATCAAATCGCTGTCCTTTCATATCCCTCTTCACTGGCGGAAACCAAAGAAGTCACACGGAGCAAGGTCAGGTGAGTCAGGTGCATGGGGCAAGAGATGCATGCTGTTTTTTGCCCAAAACTGGTGCACTGAGATGGCTACATGAGCAGGTGCATTATTGTGGTGGCAAAACCATTCCCTGGTCTGCCACAAAGCAGGCCTTTCTTGTCACATACTGTTACACAATCTTTTCAGAACCTCTAAATAGAAAGCTTGATTAAGAGTCTGAACTGGTGGAATGAACTCCAAATGTACTATGTGTGAGTCTACATTTTTTTCCTTTTGGGAAGTTGACAGATAGCCAGTTTGTCATCAATCAACATTTCAATTTTTTTGAAACAAGAAAACCACTCGTACAGTTGACTTTTTACCATAGCACTGTCCTTGTAAGCTGTGTTCAACATCACAACAGTTTCTGTGGCATTTTTTCTGAGCAGGAAACAAAATTTCACAGCTGCATGCTGTTCTCTTAAATTGGTCATCACATAACACAAGGTTTGAGCAAAGCTGCTTTTACTGAAAAACTCGCTGTGACCAGAGAGAACCTTTCCAGGCGATGGCACTGGGTGCACTAACTCAGAACGAGTTGCTCGGTGCTCCCTAGAGGGAAAAATGGGTACCATGAAAGCTCTGCTCAGCACAAGTCCATTTGGGGGGGGAGGTACCCCCTTGTAAAAACATATCAACTCAAATAGGGAAGCGGTGTCCTGTGCCCTGTCTACCTCATGTTCCCATCGACTCATTTCAACTCCTACCTCTCAAGCACCTGTACCCCGACACTTCTCATAGTGTCCCACCGCCTTGGGCCTCCCTGCTTTGCTCACACTGCTCCATCCATGGGGATTCTCCATGCAGCTCAATTCAGACTCC
>NW_022111321.1:3630712-3631517 GCF_000313985.2 Echinops telfairi | reverse complement strand
CACTGTAACACTGAAGACAGCTCTGCCAACCACTACACTGGCTGTGATCTGGGCTAGCTGGCAGGGGAGAGAATGTTACCAGGGAGCTTGGAGGCCGAGATGCCCTGCTTGGACAAGAGGAACCCGCTCTTGGCAGAGAGGCGGAACGCAGAGAACAGCTGAGAGGGCTGAGCAAGCTGCTCTGCCAGCTGTGAACTCAGTCACTCACATCGAGAGGCCTGAAGACAGAGGGCAGCTGAGAGAAATGTCCAGATTGGTAGCTGTCCTGCTCCAAGGAAGCGTTCTCTGCTCCAGAGGGACCTTTCAGACCTTGCCCATGCGCTTCCTGATCCCGACCTGTGCTGCAGCCTGTGGCTTCCTTAAGAAACCACCTGGGTTACGGTCCATGAGGTCTGTGTTGCCATAGCAATAAATGACCGAATCCTGCAGAGTGATAGGGACAGGAGTAAGGGCGAGGTGGCTGATGTCAGACATTACATGCATTATGTGGAAGGGAGAAGGCAAGACGGACCTAACCTCTGTGTCACTAAAAGATTCCTTATGCTACATACAGTAAAGCAAGACCACACAAGAATATTCTGGGCACCAGGGAGAGATGGATTATGAGAGGGAGGAGCAAACCATGTTTTGCAAATCCATCTTCTCTTCCTTCGGGGGCGTGTGTTCACCAACTCGAAGGGAAGGCAAACATGCTCGCTCCATTTAAATGACCTTACCCGCTCTCTTTTGTTTATTGTTTATTTGGGCTGAATGCATGTAATTGAACTTGCACAAAATTAAACACTGCAATGATAAGGCCACCCCC
>NW_022111321.1:3628857-3630270 GCF_000313985.2 Echinops telfairi | reverse complement strand
ACTCTCTCCCCTTTCCCCAACCTGACAAGCCACCACCATGCTATGACTTAGGACATGCTGTTTTCAACCTATCCATCGGCTCAGGTAAAATAACTTGCCACTTCTTAAATCAGCAAGGCGGTGTGCCTCTGCTCTAACCTGACCTGGGCGCAGAGTGTCTCTCAGATCCTCGGAATTCTGGCTGATCACACCACCTCTGCTGTCAGGGGCTCCTTCCAGGGACATGAGACTTCACCTGCCACCTCCAAATCCCACCAAATGGTCTCCAACAAAACACCACTCACTGCCATGGAGTCCACTCAGATCGACAGCAATCATACGGGGCAGGGTAGACCTGCAGAAGTAAAAAGCCTCGTCTTTCGACCACAGATGGGCTGCTAGTTTTGAACAGATGAGCTCACGGTTATTAGCCCAATGCATAATCACTATGCTACCAGGCCGCCAGGCCAACACTCTAATCTCTGTTTATCCAAATCCCATCCAACGTTCAAGCCGACTCAATGGACATAGTTTCCCCAGTTCTAGCCCTTTAGGTCTCTCCCTCATTCCCTGGGAGTAACTGTCTCTAGCCCTCGGACCCTATCCTTGTTCTCCTCTTGGTTTGTGTGCTCAAAGTCTGGGCAGCTGATGAGGAAGAACGGCCACTTATTAGCCATGTGATGTTCCCCAAACCACCCGTGTTTGAAATTGCACACAAATGTCACTCCAACCACATGAAAATTTACATGAAGATGCCCTGTCCATCCCAGATGTTTGTCCATTGCCAGATGGGATATCTCAGTCTCCTTCTAACAACCGCCAAGTGTTGGTATCACTGAATGCTAAAGTCTCAGGAAACATCAATCATGTGCAAGTTAGTGAAAGGAGAACCCAGTTCTCTCTGGCACATTTCTTCCTATCTTGGACTGAACCACTCGGGAATCCCTCCAGCACACCATTTTGTGATTGTGCAAGAATGTGGAGCCTTGGTGGTGTAGTGGTTACGAGTTGGATTGCTTAACCACTAGGTACGCAGTTCAAAACCACAAGTCACTCTGCTGTCAAAAGACCAGGTTTTCTACTCTGGTAAAAAGAGTTACAGTCTTGGCAAATGGGTGCATAAGTAAATGTGGTGAAGAAAGCTGATGGTGCCCGGCTATCAAAAGATATAGTGTCTGTGGTGTTAAAGGTTTGAAGGTAAATATGTGGCCATCAAGCTGAGAAGCAACAAAGCCCACATGAAGAAGCACACCAGCCTGTGTGATCGTGAGGTGTCCAAGGGATGAAGTATCAGTCTTCAAAGAACAAAAACATCATATCATTGTGAATGAAGGGGAGTGCAGATTGGGGACCCAAAGCCGATCTGTAGGCAACTGGACATCCCCTTACAGAAGGGTCTCGGGGAGGAGAAGAGGCAGTCAGGGTGCAGTGTAG
>NW_022111321.1:3627382-3628757 GCF_000313985.2 Echinops telfairi | reverse complement strand
AAAGGGTGGGACGGGGGCACTAAGCCACCATCTGAACCAGTGGAGCACAGAAAACGAAGTGCAGATTCTAACAGCGATTCGCTGGAGGGCCCCAGAAAACAGGGTCCACAAAGGATACCACTGAAGCACGTGGGCAAAGGGCAGGAGGCCCCTAAAAGCGGCCGTCTTTCTTTCCCAGTTCACACCCCTCTCAGCTGCGAGCAGGGAGACCAGCGCTTCTCAGCGGCCCTCCCCCGCCCGGCCCCGCCCGGGCCTTACCGATGGAGATCTCCTGCGCAAAGGCCAGCGAGATGAGCAGCAGGGGCAGCCCCACGGCGATGCACGTGACCATCTTGTCCACGGCCAGATCCAGCCGCAGCCCCTTGAACCTGGGCTCCGTGGGCTCCTTCAGCAAGAAGTCCGAGAACACGGGGTGGGGCTCCCAGGTCTCATAATGACAGAGATTAGGAGTTGTTAGCCAAGTCTATTCTCAACCAGGCTGAAGGGTAAATTCCAACAGGGCAGCCAGAGAGCCACGCCTCACCCTCCCTCCAATTCTCCTCAGGTAGGTACCTACGTTACCTACGATAACCTCATTCTTTGGCTGACACTTAGCTTAGCCTTGTTGGGGCAACTCCCTTCCAACAAATGTCCAATCAACACAGTGGCTTTGATGGGTGCTGCTGGGCCAGTTAAATTCAAGGCAGACAGATCTGCTCAGAAGGTTACGGCAGCTGTTTTAGGGGACTACAAAGGTATACTCTTGATAGGAAGGGGAGCAGTTCGAAACCATTGGTTGCTCCGTGGGAGAGAGACGAAGCTTTGTACTCCCATAGAGAATTACAGTCTTGGGGAGTTCTACCTGGTCCTATAGGCTCGCTGTAAGTCGGGATTGACGTGATGGCAGTGAGTTTATTATGGAGAAGTTTTAAGGACAGCCGCCCTCGCGAGAATAATGCTAGGCAGGCTGCACCAAGGAACAATTTCCCACCTGTTATTCTTCAAGCCTCTGAGCGTCTGGTCGGGAACATGTACCCCATCTCCCCCGACGGCTCTGATCTTCTTGCCCCTTCAGACTTAGTGTTCCCCGGCCTCAGAGAGCATTGAAAAGGAACACCATTTGAGTCCCTCCAAGGGGGGAATGGCCGCTCTTCCATGGTGTCAGCAGAGGAGCACACAATTCCCTGGGGAAGGGAGAGAGCGATGGGAACACTGCCTTCGGAAGAGCACCGCCCCGGATGAAGGACTTGCTGAGCAAGGACTGCTTCACGTTTGGATATTTCTGTTTCAGAAGGGTTTCTGTGACTTCGCAGCAATACTTTCTGACGGGGTCTTGGTTTCGGTTGGGTTATAAACCCATCTTCTTGCGCTGCTCTCTACTTTCCCAGGGACTGAA
>NW_022111321.1:3617800-3627040 GCF_000313985.2 Echinops telfairi | reverse complement strand
CCACATGGAGAGCAGACATGAGGGCTGCCTTCTCTGCTCTTTATGCCGGGAGGAGGACTCGTGTGCAGCCACAGAAGCCCTCCGTGTGCCGTGGTCTCGCACATCCGCCCTGGTCTCAGCTCCCAGCACGCATCCCACAGCCCACCCACCTCTGCGCCCGGATGTCTCCCAGGACGGGGAGCTCATATTCTGCCTCATCCTCTCAAACCTCAGCACCAGTCGTTTTCCCTTCTCATTACACGCGCCCTTTCCCACCAAGAACCTGGCTGAGCCCTGCATCTATCCCCTACTTATTGTGGAACAAAGCACATGTTCTTGGGAATCTCAGCCTCGATTTCCTCATGTGCCAAATAAGGATAATGCTACCTGTCTCCTACCAGGGCCATCTGAGGAAGAGTTGGGATGTGTACAGTGCCTGGCACATTGGAAATACTCGGTGTTTTACTGTTTGCATTTCCATTCATTCATCCGAAAAATATTTGCTGAGCAACCAGTATGTATCTGCACTAAGCTTTGTGCTGGAGATGTAACAGGGAGCCAAAGAGGTCAGGCATCCTTGCTTCCCGGAACTTATATTCCAGTGGAAGAGACAGACAAAACTCACCCTTATGTCCTGTGTTAAGTGTTACAAAGGACACTAGATGGGAAGTAACAGGCAGAGGGATGGTCCCCCTTTAAACAGAAGTGTCTGGGTAGCTCAGATGTGAATGAGGCAAAAGCGTTGGTCAGGACATGGTGGGCTAAAGAAAGAGCGCGACAGGTGTAGAAAGATGCAGGTGCAAAGGTCCTGAGGCAAGAAAGAACCAGCTGAACATAGGAAATGATAAAAGTTGAAGCAGGGAAGATATTGAGAAGGAGTTGGAGAAGTGAGCATAGGTCAAATCAGCCTGGTTTTTAAATCAAGGTAAGGAGTTTGGATTTATTCAAAGTGAAATGGAAATACACTAAAGGGTAGTACGCAGGGAAACTATGTCAGATTTGCATATTTAAGAAAAGTTGCTGCTGTGGGCAGTGGATGGAAGGGACACAAGTGACAATGGGGAGCCTGGTTAGGGGATTGTTGCAGCTCCTGCTCTGCAAGAGTTGTGAGTCAGAAGCTCAAGGTCAGCACAAAACACATTTTGAATGTATTGGCATAAAGTTGGCTCGCAGATCCCTGAGGACAGGTAAAATAGCCCATGGAGAGGGCAGTAATAATTTACCACAAACCCGATGGCACACCTTCATTCTCCTAAATTCGGGAGGTCAGAAGTGTGACATTAGTTTCACTGGCCCAATCAAGGTGTCGGCAGGACCATGCTCCCTTTAGAACAGTGGTTCTCAACCTGCCTAAAGCCTTTCATACAGTTCCTCATGTGGTGGTGACCACCCCCACCCATGAAATGATTTTCTTTGCTACTTCATAACTGTGATTTTGCTACGGTTATGAATCGGGCAGCCCCTGTGAAAGGGTTGTTCGACCCCCAAAGGAGTTGCAACCCACAGGTTGAGAACTGCTGCTGGAGAAGCTCTAGAGAAGAATCTATTTCTCTGTCTTTCCACCTTCTAAAACTGCATTCCTTGGCTTGTGGTGACTTCATGCACTTTAGAAAACATGCTATAGTATCTCGCTCAGTCATCACGTGGCCTCTTCCTTTGGTAGTCAAGGCTCCCTCTGCTTGCCTCTTAGAAGGACACTTGAACTATTTATATATTTGAGGCTCGACTTGATGACCCAGAATAATCCCTCCATCTCAAGATCCTTAACTTGATGACAGTTTCAAAGTCCCCTTTATTACATAAGTCAACATCCACAGGTTCTTAGATGAGGCCTGTCTATCTTTGGGGTTCATAAGTTAGCCTACCCTGGGGCATGTCAATATCTATTGGTCAGACAGAGGAGAAGGAGCTAATAAACAACAACAACAAACTGGCAGCTGAGGAAGGGAGAGTGGCCGAGGGTCTTGTTGCGAAAGCCAAAAGACTAGAGGGGATCGAGAAGGGCGGAAGTATCGATTGCTGCTGAGTAAGATAAAGGTGGAAGAGAAGCCTGTGCAGACGGCAGCATGGTTGGTGACCTTAACAACAGATTGGGACATGGGGGCAGAGCACCAGGACTGGAAACCATTGGAATGGGTAGAAGAAATGTATGTAGTGTGATGTGGTATAGGCGCAAGTGGGGATGACTTCTAAGGTTTGCTATCAAAGAGAACAGAGAAGTTGGGTTGAAGGGGATCATGGCATTAAGGGAGAGGTTTTTCGTTTGCTTTCTGGTTGTAGTGGTGGGCATTGCTAAGGATATCAGAAAATGATGCAGGAGATAAAAGTGATAACTGTAAGAATGAAGTCCTTAGGAAAGCAAGAAGGAATGGGGTCTAGAGCCAAGTAGAGACTGTCCCCGATAGAAGCAGAGAGGCTTCTTCCACGATAACGAGAGGAAAGGATGCTCACAAAGGAAGGTAGGTTAGGTTTTCTCAGAGAAGTGAGGCAGGGGACAAAGGAATGTGGTATGGTTCAAGAAACATTTGAGAAGTCACCCTATGTAGGAAGAGACTGTCTTGTATTGTTTCCTTTAGTACTTATAACTGGGGTAGTTGCTACATCTCTGAAACATCATTCTTTTACCAGCCATAACCTCTCTAGATTAGTGATAGATAATCGTCAGTGATTAGCCAATGAAAACCCTGCAGATCACAAGAGCGTCTTGCCTAATCGAGTGCTGGAATATGAGCCCTGATGCTGGAAGATGCTCAGAACACACAGAGGCTGCCACCATGCACTCAATCACACCAACAATTTTTGGGGGGGCGGGGGGCGGCAAGCACTGTTTGGTAGCCACAAGTTGCCACCCGATGCTAACTAACAACGAAAAGAAACCATGAAAATGGCCATTTATAACATGTGAAACTTTATTAAACAGAGAAAGGGTGAAAACTACTTCATGGTTTTGTTTTCATTTTTTTTAAAAACTAAGGAAAAAGGAAAAACTTACAACTAAATAATGCGGGGTCTTACTAAAGATGAGTTAGAAATAAGGAGGAACCCTGGCGGTGTGGCGGTGAAGCCCTCGGCTGCTAACAGAGTCAGCTGTTCAAGCCCCCAACCATGCCTCAGAAGAAAGCTGGGGCCTCAGAAAGTTTTGCAGCCTTGACAATACTGTGAGGCAGTTGTACGCTGTCCTGCCAGGTCACGATGGATCAGAATCAACTCAAGGGCAATGGCTGATCAAAATTAATTAGGAATGTATAACCATCATAACCATTACATTAGTATGTAAAAATACGGCCTCCACGTGCATGAAAACTGCCTAGCACATACTAGACGATCACATGGCGAGTGGGTGGCAGGCTGGATGGCAAAAACCTTTGGGTTCCCTGTTTGATAATGACATTCAAGCGAACTATGAAAGAAGTAATAGCAATTGAATACGGTTTTCTGTAAGACAGTCGCTTCTATCGAGTTACCCTCTTCCCATCACCAAGATAAAGATGAGCAAGTAGGAAAGGTTCCACCCCACCAGGGTTTGTCTGAGGTCCTCTTTGTTCACCGGGAAGTTCAAGTGGCCCAGGGCAAAGGCAGCGGCCCCATCCTCATTGGCCTGCCGCCGTCGCAGGGGACTGCATTTCTCAATCGACTAATCAACAATGCTGCTTTTATCAACCGCAGACTTGAGCCGTGGGCATGCTGTAAAGAGGGTGCAGATTGCCCGGTAGAGGACTGAGTTTTATTGTCCAGGATTTCATGTTTGCGCCTGGGCTTGGAAAACTTCGATTTTTATTTTCAGAGCTGATTCCAGGCTTGAGGTGCTGTTGCCCAGGAATCTCTTTTCCAAGCCATTCCTCCTTCCTATGCCTTTCCTTGTCTTTTCCTCCAATAAAGGGCTGTTTGTGTGTCGGTGAATTCCCCCCGTGTTTCTCATGTGCTGAGACTGCTTTTAGTTCACAGGAGATGGAAACTTGAAAAGACCCACCCAACTGAATGCAAAGCCCGGCTCAATTCCATTTCTGGCCTTTCTTTCAGAAAAGCTGCCCTCCCCATCAGAAGTCCCCACTAGTGTTTCAGAGAACTCCCTGACTCCCAGTGGGGGATCGGAGCCTGCTGGCTCACAGATTCCTGAAATGAAAATACAAACTCTCCAGTCATTTTGGGGGAAAATTCAGACATCGCTATAGAAACATATTGTAAAAACACATAACATGAAGTGAGTTGTAAACATTCAAGTATCAGTACAGGTTTGTATAAAAACAGCAGCAAAGGATGTTTTCAATGTTGAAGAATTTTAAAAAATACCTTTTGTAACAAACAGTGCATAGACTATGGATAAGGGGAATGGCCAGGAGAGCTGGTTAAGAATTCACTTTGTCAAATTCTGTCAACATTAACTTCGATATTTTCATGGACTCCTTAGAAAGTCCTTTTCTCTGGAACGACTTGGGGGAACAGTTTACGTAGCAATGTTAAAAGACACCTGGGGGCCTCCAATTAGTTGGCTGGGGCCTTCTAACTCTCCCCACAAGTTGTCCACCTTGGAAACATGAGCAGGTTAGAATTCCACCACCGAGCCCCCCATGTGCCACTTCACGTGGAAACGTTGATGGCTTACATAGAAAACGATGTCTAATCTCAAGGGTTTGAAAAAATGGGTAGTAAAGGTCTCTTTCAAAGGGTGCACCTACTTCAGTGAACTAATGCAGAGAAGAGAGGATGAGTTGGCCTTGCTCAGGCCCAGTCTCCCTTTTCCATGTTCTGTACCTGAGGATTAATCACAGCCCATTTCCAGAAATGCATGAAAACAAATTGCTTTGCGTTACGTTCCAGAGGATCAGCCTGATCCTGAAAACAGTGTCAACCTTTCCTGGTGAACGCAGTTGCTGTGGTCCAGTGTCCCTGTTAGCTGCCCTGGGCCGTCCGGCTATGGAACCTCACCCCTGCCCGTCTGAGAAAGACCAGACCCTTCACAGAGCATCTGTGGGCAGAGCGCAGGACTGGACCACCTGGTATGCCACCTGCCTCTTCAGAGAGTGGAGCCGGAGAGAGAGGGTCACCGTGGCCATCACGAGGATGAGTCCGATGATGAAAAGGATGACCAAGGCTGCTTTGGCTCCTCTGGGACCCAGGTTCTTGCCGAAGAAAAAAAGCTTCTCCTTATTGGGTTCTTCTGTGGGAAAGAAAGGGGAGGTGGAGGGTGATCAAGAGATTTGAAAATGGATCCTGGAGATGGTTGCCCAGTCCAGTGAATGTGATCAATGCTGTTGATAGTGAATAGTGAACATGGAGAATGTTATGTTAAACACCATAGGTTCCCAAATGTATTTCACCTACTGCTTCCTTTACAGGAAAAAAAAATTACTCAGCACCCCCTGGCAATTAAAAACCTCAGTGCTATGAAACAAGCAGCCATCCAAGTTGGACATTAACTAAGCTCACATGGAAGATGCACACCAACATCCGAGATCCAAGGATTGTGAATTATATAATCCAACTCCAGAGGAGGGAATAGCATCAGAGCTTAAATTGTGAGATTATGGTGTGCAGAGGGCTATGAATGACAGTGGAAGCCCAAAACACATTTTTGGGTATCTACTCAGGGAGTAAGCCTCTGGTGATTTCTCTCCGGTGATTTTCCTCTAACCACAATCGAGGGATGGGAATAACCTGGTGATCAGACAGAGCGTATTGGAGAGGTGATGATAGTAGATTAAAATGGTAAGCCTGACTTGAATGGTTAAAACTTGTCACTTGATCTCTTGGTGCCAGATCTAGGTTTTAATCTTTTCTGCTTTTTGTTTTTTCCATATTGGGGTTTTGTCTGTTGTATTTTGTCATTGTTGGTAGCCATCTTGACTCTACGTTAAGAGTTTTTCTGTGTGTTTTTGGTATATAAAACACAGGTTAAGTGAATCTAGAGAGACAATAAGTAGGATAAAGTTTCCCAGGCGATGTGGCGAGGAAGGTGGGGAGTTAAGAGGAGCGGATATCAAGGAGCTCAAGAAGAAAGAAAATGTTTTTGGAGCTGATTGTGGTAGCAATTGTACAACACAACTTGATATGATTGAACTATGGGATGGTATAATGTCTGGCTTAGCTAATAAAAGAGTTTGGAAATAATAAACATATACATACCCATATATATATGTAAAAAGTCTGTGCTATAACCTATAACCAGGATCAAGTGCAGGAATCTGCTTCTGCAGCCCCGCTGGATCTTTCCAGTACTCCCCAGAGGGTGCTTTCACTCTGAGACAGCTCATGGATATTTTCCATGATATTTCATTCCATTTCTCTACAAACTCTGGGAAGCCCTCTCCTATAGCTTACCACAGACATTTACAAAGAAACATGGGGCACAAGACCCTCTGCCTTTCTCCAAGGAATGGAATGTCTGGGCATTGGCATGCAGTGTGCAGAAGAGGAGGGCAGCATTACCATCAGAGGGATCAGAGGGCACAGGGGCCGGGTGAGCTTCTTCTTCCGAAGGAGACTTGGTAGAGTACGGGACCATATTGTCTGGACACAGAAGAGACACGGTGATTGGTGAATAAACAAGCAGAGCACATTTTTTTTCAGGATATGAGTTGTTTCGGGAATTACTCCAGGTCTCCAGGGAGGAGGCTACCCCACCAGTATCTGCAGATCTTTCTTGGACTCTCACTATTGTGTCTCACACCAGAACCCTTGCTGTTTCTACCCCCCATTCACCTTTCAACCTGCTGTGCATCCATTACCATCCACTCAAGCCTTCTGGCCTCTGAGAAGGCTTGGCTCCTCTCTCCAGACTGCTAGCCACTTCTTCCTTCCACTGCCTCTGAACCCTGAAACGCTGTACTCTGTCATGGCACCTATCATTCTATATGGTTTCACATTTACACATGACCCTGAGTTCCTTGGAGGTCCTCTGAGAGTGGTGTTACCTTGTGTTCCCTGTTTTGGGGTCTACAGGAAGCCTGGCACTTGCACCCAGCATCACTGACCAACAACAGTACCTAGGTTCCGGAGGACCGTGTAGGTCGTCTCCATGCCAGCGTGGATGTGGTCAGACACATGACAGTGTAGCAGCCACGTCCCTGGGTGATCCGCATACAGTTCGATGGTTTGGAAGGTCCCGGGAAAGAGATCAAACACATCTTCTCGGTAAGACTGATCTGTCTACAGAAAACAGAAAACACAGCCTGGGACTTTCTTTGTTCAGCCACAGAGCAAATAACATGCACAGAGTACAGGAGGAGGTGTCCCTGGGGCGGCACCCATGGCTAATGCCCCCACTTGCTAACCAAAAGGCTGGAGGCTTAAGTCCACTCAGCAGTGCCTCCAAAGAAAGGCCTGGCCATCTACTTCTGAAAAAGCCCACAAATCTTGGGTGATGTCAATAAAACCGTCTAATAAGGTAGGGGTGGCTGAAGTAAATCCAGAATGAAATGGAAATGGTTCATAGGGGAACAATCTACTAGGGGAACGCAAGGAGGCAGCCACCACACCCAGACACGGGGAGCCTCTTTCCCAAGAAGTCCTACTCTGGGAACCCTCTGAGAAGCTCTCCTCAGAGCACATTGCCACATGGGTGATGCTGTATGGACAACTTCCTGATGGCCAGCAGAAGGCTGCTGGATTCATAGAATGGCAGTTCCGGGTTACATGGGCAGCATTTGATGTGGAAAGCTGCTTCATTTAAACCAGTCCAGGGGAAGACCTTGATTGAAGAAGCTAAGCGCAGGTCAGTTCGATGGATTACAGTGCCCCCTGTTTCCCTAGTTGTGATGGAAGAATTGGGTAATGGTGAGAGCCCACATGTTTGATTTTTTTACCATTTCATCCCTGGCCTTACGGTCAGGCAAATGGACACTGGAGAACTGACTATTGGCGGATGAACCTTTAGAAAGCATTCTGGGAATTGAGAGGGTACATTTGAATAAGGCATGTTGATGCGCAGCACAAGAATCTCTTTCTTGGATTGGAAGGTGATTGGAATCAGCAAGTGGTACAATTGGTACAGGGACTTGAGGTGACCAGCTGGGTCCATGAAATGAGCAGACATGGACATAGTGCAGCAAAGCAGAGATAGGTTGAATCTAGACACATGCCTCATGCACCTCTGAGGCACAGAATGCTAACTAGGACTGCTCTGTCCATCAGCAGTGCAGCTAGAGACAAGCGGAGGGCTGTTCTCTGGGGCCAGGCCCTGCGCCTAGCTGGAAAGTCGATATCGTGGACCAATGATGCCAGAGGCACCAAGTGGCTGCAAATGGTTTCCTCCCAAGAGCTTATTCTGGCCTGGGCTTTGCATCTCTAGTGAAAGACGAAATGCCCAAAACACCATTGAGGGATTGGAACAAAAGACCCTGTACCAATTTAGGCAATCAACTTACATTACTCAGATGAAGGGACATGCCTTACAGGCCACAGGGTGCATCGGTGGGCCAAGAAACATTAATTGAACACACTAGGTTGAGCATCACTCATGGTGATAAAAAAAATTGGGATGGGCAATTAAAATATTTGTTTCTGAAATGAGTGGGGAGGGGCGGATAAAGACATGAAAGGCTGACTCACATGCCTTTATGAGTTTTTGCTCACGTTTAACATGACGGGAACGATCAGGGGATCACCACTTAACAGACTCCTATGCTTCTCTAGGGGATCTGGGGGAGAGGACATGGAGGAAGACTCTGGTTCCACATCACAGATTTTTCCCCTTCAGGATACTGTGGTTTCTCAGTCACTGATGGACGTACCCCCTGGTGTGTGTGATGCACATGAATGCTCTGGCCAAGTTCTTTCTCTTAGCCTAGGTCCTGCATCTGGCTCCACATCCTCTGGTCTCTGGTTCTTGGAACTTGAGCCAAGAACCTGAAATCTGATCTACCCATTTGAGTTTGTCAGCCCCTGTGGCCACCCGAGTCAGAAGTCTCCAGATTGCCACTTGACCCACAGACTTGGGACTTGCCAGCCTCCACAACGTTGTGAGCCGTGATCGTCCGTGAGTTCTATGAGATGTTGCTGCAGATCGCAGACCCCAAGGATGGAAGGAAGAGGACTGAAGGGAGGAAGAGTACAGCAGTTTGGAAAAGTTGGGTATCTGGGCCATTGTGAACCTTCACTTCATCGTGAACCTCCACTTCATAGGAACCAGCTTTGTGGAAACCTTGCGGCATATAATGCTACTATCAAACACATGGAGTTGCCTTGAGTTGGAATCAACTTGATGGCAACTGGGCTTTTGTTTTTGTTTTTGTTTTACCCAGAAAGAAGAAAACAACTGGGGGG
>NW_022111321.1:3613248-3617700 GCF_000313985.2 Echinops telfairi | reverse complement strand
AAGAGTAGAAATCAATGCCATTGTTAAGAGAACCATAACAGAGTTAAATCAATGAAGCCAAAAGTTGGTTCTTTGAACAGTTTGGTAAAATTTACATACCATTTGATAATCAGCCTCCTGATTGCCCTTGATGACTCCTGCCTCCTATATTCATAAACTCTGTAGTCCCTCCTACATGTAGGAGGGTGGCCCATATGGCCAATAGCATTTGGCAAGCATGTTGACATGCCGCCTCCAAGATTATGCTATAAAAAACTGTCTCAGGATCTCTCTCTCTCTCTGTACTTGGGTCATTTACTCTGGGGAGTGCTAGCTCCCACGTTGTACCCACGTGGCAAGGGACTGGAGCTTCCAGTCAACAGCATGTGAACGACCTTGGAAATAGGTCCTCCACCCCCCCAGTTAAATCTCTGATAGCTGCCACTGCAGATGACACCTTCATTGCAGCCTTATGAGAGATGCTGAATCAGAACCACTTAGCTACACTACTCACTGATTCCTGACCCAGAGGACTGTGAGAACATAATGTCTGGTGTTTTCATTCACTACTTATTTTAGATTTTTTGTACACTTTTCAACATGAGATTTGAAATAAAAATAGTCATTTGTAACATGAAATTCTGTAACCATTGTAGGCTAATACTTGATGTCCTAAGCGTGTTGAAAAAAATGAGAGAAGATGTTATTAGAGGATTTATGAAGGTTGTTGTTTATTCTGCATAGTTAAAAAAAGAATCAATACTGTTCCCCCCCCCACACACACACACAAGTTAGATATGATCATTCTTGTCTAGTGTATTTTTTGTAAATGGTATGAGAACTTGAGAAGACATATGATTGGGACCTTACCCTCGGTGATTCTGACTTGAGGAGTCTGGTGGGAGCCTGACCATCTGTTTCTTACAAAGCTCCACCCATAGAGTTCAGCTTGATGCCAGAGAGGGAGGAGGTCACAGATGGCCCAGTCCAGATTGCTAGGACAAAGGTCAAGTTATTGGGGGCCCAACCCAGAGCTACAATGATCTCTTTTAATGGGCAAGGCTATGCTGTTAGCTAATCACACAGAAAAGAAATGGGGAGAAGGGGGAAGGACAAGAAATGAAACAGGAAGGGTTGAGAAAAGGAGCCAGCGCTGTGGGTTCTTTGAAGAAGCCTTGAGTGGCTGTCTGCTTATGGGGATGGAATATTTGACGCTGGACATGGCAGTGGCTGGACCACATGATTGATGCAATTGTTGTCACTGAATTGCACACATGGAAAATGTCCACTTGGCATGTGTGTGCTATCTGTATGTGAACAACAAACGGGTGCTTTCATGTGCAAAGCTAACAGCACAAACCATATAAGTGATGCAAAATCTCTCACCCCCAGATCAAAGGGTTTTGACAAGCACAATAAAACTTAAGAGGGGGCTTCAAAAATGGTCATGGAAAACTCCATTATCTTTTCATTCCATTTTTTCCACCAACTTAAAAAAAAACCTCCTACATATATTACGAAATAACTACCACGGGAAGGGTATAATTCCAGCATCCCACTGTTAGCGAGTCTGAGTGGATTCTATGGCAGTAGGTTTCGTTTTTTGTTTCCTTCTCTGAAATGCCGCCCCTCACAAGCATCATGGCCAAGTGTGCCTCATTTGAGGGGGCTGCAAAAAGTTCATGGGGAAATTCTACCCTCTTTTCATTCTATTTCCATGAACTTTTGGAAGGAGCCCTGGTTGTATAGTGGGGTACAGTTTTGCAGCGAGTCAGACTGCTTCTGCAGTACTGCTAACCCCACCCTACCCCTGCCCACCCCAGCCCCTCGGAGGGAGAAGGGTGAGACTTGTTTGCTCCTGCAGAGATGTACACCCTAGGGAGCACTTCTCACCTGTCTTAGAAGGGCTCTGAGCTGGAATTGACTGGGTCGCAGTGGGTTTTATATTTCATGGTGGAACTCTGTTGAACTCATTAGCTTAAAAAAATCTTTCTGCAAACATTTTCCTTATACTTACTTTGAAAAGAAAGCTCTCTGCGTGATAATGGATGGTATGTATGTCCACTTCACTTCCAATTCCTAACAAATACCAGTTTGTCATGGTATCTTCATTCATTATGAGCCCATGGAGATTTCCAAAAATCTTCCCATTAATGGCTATGGAGGTGGGGGGAAAATAACCTTTGATTAGTCAGGGGACACAAACATTGCTTAAGTTGATTTTAGAAATGATTCAAGTTCTCCCAATTCAACAATTCACTGCCGTCAAGTCAATCAGCCTGACAAACACACACCAATCTCACTCAGATTTATCAATTTAATTATTCCGGGTCCCAAATTCAGATTCCTATACAATGAGATCCAGACAAGAAAAATGGCAGTTTATTTTTTTAGAATTATAGATTCGGTAGGAGTCCTGGTGGCTCTGTAAGTATTAGACTCTTAACCTCAAGGTCAGAAATTCTAACCCACCAGCCTCTCCTGGGGAGAGAGTTGAGGCTATCTGCACTGTAAAGAATTACAGCCTTGGAGATGCTATGTAGGGTCACTATGAGTCAGAATCAACCCAATGGCAGTGTGTTTGGCTTGCTGGCTTTGTTTGTTGTTTTTTGTTCAGCATATTCTCTCTGCGAAGTGGATTACAAACTCACTGTGAGAAAGGAGCCAGATTTATACCGTTTTATAGATGGATGTTGGGCTATTAACTGCAAGGTTGGTGGTTCGAACTCAAGAGACCGCTGAAGGAGAACACAAAGGCTGTCTGTTCTCATAAAGAGGTGCAGTGTCAGAAACCCTTGGGAGCAGTTCGACTCTGTCCTATGAAGGGCCCATATGAGTCAGGATTGACTCCATGGCAGTGGGGTTTTTTGTTTTTGTAACAGATCAGCAGAATAAGGCTCATACAAAAATTAAGTTTCTATAAATCAAAACTGAAAGGTGGTAAAGCGAGTTCCTTAATAGATCATTTTCTATTAATCACTAGTTCACGGAGTATGAGTTTGGGACCACATTCACATGTTCAGCTGCTAACCCAAAAGGTTACAGGTTCAAACCCATCAGCAGTTCTGAGGGACAAAAGACATTGATAATCTACTCCTATAAAAATTAACCAGTTAAAATTTTAATTTTAAACATTTAACTAAAGCAACAACAATGCAACACCAAACTCACTGTCATTGAGACATTTCTGAAACAGAATGATCCTGTATAGGGCTTCGGAGGCTGTAATTCTGGGAGCAGACCACCTCATTTTGCTCCCATGGAGCCACTAGTGGGCTTGAACCATAGACCTTGAGGTCAGCAGCCCAATGCCCAAACCATAGTACCGCCTGAGTCCCGTTGTAGAGATTACAGCCTGGGGGCAGTACTGCAATGACGGGTACTGAAATTGACTTGATGGCAAAACTGAAGTTTGGAAGTGCTTCCTAAGCATGGCTGACTCTTATCTCCAAAGAGAAGCAAAGCTTCCCTGGGCTGAGTCCAGGACCTAACAATGACCAGAGCAAGGCTGGCTTTCTTGGGCGCCGCTTTTAGCCTTCCTCTTCCTACTGACTTTATGCTGTACTGTATGTACATCATGATCCCGCCAAGTGATATCACCTGCAGGGCAACGCTCATTTAAAATCGAGCTTTACTGAGCTTTGGCGAGAGGGAAGCAAAACTGGTAAGGGGGAAAGTAGCTGAGCTGAAATATCAAGCGACTATATTCCAATCAAATCATTTGACTCGCTTTTGGGATCTGAGGCAAAACCTATTCCTTTGGTGTGTCAAGTTGAACATACTACTTCTACCAGGGGGTGAGGCGGTGGGGAGAAAGTTAGAATTAAAGTATAGAATTCAATAACTTAGTAAAATAAGAAATTTGGTGGTGCCATTTCATGCCTTACTCACTGCCATTGAGTTGACGCCCACTGGCAGTGGCCCTCTAGGACAGGGTGGAACTGCCCCGATGAGTTTCTGAAATGAACTCTTTACTGGAGTAGATAGCCCATCTTTCTTCCATGGAGCAGCTGGTGGTTTCAAACAGCTGAACTAATGCTTAGCAGCCCAAAGAGTAACCCCTGTGCCACCAATAAAGGTATTTTCTCCCTTGAAGCCAGGAGCAGGTTAAAACTGTCAACGTTCCAGTTAGCAAACAGGGACATTACTTCCAAGGCTCACTTTAGGGAGCTCACTGACATTGAGGCATGCTGACTCATAGCCATCCCCCATGGGTTTGTGAAACTGCAACTGTTTACAAGAGTAGAAAGCCCAGTAGAAGGCCAGCTCCCTCAGAGCTGCTGGTGGTTTTGAACTGCTGACCATGCGATCGCAGCCCAGTGAGTCAACCCTGCACCACCAGGGCTCCTTTTAGCAAACAAGGTCCCTAACCAGTTGGGCCAAACCTCAAAGACCTTGCTGCCAGCTAACCTTTGGCTAGACCACCTCACTCAGAGGGAGAAGTTTAGAGAACTTTCTATAGTCCATGTGCCC
>NW_022111321.1:3601620-3612938 GCF_000313985.2 Echinops telfairi | reverse complement strand
AAAGAGTTATCGTTTCTGAAACCAGCAGGTCAGTTCTACCCTGTCCTGCAGGGTCACGGTGGCAGTGGGAGGAGGAGGAAACCCCCAACAAAGGTCTTCTTTGTCAACTCCTGTCATACCATGCATTTTGTTGCTCTCCTCAAAATCATCAGTGTGCTTAAAATGCCGTGGATCCTTGTTGAGGTATTTCTTTATATTGTCATCCAGATACCAGGATTCATTCTCATTAAATACCAGAAACAAGAGAGCAAATTCATAATCCACGTCCGTTCTCCTTCCCTTTTCATTCAGCACGCCTTCTCTGCACGTGATCAGAGGGCCCATCAAACCGCTGTATGTGTCCTGAAAGGAAAACACATCGCCTTAGGAGCGCCTTTCCATCATTTGTCACAGAGACCACGTGTTTGTGAGATGGTTACGGTAAAGAGACGGTTGTCTGTGAAATCCGGACGAGTCAAGGTGGCGGCTATGAAAATTTAGTAAAGTACCTGGACTCTTTACTCAGGTTGTACCCCGAGTCCACTCACAGATGACCCTCGCTTCATACTTGCTGAATAAGTGAAGGCTTGATTCTGTTTCTGTTTGCTTTTCAAGGGAAACAATATTTAGAACTCCATTTAGATGTGTCTACTCTACTTTCTGTGGGTTATTAGTAAATAACATGGGTTCTTGGGTCACCTCCAAGCCACGTCATTCAGTCATAAGTTCTCCTTTGAGGGCAAACATCCACTTTCACCACTTCCGACTTGGGTATTCTATTTGAATATGCTTCCTGCAATAATATGGACTACTAAGTACGTACCTCTGTCTAAACCGGAATTTATTATTTTCCTCAACTCCATTTCCTCTTCTTGAATTCTCTGTTCCTTCTGACAGCACAATGATATGCCTCGCCAGTTGGGTCAGAACACGTGGGCTGAATCTTTATTTGTTCTTTCTTCCCAGCTCTTCCATCCAGTGTTCTGTCGTGTTGTCTCTCCACTGCCTCGCTCCTCTTCACCATGCCTCCCCACTCTGAATTCCTTCTTAGACCCCTTTCCAGCGCCGCCTAGAGGATCCTGGCCAACTCACCATGCCCATGGTCCTCAACCAGGTTCAGAGTTGTATTACATTTTGGGGTTTGGACATGCATGAGTTTCTCTTCAAAGTTACAAATGCTCTTAAGATAAGACTATCAGTGATCGTCATAGGACTTGGTAGGGTCATTCGCACATCCTAAGTGGGCAATCACTCTTTGTTTGGATGGATTCCAAAATGTACAGTTTTTAAGTCTTTTTCTTCAAGTATCTTGTACATCTAATTCCTGAATTCTAACAGTATCCAGTACAACTCAAGGACCTTAATGCAGGCGATCTAATATATTTGTAGAAGTACAAGGTAATCCTTCACTTTGTTATAATTGTCAATATTTATATTGTCTATCAGATGAGACTTTGGTTTGGACTTTGGTTTATGCTCTATCATTAGAGTCTGTAGTTGTTTTACATATCTAATGTAAACTCAACATTATCTTTGCCTTTTCTTTCTAAGTGAACCTCGCCTATTTGTCATTCGAATAGCTTTGTAAACTTGCTTATTATAGTTAGTGTGTGCTTTCTTTCCCTAAGTCCCAGTAGCAGTGGGGCATATCTTTAAAATGAATAGATTTCACACATCTAAAGCCATAGTATAAATTATATTCAAAGATATTTTGTCTACTTATAGACCCTCTTTTGCTTCAAATTCCTTTGCACAATCTAAATTTGGTCACTGAAATCTTGAGGTTTTATTTTTTGCCCAAGGTACTTTAAATTAAGGGTCAGCAAGAGGCCAGAGAGAAAATATTGTCTGAAGAAGCCAGATGGTAAATATTTAGACTCTGCCACCACTGACAGTGTAAAGGAGAGGCAGGGCTGGATCAGGCTGGCGAGAGTTTGAGACCCTTGTTGTTCATTGTTACACCCCCTGGTGTGTACCCAACCCAGTCAACTTAAAACCATCTTCCTGTAAGCATTCTGTTTGTTCTTCCCAGTTTACCTTCATGAAGTTTACTGTTGAGTAATAAACCCATGGAATACAATTTGGGTCCGAGGGCCCAGGGCCTGACCTTTTGGGGATATCCCATCTGTAAGTTTTTATTTCTCCTGAAATAGATGAGAGAAAATAGAAAGAATTAATTAGTGTCACCTCTCTTGCTGTACATAGGCCAAGAGACAGTCATTAGAATGAACAAGGGAATTCTACATGGTTTACAATCAAGAAAGATGCGTGTCCAGGTTGAATCCTTTCACCGTGCGTATTCAATCTGTGTGCTGAGTCAATAATCTTAGAAACTGGACTATATGATGACAAACTCAGTATCAAGATGAGAGGATACACAGAGGAAGTAATCGTGCTTGCTAAAAACCAAACTCACGTTCCAGACTAAGAAGAAACTACTAAGAATGGATCAGTTGCCACTCCAGGCCCTGAGCCTCACTTCCAGGCCCCTCCCTCCAGGAGTCCCTCACTACCTCCAGGCCCTGCCCCTTCGGAAAGACCCCACCTCAACCCAAGTGATGCAGTTTTCTGCCGAACCCACTCCTGAGTGTCCCAGGAGGAAATGAACCAGCCCAAACAGATGCCATCAAACCCACACCAGCTCCTGGAGACTCCATGTGTGTCGGAGCACAGCGATGTTGCACGGGCGTTTCCCTGACTGGTTTCTCAAAGTGCACCACCCAGGCTTTCTTCCCTGGAGACCCTGAGTAGACACAAACTTCCAATCTTTCCAAGAACACCTGTCCATGGTAACCATTTGTAATGCTCAGGGACATCACAACCGAAGCAAGGCACCCATGCTTTGAAAAGCCAGATACTTTTTAAAGTGGGAAATCTTTCAGAGAAGGAAAACTCAAAAGAATAAAATGAGGTTGAGTTTCTGACTATAATATGAGAAACCACACAGTTGAATTTGTAAAATTTGCAAGTCCCAGAAAAATAAAGTCATTTTGTTAAAAAAAACAAACAAACCACTCACTGCCATTGAGACATTTCCTATTCAGAGTGACTCTACGGGACAGGGTGGGGCTGCCCTTGTGGGTTCCTGGGACGGCAACTCTCTGTAAGAATAGAAAGCCTCATCTTTCCCCTGTGGAGCGGCTGGGGTTTCAGAATGCTGACCAACAAGTAACTAACTCACCACACCACCAGGGCTGCTTGCTGAGAACGAAGAGGACTCGAAGCACTTATTGAGGAAAATAAAGCTATAGCCTTCAGTATGGATTGCAACTCGATGTGAAAAAGCACATAAAAATCCTCACAATTGAACCAATAAACATTATGACAAACAGAAAAGACTGACACTGTCGAGGATTTCATTTTACTTGGGTCCATAATCAAATACTCATGGAGGGAGCAGCTAAGAAATACAATGATGTGTGGCATTGGGCAAGTCTGCTGCACGAGATCTCTGTAAGTGTTACAAAGCAAAGATGTCACTATGCGGACTAAGGTGAGTGTGCCCCGTGCCATAGTCTTTCCCATCCCCTC
Organism: Echinops telfairi; assembly: GCF_000313985.2. Lineage (NCBI taxonomy): Eukaryota > Metazoa > Chordata > Mammalia > Afrosoricida > Tenrecidae > Echinops > Echinops telfairi. Next base: position 3,609,428 of record NW_022111321.1, on the reverse strand, counting down.
ATATCCATGTGCAACGGAATAATGAATAAGATACACCGGAGAAGAGCTGATAGAGCTTAACTCTGGTATTGGCGGGAACATGAAAAGTGTCATGGACTGTCAGAGAACAAACAAACAAAGAAACAAATCTGCGGTAGAAGAAGTACAACCATGACGCTCCTTAGAAGCGAGGACGGTAAGACTTCATCTCATGTACTTCGGACACGGTATCAGGAGAGACCCATCCTTGGACAAGAACATCATGCTTGGTAAAGAAGAGTCCGTGAAGAAGAGGAAGACCCTCCAGGAGATGGATTGCCACCGTGGCTGCAACAATGGTCTCGGCAGGACCACAGGTTGTAGGGACGATGGGGGACGGGCAGCATTCCATTTCGTTGTACGGAGGGTCACGAAGAATAGAACAGACTAGATGTCACCTAGCAGCAGACTCCTGGCTAGGGACCTTGGAGCCACTAGCACCGCATTGCTTGTCTGCTGCCTGAAGGCTGGTGACTGAATACTCTGGGCAACAATGGGCTCCAACCTAAGAGCCCTTAAGAGGATGCTGCACCACCGGGCACCATTTTCTCTGTTGTATACGGGTTGGTCGCTATGGGTCTGAGCCAATTTACAGAGCCCTGGTGGCATAATGGTAACGAGCTGGGCAGCTAACGTCGAAGTCGACGATTCAAAACTACCAACTGCTCCTCAGCAGAAAGATGAGGCTTTGTACTCCTGTAAAAAGTTACGGTCTCAAAAACTCACAGGGATGGTTCTACCCTACCCTAAAGGGTCGCTGTAGTCGGCACTGACTCGGTGGCAGCAATGAGTTGGGTTTCTTTTATTTGACAACACTACGGTTCTAGATTGTTTTTATGAAACAACACAAACCGGTCTCTAGCTCTTCTGGTCAGTGTTTCTTGTTATGAGAATTGCTCGTTCACTAGAAATGTCCCCATTAAACACACGCCCTGATTTTATACAGCTTCACAGGGGCGGATTTCCCCACTGCAGACTCCGTCCTGCCTTCTTTTGAGCTGTGAGGTGCCATCGAGTTGACTTCCCCTCAGCTAACCCCCTGTGTCGGAGGAGACCTGCCCTATGGAGGTTCCTAGGCTGTGATATTTACAGGGCTTTCTCCTACGGTTTGTTCTTTACTGTTATCAACGGATGTGCACCCAGACGATGAGGGTTTTAGCTTCTAGCTCACCACTTTCTCCTCACCCTTTATTTCCTCTTCTCCCACTATCCTTGAGCACACGGGCTTTACCACCACGGCTCTCCGCCGTGACTTCTGATTGGAATCACCAGGGAGCCTTGAAAACTCTCACGGGTTCTTTTTATCAGAGTCAGACCCAGTCCCTGAAGACAATCTAGAAAGTATGAAAACCACGCAGTATAAAAGTGTGTCACCCTAACTACCACCCAGAAGATAGAACGATGATTAACACTCTGGCTTATTTCCTTCTGGATTTTTTCTTTTTTTTGGTTTTGTTTTTTTTCAAGACAACATTTCATTTATTTTTCATTAGAAATAAATATTTCACAATATATAATTACATTTTGATTTTGTTTTTGTGATTATTCTTATGTTCAAATGGTAACAATGAAAATGCATCCTGCCTACCACATATGTACGTGATGATTCATAACAGTAGCAAAATTACAGTGATGAAGTAGCAACGAAAATAATTTCATGGTTGGGGGGGTCACCAACACATGAGGAACTGTATGAAAGGTTAGGAAGGTCGGGGGCTGCAGCAGGCTGAGTCCCACGATGGATGGTGTGATGCTGCCCCCGGGTGGCCATAATCGGGACGTGCCAGCCAGGATCCCTGAATTACCAGCTAGGTTTTTCAGAAGTAGATGCAGAGACCTCTCTTTCTTCCAAGGCATCTCGGAGGGGCCTTGAACCTCCAACCTTTAGTTTAGCAGCCACGCGCTTCTGGATTTTTTCTACACTTGATTTTTTGTACCTGACAACATAAGTCTTTTCCATACTGTAAAACTCATGGCAATGCTCTGGGGCAGGGTCGGGCGGCTCCTGAGGGTGTCTGAGACTGGAACTCTTTATGGGCGTAGGAAGCCTCGTCTTTCTCCCCAGGAGGGGCTAATGATTTCAAACTCCTTCCTGACCGCGAGGCCAGCAAGCTAGCATGTAACCATTGTCTTACCTGGACTGCCCTGAGTCCGAATTGACTGACAGCTGGAGAGCTTCATTTTGGTTATACTATAAAAACCTTCTTAAATATCCTTTAATGGTAGAATGACACTCCATTTTAAGGATATTCCAAAATTTCCTTAATTCTTCCTCTACAGATTATCACTTAGGACGTTCCTGTGAGTTTTCTCAAAACAGAATCGGCTTTTGCTATAGGGCCAAGGTTATGGCAAAAGGCAGAATAGTCAAGGCAGATTTACTGCCCCTGAACCCACCCCTGTGCAGGAAGCATGCGAACTTTTCCTAGTGATCCTTTAACTGTTCTCCTCTCTTCCTCATATGCATCTTTAAATTGTTAGAGCCTATGTGTCCTTTACTGTAATTACATAATAGTAATGATCACCATGTGAGTAGATACAAGAGGTACCAGGAAAGATAACTTCCTTGTAATTATACCCAACATTGCTAGCAATTTCAAACTGGAAACCATGATGTTTCTCGATATTTATGACAACCACACTTCCACTGTCCAAAGGTCACGAGAAGCCCCTGAGATTGCAAGATTTTCAAACCTAACTCCAGTCCTGCTCTGCCTTCTTCATAAAGACAGCAGGCCTCTGGTGCACCTTACCTGGTTCCGTGCTGGGCACCTGGAGCTGTTTCCCACTCTCCACATCCTCCACGCCTTGGGCTGAGATGGAGTAGGGCCGACTGGCTTTGTTCTTAAAGATGATGAGGATGGAATCGCCCACCTCTGCGTGAATCATTGGGCCTAGAAGCAAAACACAGATTCGTGTGCATCATCGTCATTCTCTCAAACGTCACAGAATTTAAATGCAGTTTCCGAAATAAAACAAAGGCTGGGTGCTTCTTCCCTGTGCTTCCTTTACAGGGCAATATTGTACCAGGTTCAAATCCTGCCTCTTTCACTTAATAGAGAGGAACTCACATAATCTATCTGAAACTCAATTTCCTCAACTGTAAAATAAATTTTAGTAGTAGTGCCTTGCTTAGACAGTTATGTTATGGTATAAATTGGTTAATTGCATGCCTTAAAACAGTATGTCTTCAACATATGCTTAAAGTCATACAGCCGCTCTCGGCCGTAATCCCGTGTGTGTGACCTTTCAAACTCAAACTCACTGCCATCACGCTCATTCTGACGCATAGTGCCGCTACAGGACAGGGTAGCACTGCCCCTGGTGGGTTTCTGAGACTAACTCATTACAGGAGTAGAAAGCCTCATCTTTCTCCCAAGGAGCAGCTAGTGCTCGACTTTGCTGTTTGTTAGTAGCCCAACTTGTAACCCAAATGACCCGTGAGCTCACAAGTGAATATAATAAAACTAATTGATGGAATAGTGTGTGTGACAGGAATTGGGGGGCTAAGAGTGAAGTGAAAACATATTTGTGTCGGGAAATAAAGACCGTGATTTCACCACATGTCTAACTAGCACTGTCTCTCCGTACTCGGACACCTTGTGGAGGCAGAGGAGTTCTCAAGAGTGCGTGTTTGCATTCGAACTGACAGCATGCACCACTCGAGCAGGAGAGGGTCTTGCCCACAGGACTATGGGACTTTTGCCCCAGGGCAGAGCTTCCCACTGGGGTGGGAGCATTGGCTACTGCCGACAGTAAGAAGGGTTAGGACTCTTATGTTGGATGTACATCAGGCCAAATCCCTAAGTTTCTGTCTTAGCATTTGCTACATTCTACAGTCATGCCAAGGAGCCTGGGGGCACAGTGGCTTGGCAACTAACCAAAAGGTTGATGGTTGAACCTATCATCCGATCACGGGAGAAAAACGAGGCAGTCTGCTCCCCTGGAGATGGGCAGCCTCGGCAGCACCAGAGAGCAGCTGCCTCCCGTCCTGCAGGCTCTGTGTGTATCAGAATAGGGTCACATGCACTCCACTTGCTGTCGAATCAACCCTGGCCCATGGCCACTTCCAGGTGTGTCCCAGGAGAACCGCTTCTCAGGGTTTCCAATGGCTGAGTTTTGGAAATGAGACCTCCAGGCCTGTCTTGGGAGGCACTTCTGGGTGGGTTCAGGCCAGCAGGCGATTACTACCAATGAATCAGCATCTTATCCATGGCAATTAACAACAGCTTAATCTCTTTGGAAGATGATATTTAGTGTGAATCAGAATGCTTTGGTAAATCAGTTGTCGAATAAGTGATGAAGAGAGCTAAGAAAATTCTCTCCATGTTTTTCCACAGTACATTTGGGTGGAGTAGCAGATAGACGCAGGCGTGTGACTATATTAAAATGCGTCTTTGTGTCCTCATTCTCACTTGTGCTGGCAAAAGCACTAGCTTATAGCACAGCAGGCTGTGGGGAGCAGTCACGAACAGAGCCGCACATACACCGTGTCCTCCGAGCCACTGCACAAGCCAGGCGTCTCCCCAGCCACTGAAAGTGGGTGGTTGGAACCCAGGCTTCCTGGGGCCTCCAGCTGATGGGTTTGCCTCTAATAAAGCCATTCTGCCTGTGTCATCTTACGGAGCAGATCCAAATCATGACTCTTTTGGGGTGCAGCCCAACCACTTAGGGAGACAGGTTCTTTAATCTTCAGATTAAATCTTCTTTATTCTTCAGAGCATTGGTGATGCACACACATTACACACACACACACACCATGCTAATAATGAGAGAATGTTCCTATCCATGCTAGATTACCCAATACTCAAGGTAAGCACAGGCTTGCTCATGCTTATTTGCTAATCTGTAGGGAACAATTTCATGATATTTTCACCACCTTGAAGATTCTGCTCCTGGGTCTGGCTGGCATCTGTCCGTCTCCCAGCTCCCCAGCAGCTTCCTGCAGATTCACAGCCTCTTTTACAGAGTACCCAGCAAAGCAAGGTAAGCACAGGCCAGCCTGTGCTTGTTTACTCATATGGAGAGACCAATTTCACATAAGTCTCACCACAGATCATCCGTGGAATTGCTCACCGCTGAACAGTAACTAAGCACAAGAAAGCCCAAAGCTTACCTTGCTTAATGGGTAGTCCTCCCTTGGTTCCCACTGGGGCTGACTCATGGGTGAGACAAGCAAGCTGGTGGGTAAGTGATGATAGGCAGGGGAGGTTTGGGGGTAGAGTGGTTAGATGAGGCATTTAATAATTTATCAAGAATCAACTACCTTGAAGTAGACGAACCAGTCAGGGTGCAGTGTAGCAATGATGAAACATACAACTTTCCTCTAGTTCCTAAATGCTTCCCAACCCCCACCCCCACCCCACTATCATGATCCTAATTCTACCTTACAAATCTGTCTAGACCAGAGGATGTACACTGGTACAGATAGGGACTTGAAGCACAGGGAATCCAGGACGGATGATACCTTCAGGACCAGTGGTGAGAGTGGTGATACCGGGAGGAGGGTGGAGGGAGGGTGGGGTGGAAAGGGGGAACTGATTACAAGGATCTACATAAAACCTCCTCCCTGGAGGACGGACAACAGAAAAGTGAGTGAAGGGAGACATCGGACAGTGTAAGATATGACAAAATAATAATTTATAAATTACCAAGGGTTCATGAGGGAGGGGGAAGTGGGAAGGGAGAGGGAAAAAAATGAGTTGATACCCGGGGCTCAGGTAGAAGGCAAATGTTTTGAGAATGATGATGGCAACAAATGTACAAATGTACTTGACACAATGGATGGATGTATGGATTGTGATAAGAATAGTACGAGCTCCCCAAGAATGATTTTTTAAAAAAGAATCAACTACCTTATTTAATATTAAAAAACACCGTGTAAAGTCGTAACTATTGATATGCTGCCTCGGGCATCAAAAAGCAGGAAAGGCTTTCAAAGCCCCCTGCCTCAGGGCAGCATCTTCATGATGGTCTGGCAGCTCCCAGGGGGCAGAAAATCAGGGAAGGAGAACAGACAAAGGCTTATTATCTACTGGTCACGGCCCAGGCAACTCAGGGCATCAGCCAGCCTAGGGGCTGCACCGAGCCAAGCCCAGGGGGCTTTGAGAAGGGCGCAAGCCAGGGCCTGCAGAACCGGAACCAGACCTTTGGCCTTGGGCCTCCCTCTGGGTAAGGAGTTCCTCCTTGGTCAGATTATCTTTATGGCATGTCATAGGGCACTGTGCATAGATCATCCGGGCTCTTGAAGAAGTGGCACAGACACTCTGCTTGCTGTTCTGAGGCACTGAATGTTTAACATTAGAGTTTCCTGGCTCAGCCGAGGAATGCTGGAGAAAGATCTGCAGACTAATAGATCCGGTTAGACTGCTCTGATGGTTTCGATCCTTGCCTGTGTGCAAAATTTAGTAGTTTTACCATGACTCCTATTTGATATGAGGAGTTCCTGGGCAGTGCCAAGGGTTAACGCACTCGGCTACTAACCAAAAGCTTGGGGGTTCGAGTCTACCCAGGGGCACCAGAGAGAAATCCCCAGCGATCGACCCCGCCCCCAAACAGCCATGGAGACCCCTATGGCGTGCAATTCTACTCAGACACCCAAGGGGTCCCGTTTGGTGGGGCGGGCAATCCACTGGATCGACACGCTGCAGGGCCCCTGCTAATGAAGAGCGGAGGGCACCCCGATATATACAGCTGGGCCACCGGGCTCCTGCCGTCCCTTGCACACGTGCGAGCCGGTGGTGACCCCTGCGCCGTACCCAGGAGCTCTAAGTGCTGCTCGCGGGGCCGCCGGGCCTTGATCTCCACAAATTCTCCGTTGGTGTATTCCCTGTAAACCACCTTCTTGTACTGAGAGCCGATCCAATTTTCCGTGTGGTTCATAAATATGTCTCCATGCCTGCAAATCAGAGCAGAAGGAATTGAGGGTGTTAGAAGGGGGAAGGAGGGATTTGGTGTACTCTGAAGTTCCCTGCTTTTCCAGAGCTCCCCTCGCCTGGCTGTGGGCAGGGTCTCACTGGGGAACTGACCTTTTGCGTGACTTTTCTCTCTGGTAAGAGAGTCTGGAGTCTGCATTTCAAAGCTTGGGAGGGAGGGGGTGCAAAGGGGCCCTGGTGGTGCTGCCGGTTAAGCGTTGGACTGTTAACCTCAAGGCCAGTGGTTCAAACCCACCAGCAACATTGTGGGACACAAGTCAGGCTATCTCACCTCCCAAAGCGCTGCAGCCTCAGAAGCCCTGACAGAGAGTCATTGTGAGTCCGAAGTGACTCGTGGCAATCACGTGGACGGATGGCAGTGCTTCCCAAACTCACTGCCACGGAGATGATGCCGACTCATTTCTGACAGGTCGATTCTCTATCGGGCAGAGTAGACATTGGAGTTCCCAAGGATGCAGAAAGCCCTATTGTTCTCTCTTGGAGTAACTTGTGGGTTTGAACCGCTGACCTCTTAGCCGCCCAACTTGTAACCTACTTGTGCGCCACCAGGACTCATGTCTTCTCTGACAAGGCTTGCACAACGCAGAAAGAGTGGGTGCTCAGTAGATGGTTATTGTCACGAGCCCAGGAGCGTGAACGTCCAGGCGCATCAGTCCACGTGTCCAGGAGGAGTAGCAATAGCACTGTTTTCCTACAGCAACTTCAGGTTTGCTTTCCAATCCCATCTCCCTGAGTGACTCCTGCCTGGCCTCGTGTGGACGACTGTTTGTGTTGCAGCTGAGATTCTCAGGCCTCCGGTGTGTTCCTAGGACTTGGCACAGAAGATTTCTGGACCCCAGGGGTAGGCAGAGGGCC
>NW_022111321.1:3598775-3599969 GCF_000313985.2 Echinops telfairi | reverse complement strand
CCACTGCAGTACCTTCTGCCGCCTTGTTGAACTATACCTCCGTCTGGGGACCTTGGTTGCCTGGCAGTCTCAGGCTTAGGGCGGGAGGGACCAATGCTCAGAAAAGAACTCCTGGCATGTTAAGCATTCTACTGGCATGCAGTACCAGCTGAGAGCACTTCCAAGAAAGGGCCCTTCTCAAAAGTTTGCCCTGGCGGAGGGTCTTGTGAAGACCGCGCTTCTTGCTGGCCCAAGGTGGGGTCTCTCCCTAGGCAAAGGCCTCCTACCCATCCTGGATGCCTCCCCTCTCCCTCATCACCCCATACACACACACACACCCCTGGCTAAGGCCAGCACCTCATCCTCAGCCCCCCTTCCTCCGAGCCCTCAGTGTCCAGGAGCTCCTCCGCTTCCGCTGGACTTCTCCACAACCCTCGTTCCCCCAGGGCCCTTTCTCCCCAACCCCACTGTCCCGGTGAAATCTGCCTCTCTCTAAACCTCTTCATGCTGCGTGCTCCCTCAAAGGCAGCCACACAGCTCAGCCACCTCCGCTGGTAAAAGCATCCGCGGGACTGCCCTACAAATGACTTGGGGCTCCTTTTCTGGGAGCGAGAGGAGACGGCCCTGTCCCACATTTGGGGTGCTAAGCAGTGGAAGTCTGTCTGCCGGGATGGTGCAGACCTGGCCAAGGCATTTGGAGGTTTCCACACTGAACAAACGCCTACAGAGCACGTGAAATCCCCACCCTCACCCCCCACCCCTGAGACCTGGCGGCTTTGCCCGAGGTACCTTTCCCCTCCTGCGTCCAAGTGCTGCTTTTCGAACTCCCAGTTTTTGTTAGGGGCATAATCCCATTCTACCTCGTCAGCAGCGATGTAAAAGGTTCTTATCATCCCGTATGGCTGCTCAGAAAGGTCCTTATTGTCGCAGCTGTTGACTTCGTAGATCTGATTCATGCCTCTCATGAAGTGGGGCATCGTGGAACAAAACACCCTGAAAATGCCTGAAAAAGAAATGGCCTGGCTTGGTGGGGGGTAGGGGTGGGGGGTAGGGGTGGCGTTAAAGCTTTCTGGGTTGTATTTCCCAAGATAAACAACCAGTGAGGTGGATTTCTTTAAATCACAATTTTATAGTGTGCGTGTGTGTTAGAAATTGGCATTCTATGATGCTCACCTTCCCGACACAACCGCTGAAGACAAAGCGGGTGAATAAGCA
>NW_022111321.1:3586481-3597679 GCF_000313985.2 Echinops telfairi | reverse complement strand
AAAAAGAAAAAGAAAGGGAATAAATCGCTTTGAATATCTTCACAAGTGAAAAAATAAAATACAGCCTGAAGTTCACTTGTAAAATTATCTCTCTTTGTGAACAAGAAATGACTTTTCTCACCAAAGGGCATATGCTTCCAAAGCCCTTACCTGAAATAGGCAAGTGTATAGAGACCGGATGGACTCTGGGGGTGCCCTAGTCAAGCGTTTAGCTACTGACCCAAAGGCCACCATCCCTTCTGCCTGAGAAAAGTGCAAGGGGCTGCTTCTGAACAAACCTAACAGCCTTGGAGAGCCAACCCCCGTCCTGTGCGGTCCTAAGTCTCTCTGAGTCAATCGGCTGGGCAGCAGCGAGTGCAGAGACAAGCGCTTATTAGTAGTTACTGCGGATGGGACAGGGTGGGGCAAGTTGGGGAGTGGAGGTGGAAGGGGACATGACATCAGTGCTTAGAAGGCATGGAGTCCCTGCAAATGGTGGTGGAATAATTTGGAAAAAAAGATGATGGTAATGAGTGTACAACATGCTGAGTGTAACCAACATCACTGAATTATGCATATAGAAATTGAACTGTTACATATATATATATATCACCTCTCTGCATGCACCTACGAGAGGACAGGAGCTCCTGGAAAATCGTTGATACGCATAGCCCAGTCCAGTTTTAAAAGGAATGCATTACCTGCAAGACTAAGATTCTGGACAGAATACAAATTAGGCTACCACTTCTGAAGTCATGTCTTTCCCCCTAAAGGATTTCATAAACCATAAAGAGAAATGCACATGTATTGTTTTTAAAGCCAAATGTATGACTTCATTAAGCCCTTGAGCAAAAGATGTTCTCATTTACAAAGGCAGATCTACCTTATGATGAAAAGAGAAATCAGCCAGTTAGTACATTTGTCTGCATATTACCCGTGCTCAAGTCTGACTGAGAATTATGGGAGTTTGTAAACTGAATTTTCTAGATCCTTTGGGTCATACAAAACAAATACAATTCTCGGTAGGCATTCACTCTCAGTGAGTTGACTGAGTCGATGAAATCGACTGTGGCCCTAGTAGGCAGTCCCTGGGTGATCCACGCAGTTGACACACTTGCCTGACAACTGAAAAAGTGGACATCCAAATCCACCCAAAGCCTTCGGGGAAGGAAGGCTGAGCTCAATTAAAAAATAAACGAAGATAAATAGTCATCGAAACCCCCAAGGAGCAGAGTTCTACTCTGAACCTCACGGGGTCACCCTGACTTGGAGCCGACTTGACATCCAATGGCCATTTGATGGCTATTAGTCTCTGTTCTCAGACAGCACAGCTACCCTGATAGACTCCTCTCTGAGGTGAGGCGTTCATGCACCTCTCATGAACCACCCACCCACACAGCACTGAACCGCGTCTCTCACACACCACAGGCGACTGTGCCCGGTACCCAGGCACTCACTGACCCGCCCAGTCCTGTTGAGTCCATTTCGGCTCAGTGTAAGCCTCGGGGCCACAGCAGGACTCTTCTCTGTGGTTTCCAAGGCTGTAGATCTCTATGGGAGCAGAAAGCCTCATCTTTCTTCAAAGGAGAAGCCGGTGGGTTTGGAACTGCCAAACTTGTGGTTAGCAGCCTGATGCTTACCCCACATCGCCACTAGGGCTCCCCCAGGCACTGACAGGGACCCTCACAAAGAAAGCTCTCTGTGAAATCAGACAAGACAATACTGAAGACAAGCGCTCTCTCTGTATGGCTACCCCCCGCCCCCGCAAAATTCATTATTTATATATTCCTCATGTTTCTTCAATAATTGAGGAAATCTTTTCTCTGAGAACCAGGGGGAAATTTTGGAGTTGCCACCTACAATGTCCTCCACCCACTCGGGGGACACATTTTGTGGTTTAGAGATAAGGGGCAGAAATGAGGATACGGCAGTAGAAGGGCTAACCGCCAAATGCAAACCAGAACACAAGGGGCTGGACTCAGTAGTCAAATCTCAACTTATGTCAGCCTGCTCTCTTTTTTAGTGCTTGTTTCCACAGTTGTTTTCCACTCCTCTCCCCTCTTTGGACTTGAGAAATCTATTGAATTCAAAACAACCTTTTGCTCAGGGCATCGCTTGTTTTGGGGTGATTCATAATTGATCAATTACACGAATGGAAGAGGTTGACTGCGAGGATAGCTTGCAAGGCAATAATTCTGGAGCCCTTACTCTCAGCCAACTCTTAGCCAACGATTTGAAGCTCTTCATCAAGACTGGAAATCACCTAGATTTGGAGTAATGAAGGAGAACGTCCGTTGGTAAAAGGAACGAGACTGGCAGATTCTCTTGGGTACAAGGTTGGTTTCTTGCTAAGACGGACCAAAAAAAGCTGGGTTGGGAAAACATGCTCAGGGCCATTGGTTCTTGCTCTGCTCGCTTTTCATACAGCCCTTCCCATCTTCTGAAATGCCCCATTGTCTCTAAGAGAAGGGCCCGCGTGGCCCTTTACTGGGCCCTCCATGAACTCCAGTCCCAATGCAGCTTGCCCTCTGGGGAAACCGAGAGTGCCCAGTGCAATGAAAACAGAGACTGGTGAAGCCTCCAAATAGCTCATCAGGGTCCACTGCCCAACTTGAGAGACAGGAGACCAGGTCATGCTCATTACCTGGACATACCCAAGGGGTAGCTGCTTCAGAGCAGCGATTAGAATGTCCTTAAAGAGAACAGAGAATACACACCCCCGGGAGCTGAAGGGTGGATAGGCCTGAATCGAGTTCACCCTTTTAGGATTTGTATGGCAAGGCCCGTAGCAGGCTCCCAAGGAATATTATTCTAGATGCACCTCTTCTGATCCCTGCACTATGCACGTTGAGTAAAATACTGTTAAAATGCTCCAATTCTAATCAAGACAGCATCTTCTCCCCCACCCATGGGAACTGCTCAAATTGTACCAATTGTTTTTGCTTCTTTTCTTTTCAGAGGAAAGCAGTAAGTGGGTGTGCTCCAGAGAGGAATGTGGTCCCCTGAGGAGGACTGGCCAAGTTTACCTGCGTGATCTGGCTGCATAAATGCTGTGGTGGAGGTGTGGGGGAACAGGGCCAGGGTGTCTCTGTGCGTCCCCCGGAGATGGATGGTGTTCCCCTGGAAATCAACGCCATGCATGTCGGTGTCGGTGCCCATTCCAATCATATGCCAGGAGACTCGATCCTTTTTGCACATGATTAGGCCTGGCTGGTTGCCGTACATATAGCCATTAATAGCTAGGTAAAAAGAAAAACATAGTCAGAGCTCACTCTAATCATGCATGCATGCTGACAGTACAGCTTCTTGGTGAAAGAGGAGGATATCTCCGAAGAGGGTTCAGATATTTACACCTTGATTTACATAATTTACAGAAGATCTTTGTTACCACAGATTAAATGGTACTGGGGGAAAATACACAGGGGATCCATTTAAAATGGAGACAAAAATTCATCAGGAAATTACACTAAAATTATACAACTGTCCTATTTAACAGCACCAAATCTGAGAATCAGGAGCCTTGTGGTGCAGTGTTTATACATTGGGCTGCTAGTTGTAAGATCAGCAGTTCGAAACCACAAGCCTCTCCTCAGAAGAAAGACTAGGCTTTCTACTCCCGTTAAGAGTTACCATCTCAGAAACTCACAAGGGCAGTTCTGCCCTTTCCTATCGCGTCACTAAGAGTCAGCATCAACTCGATGGCGTGATTTTAGAGTTTGGGGAAATCTAAGAATCAATCAGGCTGGGGGTTTGGCATACTTTTTCTGGCAAAATTGTTTGGTGCGTGATGTGATGTCCTTGCTTTCACATTTGACTTTTGCAGCCGCATCATAAAAGCTTCATTCTTCTGAAAATGCTTGTGGATTTCACAAGTTTCCCCCAAACTCTTGCCTAAAAGCCCCAATGGGAAAATCATTCTCTTTTAAGGTTCCTTGTCTGCCATCTTCCATGAATGTCTCTCCTTTAGTTCTGATTCACTTAATTCGACCAGCTCTTCACTTGTCTATGGCTTTGCACTCGATCCTAAAAGTTATCACAACTTCAAATGCACGAGCAACAGAACGCAAACCAGATAGCTGGGAACTCCTGAAAATTAAATACTTAGGCTCAACGAAAGACTCACAGCTACAAGATAGATATAGATGAATGTTAATAGATATCACTTTATTGATTTCCTGGACCCTGTGTCCTTTGAAAGATCTGCCAATTGATTGGCATTCTAACCCCATATCTGACTAAACATTGGTGAGAGATGAGTAGACCCAGTCATGTGGTATTAAATGAAGAGGAATTTGGAGGGGCAAGGCATAGAAGGAGCGTTATCAGGGTGTGAGAGGTTAGTCTTTGAGTGAATATTTTTGCTTTGTGAGAACTTTTACTTCCCTACCTGAATTAAATAACTCGCTGGACTTTAATGATCATATTTAGAGAATGAAGGTCCTCTCTACCTCCAGAGGAGCAAATCATTTCTCTTTGTCATCAAGTCAAGCCATTGGCTGTGGCTACGTAGACTGCTGTCACGAGAAGCATTTAGAACCACATCCAGACTGTGTGGAGACAAATGCCACAGTGAATAACAGCACCCGAGGACTGCGTGCAATTCCGTCTTGTGCTAGCATCTCTTACCTCCACACCCCATTAATGCCCATAGTAGGAAATAGCCACCACATCAATGGCCTTCTGCTACAATCTTATTTCCAAATGAAATTACTTGGTGCTTGCTAATTTTTGCTAGATACCTGGAATTCTTTGTAGAAATTCCAAAAAGCCCTGAGGCTTTGGAGAAGAACCTCCTATCTTCTGGCAGTGGGGAAAACTTTGATAATGCTTTTGCATTATCTACAAAATAAGAAAGAGGTGTCATGTAAGTTGAGGTGCGAATAAACAGCCCTGGCTTGGCTGGTAGAGAACCTTCTCTTGCTTTAGACCTTTCTTTCTGGATCATTCATTTAGTTATTCAACAAATTACCTTTTGAATATTAATCATAAAAATAAATGCAATGCAAGTCACTGTGTGCTGCATATGGGACTTCCATTGTGGTGTTGTTGCTATCTTTCTTCCTCCCATTTCATACACGTCAAATGAAGATGGACTTTTATTTTTAATTATTGTGTGAACTTTGAATTAAGATACAGTTTCCTTGTCACATGTTCGGCATTCCCAAAATCAAAGATACGTCTCCCATTGCCAAGTCAGGCTAGACCTGCATTTGACATTGTCTATTAGATTGTATAATTGTTTCTAATAGAAGTTCCTCTCTTGTTTATAATTATATGTTTGTTTGTAAGATAGCTTCTCTGAGAGAAAGATGGGAATTTCTACTCCCATTAGGAGTAACAGTCTTGGAAACTTGCAGGGCTATTCTACCTTGTCCAATAGGGTCACCATGAGTTGGCATCAACTTGGTGACAGGGCACACATCGCTTCTCTATGAACAAATTGCTACTTTTCTCCTGAGTAGCTTAGCTCCCCTTTTATATTGGTTAATATGAAGCTTGAAAACAAATTTGTAGCAAGATATCTTATAGAAGACTTGGAAAAGCATTGCCAATACACTCACACTTTCCACTGGCCTGAGGGGGACTCGGTTGGAACTGAGCACCTGGACCCCAAGAATCTATGGGTTTGTTCCTGTGGGTCACTGGGAATTTGAACTTTGGGGCAGAAAGGATTGGGCTCTATTTAGTTATTTTCCCATTACATTTTAAAAGGCCATGAAACTCACTCGATATGATGCTTGGTCTTAAAACAAGCAGTCTAGCACCTGTTAACTCACAGCCCTTCCTTGGGCCGCTCCTTTTGGCTGCGCACCCTTGCAGGTCTGTGAGTTTAGACTCTTGCACCTCACTCCATCAACAGAAACAGTGTCCAAGACCAATTAGAATCCCGTGTTAGTCATCTCCACTTGCAAGGTAGTTTGCTGTGGCGACAACTGATAGAAGACGTCAAGCAAGAATGAGGTGATTCTTCCCAAATGAATATCTGGGATAGGAATGACTAATATTTTACAAATGAATATTTTAGACAATCAACCACACTGCTCCCTAAGAGATTCTTTGCTATATGATATTCATCTCTGATTATCATTCAATGTGACCAGACTTAACGATATGACTGGAAACACAAGGGAGAGCCCTTTGTCCATCATTTTCCACACTTACAAAGAACATCACTATGATTATTATTTATGTTTTACTTTTTATTATAGTTTGGGTGAAAGTTTCCAGAGCAAATAAGTTTTCCATTCAACAGTTTATATATATATCCTCTCTCTCCTATACACACACACACCCACACCCACACCCACACACACACCCCGTGCCCCCAATGGCACGATCCCCCACAATGGGCCACAGTTCCCTCCATGTAACTGTCACATGTTGTGCTGCTACAGCAGTCTTTTCCACTGTCCTCTCAGGGTCCCCTGTTTCTGTATTTGTCCTTCTTTCCTGAGCTTTCCTGCCTTCTGAGCTTTGTTTTTTAGCCAAATGTTGCCTTTCGGCTTGGTGCGCACAATTGTACCGAGGAGTATACTCCTTTCTGGTGTTATTGTTCATCTAAGGGCCTGCCTATTGTTTGGCTGAAGGTGGACCCCGAGACCGGGTTCCGTTTCAGGGTTGAAGACATCGAAAGGCTCCAGTATGGAGGGATCCCACTCGTTGACATCAGACCAGTAAATCTCATCTTTTTTATGATATTGAATTTTGCTCTCCATGTTTTCCCCCTTCTGTCCATAACCTTCTATTGTGATCCTAATCAGAGCCGTTGGTAGTGGTAGCCAGGCACCATCTAATTGTTTCGGTCTCAAGGTAGTGGAAGATGTGGTTCCCATGGTCCATTGGTCGTTTGGACTCAGTTTCCTTGAGTCTTTGATTTTCTTCATCTTGCTCAGTCCAGAGGAGGAGAGCTCAATTGTTGCATCATAGAGGGTCACTCACAAGCTTTTAATCACACTCATCAAAGTTAGAGGTAGAACATTATCTTTGTGGCCTATGCTACTTCAATTGACCTAAAGGCTTCCTGACTCCATGGTCCTAAATTCTCAAGCCTATTGATTTGGCTATGGTGTTTTGTTAGGGCTAGGAATTTCTCAAAACGTTTCCCCCTGTATATTCTACAATATTCTTTTGGAAATGTTTGCAGCACATACAAGAACACATGAATGTAGACTATCTGTTGACAACTATATGTGTGTGTGTGTGATGTCATCCTTGTGAGCTCCAATTCGATTTTACTTCATCTAACACTGATAGAGTGTTTTAGAAGTATTATTGAGCTTCGCAATGTCTCTGATGGATAGAGAAGTTTCACCAGACCTTGTTAAGCTGAAAGGCATAAAGCAGCCCCCTCATGACCAAGAACAATACCCCCAACACAAAGATCAACAACCAAGAGTATGAATATGACGGGGGAGGGGGATGAAAAGATATTTAGAACATTTCTCAAATATTTTCACTTCATACCATGCATCTGGTTGGATTTCACAAACTCTTTGTCCTCTCTGTCAACACTGAGGGGTCGCCAGGTAAACTTCTGAATGTTTTCATCAAGATACCTGCTCAGATTCTCATCAAAGACCGTGAACAGGAGGTAAAATTCCTTGTCCATTCCTTTCTACGGCGAAGAAAGAAACGGGTGAGTAAGAAGTGCAGCCTGCAGGAATTCTTAGCCCGGCTTCCCTCTCAGATGAACACAGAACGGTAGGTATACCACCTGCATCAGCCGTGGATGCGCCACGTCATTTTGTAAAGAGTGTGATTCTGATGAATACATTCCCCATTCAGGAAACCCATCTTTCTCAGTAAACCCTGCCCCTCCCCCAGGGGATTTATCCAGAGGAATCCGTCCCTGCTGAGACCTTTCTAATCTCCAGGCACTCATAGGGCCTCACTCTCCTTATCAGGTCCTACTTGAGGGGCCCCCATCTCTCAGACTCCATCTCCTTGGAATCACACAGCCACCTCCACACCCTGTTCTTCTGCTGACAGAGCAGCCCCACTCCTGCCCCGGGTCCTTTGCATGTGCTATTTCCTCTGGCCAGAAGGCCTCCACGTGGGGCTCCTTTGATCCCTCCACTCAGCTCTGCACAAATGTCCCTTCCTCAGAGAGAGTTGGCCTGACCGCCACGTCTCAAAGAATCACTCAATCTCCACCCCACCACAAGCTCACTCTCCTGGCTTCACTCTGCTTCACCTTTCTTCATTGCACTAGCTTCCTCTGAAAGGACATTTATTTTTTAACTTACTATTTTACTGTTCCTTTACGACACGGTAGACTTCCTGAGGGTAGGGGCATTTTGGGTTCTCTCAATCCCTAGCTCCATGAATAATGCCTGAAACTCAAGAAGTGCTTGTGCATGACCCAAAGGATTGATAACAGTGATGAGATTTGCTGAGTTGTATCCATTTGAGTTGATGCTGAGCAGCCTGTGGAGGACTATTCCCACCGTGTTCACCAGTCAGACTGGAAAGACGTGACCAAGAACCTCCTGAATTTCAGAGAAGACCTTTCTCCAAATCTGAAGCAAAGAGGTGATGATTTTCCACCCCTCTGTGTCTTCCTGCCTCAACCTGGGCCCTCTTCTGACCTACCCTCCACCCCGCTGCCTGCCTGCGAGGGATCCTCAGCAGAGTCCTCTGACCTCACCTCTCTTCTCCACAAAGTGGACACTAGGATCCAAATGCACCACAAACGGGTCCCCACCCACTTCATCTCTTGACCTTTCCCTTCTGGCACCTTGACTGAAGCAAGGCCGAGTCCCCAGGTCTCTCTGGCCTTTCTGTGTTCTGCAGACCTTTGTCCTTTGTGTGTATATCCATCCCGCCCCCTCCCCCCCCCACCCCAAACTTGACAGTCTGCCACTCCTTTCTCTTTGTAACCCCCTAGTCCAACCTGGAGTCAGCCCTGCTGTCCCATCCGTACTGCTTTTCTAGCTCCACACAAAGCTGGAGGTACTCCTACTACACTGCACCTTAGACCTTACAGAGATTGACATGAGCGCTTTTTACATGTTCCAGGATCAGTGGTTCATGGGCTATGGAGAAACCATGATAGGTTTGACATTTCTCAAAATAAAATATTGAAAATTGAGATCAAATAAGGGCTCAAACAAATATCTATTGTAAAGGGAGCAGGCCAGCCTGGGTTCTCAGATGCCAGGCCTTCTGCTGGCCTGTGGTATAGCCTGGGGCACGTGATTTGCTTTCTCTAACCCTACTGGCCTGCTTTGGAAATGAGCACAATAGTTGTTCCCACTTCCTACTTTTTGTGCACACTAAATGAGATGATATGGTAAAACATTGAACACGACCCCTGGCGATAATTAAGTACTTGATTAATGTTCTTCTTATTAACTATGCTTGCAGTTGTCCATGAGACAAGAATGAAGCCGGGAAGGAAATGGGTTGGAGGGTCTCATCACATGAGGTGTTTGGAGGATAACTGAGGAGATGGGAAGTCAGTCCAAGTCCGGGTTAGGAGGAAGTTGACAGGGCCCCACCACCTGTGCATGGAATGCTGATGGAGAACCTTCTGAGAAGCGACCACAGCCCCCAGAGCATCCAAACTGTGGTTGGTGTCTGCACCGGTGTGTACGCAGCATCCAAGTCGTATGTGCCAGGTTCCCACAGCAGCAAGTAAACTGGGAGGCCTGAGCCCTAAACCGTGGTCCAGCTCTCCGTGCTGAAACGTGGGTAAGATAAGTAGTTTTACAGAGACGGTGGTCCAGGGATGTCCAGCATCTATTTCTAAAGGAGAAACATGAGGCTGTTGGACCCCTTAAAATTTTATAATCCCAGAAATGTTACACAGTGGTGCTAAGAGTCCCAACAGACCGGATGGCAATAGGTTTGACATCCACGATCGTGTCGGGAAGGTGAGCATCACAAAATGCCAGGTTATTAGAACAAAGTGGTCTTGCATTGAGGGAGGACTTGAGTAGAGATCCAATGTCCATCTGCTACCTTAATACTTAACATTTAAATATATGTACATAGACCTATATCTCTATTGCTATATATTAATATATTTACATATATGCATGCCTTTATTTATACCTCTATAAATGTCTTTTGCCTCCTACTTCTTTCCTCTATTTCTTTCAACTTTCCTCCTGTCCCAATACCATGCCGAACCAACATTTTATAAAGATCCCTGCAGATTGAACAAGAATGAACTGGCCTCAGTGCTGCTTTAGGGGGTCAGATGATGCTTCTCTGAGTACGTGACAGGAAGAACCAGCTATGCAAAGGGCCAGGGCAAGGGCATTCCGGGCAGAAGGAGCCCTAGTACTGGGAAGAGATATGGTGAGAGATGCTATCAGACTGGGTAAGAAGTGTCGATTTCATGCTAAGTGTGAAAGAAACCACTGGAGGGCCTTAAACAGGGAAGTGATTTGATCTTTGATTTGCTCTTTTACCAAAGTCCCAGCTTGCTGCCCTGTGATGAAATAGACTGTGAATCAGTCTGAGGGGAGGGCAGGAGTGACAAAGGGACAGCCAGGTGCAATGCACGGTCCTGCATGACAGCTCAACTCAGAACAAGGGTGTTTTCCTTTATGGCATAGAGGACATTAATGAGACAACTAATAAAAATATGAAAGATCTGGAGATTAGATAATAGTATGGTATCAAGGTTCATTTCTTGATGTTGCTAATTATAGTGTTTTTGTCAGAGTGACCTAGTTTTGAGGACACTTGGAAGAGACATCAAACCTGCAATTTGTTGTCAAAGAGTGGAGTGGGGAGGAGTAAGCAAGAAATAGACTAGTACAGCAAATAAGGCCAACTGTTTCTACTTTGAGAGTCTAGGTGAAGTGCTTAGCTGCTAACCAAGAGGTCAGCAGTTTGAACCCACCAACTCACTGTTTCCATACAGTTTTACAGGCTTAGCAACCCTAGGAGGCAGTCTTCCTCTGAATGATAGGGTCACTAAGAATCAGAAACAACTCAATGACATTGAGTTTGTTTTGTTTGAACAGAATATAGGAATACTAGGAATTATTTAAGGGTTTGTTTTGCTTTTGACTTTTTCTGTAAGTCTCAAATTATTTCAACATAAAAAGTTGAAGATAGATGTGGGTGAGTAGACAGAGGAACAGAGGAATGGATAGATTGATAATAGAGACCAGAAGTAGAGAATTTGACTGAATGATTGTTGGAAAGCATCCTTCCGGCCAAATTCATTGACATCCATCCCCCACTCAGGAGAATGCATAATT
>NW_022111321.1:3580886-3585920 GCF_000313985.2 Echinops telfairi | reverse complement strand
TCACTGCACGTGCTGTATTGAGGTCCCAGCCGCAGAGCCAGGAACCCACCGAGCCCCCCGCAGATATTTCCAGGATCGGTCTTTGGTGCAGGGATATGAAAGTCTGGGTAGACTAAGATATTTTGGGTCCTCTAAACCTTGAAATTCCTTTATTCCCAGAAGTGGGTCCATACACTGTTAGATGCTCTAAAATATAGCATTTAAATAAATGTTCTTGTCCAAATAGTACACTAAGTGGAGTGTCATCTTTCATTAATGTCATTCGTGTTTACTGTCATATAGACATAGTTGAAAGGCAAGGCTTTGCCACACTAATCAGTGCAATGCTCCAAGCTTCCTGGTTTTCTTATTGTACCTGCCTTTCTTATTGCTTCAGCCATCAGGATTAACTTCCAGTTCACAGCCACCTGAGTTAGAGCCATGGCTCTCAACCTTGGCTGCCTATTAAAACCACCTGAAGAATCTGATTTAATTGGTGTGGTGTGGTATAGGAAACAGAGGATTGGGAAGACCATGCATGTGGATGAGTTCCTTACTCTCATATTTTAAGAAGCCTGGCAGGCCAGGATTTTGGGTGGAGGGGGAGAGACCTTCACATTTGTGGTTAAAGATGATTCATATTCTCATAATTAAGATCAATCTCTGCAATATCCTCCCATAATAGTGGTGCCTTAAAATTACCTCTTACAGGCACAGGACTGATTGCTATCTGGCCAGGAGCTTTATCTATAGGAGCAGGCATGTTGCAATTGCTCTCCCTGTTCAGGGGACGGTCACTCCCCCTTACTGCCCCAAGCACTGATGTTAGGTTACTCCTCCAATAAACTCAGGGACCTCTAGGGTTTGGGCACAGCCCACTTTGTTGTGTATGTGGTTACCTGTAATTAGAGGGGCTTGCATGCCCGGACAGTATATAAAATGATGCCGAGAATGATGCTCAGACCTGGCTCCTGAAGCCATGGCAGAAGTGAGCACTTCCAAATTTTTGTCTCTCTCCTAATTTCTTCCCTTCAATTAAACAACCATCCGTAGGATCTGTCAGGATGTGGCTGGATCTCACAGTGTGGGGGGACTGAGTGAATGAATGTCTTAAAGGTCCCCAGGCTGTTTAGTGTGCAACCAAGTTTGAGAACTCCCATCAATGAGGAAAGTATCCAAGAAGTATTCCATGTGGCTCTATGAAGATTCCAGAAGGAAAGCAATGCAAAAGACCAGGGCCCATGGGACACCAGCTGATAGCAAGTGGAAACTCTGGGTTCCTGGGTGGGCTTTTATAAGTTGGCGATTCAGATCTCAATTTTATGACAACAACCATGCTGTCAGAGTCCATTGCAAGAGGAAACACTGATAATGATAAGAGAAATTGATATTTATAACTGACCCTTATCGTTATCTAGTCTCTAGCTATCTCACAGGAGGCCTGGTGGCTTAGTAGTGACTAGTTGGGCTGCTAAGCGCAGGCACAGCAGTTAGAAACCACCAGCCACTCTGGGGAGAAAGATAGGGCTTTCTTACCCTGTAAAGAGTTACAGTTTCAGAAACCCATTGGGATAGTTCTAGTCCATCCCAGAGGGTCACTATGAATCAGAAGTGAATTGGTGGCAGTGAGTTTTGATCTCAGCATTGATCTGTCCCACGTGTAACCCCGAGAACATGGTGGTGTTTCATGGCCTACCTGTGTCCCATCGGCATTGAGAGTGCCCCTTTTACAGACCAGCAGAGGCCCCACAAGGCCAGAGCTGGTGTCCTTGATGGGCTCCACTGCTGAGAAGTAAAGATAGGTCAGACAGGGTGGGTCGCCATCGGTCGGGCTTACGCTTTCGGGCACCGTCCATCTGTAGGTGAAGGTTTCACCTGGCTTCACATGTGCCCCTGGTTTCAGAAACCCTGTGAAGACAAAGGAGACAATTACTCCAAGCCATAGCTGAGAAGGTTAAACTTGTCAGACTGGGTCTCCAGCCCGGGATCTTTCTCTGGTGGTGACACATTTGGCATGAGGACAACTGTTCTGTCTTGCTATTGTATCAGGGGAAGCCGCAGCCAGGGTCTACTGCTTGATAAGCTAGAGGCGCAAATCAAAGGGGTATTTTCTTCCTAGGTTTCATATTATTTTTCTCGAACATATCAAGGTAGACAAGTATTTAAAAATTTTGCTGATTCAACAATTCAAGGAAAGTCTATAAAATACTGATGAGTGTCTTCCACGTGGACTCTATTTTGACTTAAACTTGTGAACGATTCTCAAAATATTCAGCAAAAGCCTTCTCTTTAAAGAGTTTGCAATCTAGGAAAGTGAATTGGGAAACAACCCAAATAACAACTAGATAGAGGCAGGAAACAAATGACCAAGATTAAAAGGGGGCAAATGACAATCAAGGATGTCAATTTCAAGTCTGTCAAATTCCAAAGCGTGCTCTAGACCCCACGCAACATTGTCCCATGAGCACATTGGCTCTCTCCTACTGGACTGAGGTCAGAGATGGCCTTTAGATTTTAGTGCTTTGCAAAATACGGTTCGGTACATTGTTTTCATTGGAAAAAACAGCAAATACAAACATTTAGGGTGTTATTAGTATTCATCAGGCACACACACACAATGACATTTGGCACATTTTGACCTCTGAAAGGAAAGAGAGCAGGTCCAGGGAAACAGAGCAGAGTCAGAGTGCAGATGGGTCTGGGGCAAGGCAATGCTACCTCCATTCCTACCTCCTCTGTCCTCTCACCTTCACTACATAGCCCGCTCTCTACAGGCTTGGACTTGCATTTGGACATGAAGAAGTATTCCAGCAGTGAGGCTGTCTGTCGAAGGGCGAAGAAGGGCACCAAGAAGACCAGGAGTTTCCTAGGAGCAGTGGCATGAAGGGAAGGATAGTTCCTGCAGCCACTGCTGCCTTTTTTCCCTGGAGGGTATTTGCAAACTGCTCGATGGTGGGGAGATGCCAGATATGATGATAAGCACAAAGTACTTATTATGCGCCAATATTTGTTAGTAGATATGGAGGAGAGACCGTGTTTAAAGTGCTGCTATCCACAAAGCACAGGCAATCAGACTTTCCCTTAGCCTTCACCTACAGAGTCGCAAGAAACCTTCAGCAGAAAGTTCTCTAGTTTAAAGGAATGGAAGTGGGTATGAGTGGAGCCCATTTTGATATTTCCTATGCTATTGAGGTAAAGGGAAAGGAATGAAAATATCCTAAGAAACTCCTGTGGGCTAGAACCTGTCCTGAATTCTCTCTATTTCTCCTCAAGCTCTGCTTTTGATAAGATTATTATCTGCATTTGATGAGAATAAGTTTTGGATAATTTAAATAGTTGCCCAACCTCACAGAGATGATAAGGGAAGAATCCAGAATTTGAGTCAGGCCATTCAAGTTCTGAGTCGTTGGCTCACTCGTCTGGATCCTGCTTCCTTCCCATGCCCAGGCTGAGACTCACCATCGATGTTCGGGGCTGCATCGGACGTCTTGTCGTAAACCACCCCGTGGGGCAGCATACTGTAGACCTTGTCTGCTTTGTTGGCGAAGGTCACCAACAGGGTATCGCCTACTTCTGCCTTGATGACGGGTCCTAAAAAATATTGAAAAGAGGAGGCAGAAGAGGGTGATCAGACACAGAAAGTGAATAGAAGAAGAGCCGTTCTATGGAGATCTATACGCTGCTAAAATCCCTCCCATAACATTCTGTGTAGCTATGTTTACCCAACTCAAACAGGTCCCACACTCAAAGCATGAGGAATGGATTCACTGTACCAAGAATCCCAAGATGTGCTTCTGCCTCAGAGACTCTCTTTCTTCGCGTAAAAGTTGCATCAGTATACTCCGTGTAATGAGCCTTCCAATATTTTCCTCCGATTCTGTTGTCTCCTTGTGTGAAGTAGGGTTCAGAGTCACTGTGGACAGACATGGAACCTTGACTGAGACTTAATCTACTAAGAGCCTCCATTGTGGAGCTTCAGTTCAGATCTTTAACCCACTCAGCCACCTATCTGACCAGAAAAGATGGTGCAGGCTTCCACTAAGCAAGAGCTGCCTGGCCGGAAAAGTCCCGAGAAGCTGAGTGGTGCTCACACTAATTTCTCTCTGACCTACTGCGTCTACTTCCCCAGACGTTCAACAACCAAAGAAGACACAGGTAAATACCTAACTTACAAACACTGGAGTCCCAGAATGATGTCCTAAAATGTAACAAAAATTCCCCGCTCTCTCACTGGGGTCAAAATGGATAGCCTCTGCATTTAGTAAGCTCTGTGATATCCGGCGTGATTAAGGAATGGAGGATCTAGTTAATTAAAGAGTTTAATTAATCAGGAGCTATATCATAGAAGTTAGATAAACAAATACCAAATTTCAAAGATGTGAGGCCCAGTAGTATAAGGTCTAATACTGTGTCTATACAGCCTTAATCCTATCAATAGCAATGTCACTCTCCCAGTCACGTGGGCATAGAGCAGTGTTTGCTTTATCTTTCTGCCTCATTATCGTATCTCCTTCATCCTTTCTTCCTCACTTTCTTTAACACCTTTCCAGGTTTTTCTTTCCTTGTAAGCCTTTTATTCCTGAACAACTTGTGTTTGAATCACTTCGTGAGCCCGCTAAGTGTACACCTGCATTCTCCGTCTCACTGGCTCACCCTTTTCTTTTCTTTTGGCACCTCTGAAAACGCATGACCACAGAATTAGTCTTCCCACAAGGTGGTTTTCATTGCCAACAAGTTGCTCCAACATCTTCAATTGCTTCAAATTACCAATCCAATAAAGCTCACATCCCTCGGTATGGGGTGAAAGAATGTCTACACTCAGGATGAGGGCACTCTGGTGGCACTGTGGGGAAAGTGCTCAGCTGTTAACTGAAAGGTGGGAGGTTCGAAGCCAGCCACTGTTCTGCAGCAGGAAGACACGACAGCCAGTTTCCGTAATATGACAGCTTTGGAGCAGCTATGGGATAGTTCCCCTCTGTTCTGCAGGGTTGCTGTGAGTTGGAATCCACTCCAAGGACAGTGGGATTTGGGGGTTTGTGGCAATCCACATCCAAT
>NW_022111321.1:3578540-3580339 GCF_000313985.2 Echinops telfairi | reverse complement strand
GTTTTCCCAAACATCATTGCCCATGGTTCCATTGCCAAGTCAAAAGATCCCATGTTGACGAAATGTACTGTTAGATTCAATTTGACAAACACTGTGAACGATGGACAGGGTTTGCCACTGCAGTGAGTTAAGCACTGGGTTGTTCATTGCAAAGTCAATGGTTCAAACTCACCAACCACACTGCAGGAGAAAGATGAGGCTGTTTCCTTGAAGGTTTAGTCTTGGACACCTTAGGGTGCAGTTAGACTCTGTTCTATAGAGTCACTAAGACTCGGAGTGGACTCGACGGCAGTGGGTTTTGTGAGCCATGGAAGGAACTCAGCTGGCGTAGTGAGTGAAGGGTTGGGCTGCTGACCAAAGAAAGGGTTGGGGATTTGAAGCCCTAGCCCCTCTGCAAGAGGAAGATGAGGTAGTCTGCTTCTGGAGGATGTACAGCCTCGGAAGCCCTGTGGGGCAGTTCTAGTCTGTCTTCAAGGGTTACTATGAGTCAGAATAGACTTCCTGTCTGTGGGTGCATGTGCTATGAAGGCAGAGAAAAGTGGTTAATTATGACTAACCCCAAACCAAACTCTGTGTAGAGTCAGTTCTGACACTGGGTGTTGTTCTTTGTTTGTTTGTTTAAAACAGGGGAGGCATCATTCAATAGTGGAGACTGGGATTGAGTTCAAGGGATACATTGTATTTTACTGGGCAGGGAGGGAAAGAACGTTCTGAGTAGAGAATTTATATCAGGATGCCCTTGAACCGTAACCACATAAGAAGGTCACTCTGTTTGGCCAGTTCATCCCCATCGAACGAGAGTGTCTGCGTTACTCCCTGGTCCACACTGACTCCTCCTCATCCTAATCTCTCTGGCTTCAATGCCCAGGCACTCTGTGCCCTAGGTTTCATACTATCGATGCCCAAATACTGTGAGATGAATGAACAAATACATGAATGGGTGGATCGAATCCTTAGGTTTAGCCAGCAAATCACGAAGCAATAAACACGCCCAAAACTCTCAGCAGAAGTTATATCACAGGTCTGATCGAATATCAGCTGCCTACGGGATGTCATTAGGACACCCACACCCTGTGTGCTCATCAGAACAGTGCCTGGGATGCAAAGGAAAGCCTCCCAGATGCCTCTGTTTCTAGAAGGTTCAAAGTACCAGCCAAGGGAAGACTGCTTACCTGCCAGAAGCATTCAGGGGAAGACCACTGAATTTGTTGTAGCCTTGAGGACCATAGTCCCATAGGATTTTTTCAGCAGCAATAAAGTAGCGCCTCTGTTGGCCCTTCATCTTGGGATGGGAGCTAACACGTTCGCAAGTGCCAACATTGTATTGCCCCAGCATTCCGGCTGCCAAACACAGGAAAACCACAAGCCAAGACGTAAATGTTCACTAAAGGAAGACAGCGTATAAGAGAAGACTGATAGATTTGAGTTCATGAGCGTGTAAAACTTTTGTACAGAAAACAGCCATCCGCAAATTAAAATGAAGGATAAGTGGAAAGGCGGGCGAGGGAGAAGGATTTGTAGCATGTAACAAAGATCTGCATCTGTAAATCGGTGTCACAACCAAGGGAGGAAAGCGGTCAATCTCCCAATAGAAAATGTTTCTTTAAATAGAAACATTTAAAGAATGGGTTATTCACCCATAAAAGAGATGAGACTAGATGATCGATCAACATTTACCCAAAAGCAGCAATGAGAAGGCAGCAAGGTGGGGAAGGGAAGCGGGCTCAAGGGATACAGAACAGAATGGGACCCATGAGAATGGGGACGCATCGTGGGAATGCTTCTCAAGGTCACCGCCA
>NW_022111321.1:3575549-3576350 GCF_000313985.2 Echinops telfairi | reverse complement strand
AATTGTAAGAAAACTGAACACTGCACTGGTGAGAAAAAGACCAGGGGAGGTGTGCTGAAAATGACTTTTCCATCCTGACAATGCACCTGCCTCATTCTTCAAGGCGAACAAGGACGGACCTTTGAGGATATCATTGGGTAACCTTACCACATCCCACCCTGCCACTCTAAACTCGGCCCACCCTTCAGACAAGTTTTCCCCCAGTCTCAAAGAACACTGAAAAGGAACACAATTTGAGTCCCCTGAGGAGGTCCCAGCGACCCCTGCCGCACGGTGTATGTTGAAGAGCACAGGAGTCTTCAGGGAATGCTGTGAGAGATGGAACAGCGCCCTCAGAAGTACACAGGTCCAGATGGAGGATAGGTTTCAGGAAAACCAGCTTACATTTTTTGCTTAATAAAGGTTTTTAATGATTTTGTAGCAATACTTTTGACTTACCCTGAGCACCATAATTCTAATACTCCTCATGCTTCTTCTCACCTGGCACTCGCAGGCAGACTCTCCCCTACCAAATCCTTTCTGCACACAGATATCATGTTTAGCTTTCACATCGCTACTCCAATGATGCCATTAGTGTGTCCAAAGAGTTTAAGGACTCACAATTGCCTTCCCAACAGAATGTCACCTCTCTGGCCTTCAAAGCCTTTCTCGGTAAAGCCCAACATGGTACCTGTTTGCACCAACCCCAGAATTCCATCATGAACATTAGGGTCCAACTAAGAAAAGACTGAATCTATTTGGTTCTAAAGAACGTACACTTGGAGCACATCCTGGCCCACCAAGCCCGGAGGATGATATTCC
>NW_022111321.1:3571149-3573036 GCF_000313985.2 Echinops telfairi | reverse complement strand
CAAGCCTTTAAGACCCCAGATGCTATATCTTTTGATGTCTCCTTTAAAAAAAAAAGTATTGCCCCAGGAAGGAATGAACATGGTGTGTTGACCTCTTAAGAGAAAAGCACTCAGTGAGAGTGGCAATCAGCACACACAGCATAGACGTAGTGTTGCCTGTACGCTCCGCATGGAAGTCAGGAGTAAACTGCGGGCCATCCATCCTCCAGGATGTCTCAGTCACCTAGATGTCGTCCTTCATTTCCATAGGTCTCCCTGACCAACCCCTGCATTCCTAGGGGCTAGAAACTTGGTCTTACGCATCAGACAGCTAACAGGACCTAGCAGAGAATCTGGCTTCAATTCCTTGACACCCATTTGAAGTGGCAGAAACATGCTGCAGGGTGATGAAGAAATGAATTGGTTACAAGGGACTTAGGAGGCCTTCGTATATTTTGTTATTTTACAAGCAGGGAAGAAATGGCGTTTTGGGGTTTTTTTTTAGGTCCTGCTAAAGCAGAATGTTGCTGATTCTGTGTATACCATAAAACCCAGATCGACATTTTAATCTTCTACCTGGCAGCTCCCAAGTTGCAGATGAGAACTTGATCTCGGGATTTTAAAAAGTTAGCATGTCATTTCTTAAATGCAAACTGTGCTCCACACTGGGTAGTTCATATGCCTAAGTAGTGCTGCACTGATCGCAGCAGCTCTCCGTATTGGCATGGACAACCACATGAATGCAGGGACCATCCAAGAATGTAACTGGTCCTACCCAGTGTCTCTGTGATGGCTAGAATTAACATCCAGTTCTGGTCTCCTAGCAGAGGAAGCAGTTCAAAACACAGGATTATTGTATGAGATAATTTGATTCTCTTTTTATTTTCCTGTCAGTCTAAACCCATGCCTCCTCTGAGCTCACTGCCTATGCGAATAATTCTTTCCTGATTACATAAAATTCATTTCTCCATTTTCTGTTCCACAACATGGTCCATGTTTCCTACCCAGTTTAGCACTTCCTACTGAAATTCTTTTTCTCTTCACATCTTGGTTTAGACATCAATATGCATCATCATACACCATTTTCTAAATACTCTTGTCTATCTTAAAAACTAGGTTCAACATTTCTAGCTGCAAGTTGTGTGTGTTTTCTTTTTGTGTCCTTGTCGTTCCAGGTACACAAAAATGCACTCAGTGTGTATTTCTGAAAACGTAAAAGATACTCACCATGCATTTTGTTACTCCTCTGGAAAACAGCATCTTCCTTGTCAACTGAGTTGGGATCAGTGCAGAAGTGTCTGATATTTTCGTTGAGGTACCAGCTTTGGTTCTCATCCACCAGGGTGAACATTATAACAAACTCTCGGTCCACATCCGTCCTTGTCCCTGAATATTTATTCAGGGCACCTACCAGGCACATTAAAAAAAAAAAAGAGTAAAAGTCCCGGAAGAACTAAATCAAGATGATTTAACTAAATCTACCTTCTGCTAATAGTACCAGGAGGTCTGAGTTGGTCCCAGGCTTACATCACACTGGCCGGGTCTCCCTGGGCTGTGCAAATGGTTACCAAACGCTAACTCGATGCTTAGCAGGTCCAAAGTGTGTGAGATGAAGTTTCACCATCCTCACGTCCAACCAGCATTCGGGTTGTACTTCTTCCAACACAGCTATTTGTTCTTCTGGCAGTCAATAACCCTTTCAATATGCATTATGAACACAATAATCCAAATACATGAATGCTTCAGTGGTATCCCATCGAGTCTACCCAGGTGGGCCTCAGAAGAATGGCCTGGAGATCTCTTTCCAGAAACTCATCCATTGAAAACTCTGGGAAGCACAGTGCTACTCACACATACACACACAGGGTCACCATGAGTCACAGTCAACTGGAGAGAACTTTGTTTGTC
>NW_022111321.1:3557768-3570235 GCF_000313985.2 Echinops telfairi | reverse complement strand
TATAAAGCGTCCTGCACCAAACCAAATCCAGTTACCATGGGGTCGCTTCGGACTCATGGTGAGGCCATGTGTTCCATGCAGTTTTCAAGGCTGTGAACTTTTGGAAAGAGATCACCAGGCCTAGCATCTAAGCTGCTTTAAACCAGTGGCCTTCTGGTTAGTAGTTAGTTGTACAGAACCAGGCACTTGATAACTGTTCATAATTAAGGACTCATGATCTCCTGATAGACCTCCAATGCCAGCCAAGATTTTAATTCACTCAGTTAACAACACCAAGAAGAGAAGAAACAGTAGAGGAAACCAACTTCTATGGTATTTATTATAGATTTGGCACCTGCACCTGTGAGGAGTCCCGTGAGATTAAGAAAGCAGTGCAAAACACTATCCCTGCCTTAGACAATCCTACAGCTTTTCTTGGAAGACAAGATCTATACAAGGATGGGCCAAAATGTACTGCTACTAGGATTCAACTTCATCCATGCACAGGTTTATTCCAAACAAAATGAACGTAAACATGCCTTTATGATCAGCTTCTGGCAAGTTCTTTCAGCAATACATTTATCATGGCCTTGTTAGGGTGTCTTCAAAAACAGACTATTAAAAACAACAACACCTCATGCACAAAGATCAGCTAACTCAAAGAGTTTATATTTCTATCAGTCTTTTAAGCAAGACAGAAGCTTAGGAAGATGGTTTTAGAGGGGGGATTATACCCAGAGGTGGGGCTGGGGCTTATCAATACAATCCAGAGAGCAAGATTCAAAACCATGGTTTCCGAGGGCATCTGCCGAGCCAGTTAAATTCAAGGCAGAGAGGTCAGCTCTGAAGACAATGATGTCTAGTTTTGGGACTCCAAAGGGGTAGTCTTGATAGATTTTCTCTAAGAGTACAAAATAGACACAGGTGCTTACTCTGAAGAGATTTTAAGAAAATTAAAAATTGAATTAGTGAGAAACAAAAACCAGAAAAACTGTGCAAAGGAATTTCCTTTCACCGTGACAATGAACCTGCTCATGCTTCAAGGCTAGCACAGGCTGTCCCATGAGAACGTCATCGGAAAACCCTACCCCGTTACCCTACAGACGTCTTTTTTAATTGCCCAAACTCAAAGGAATGAAGTTTGAGTCCCCGTGGATACCAAAATTGCTGTTTTGATGTGGTTTAAATCAAAGAGGGCAGAAATCTTTGGGGAAAGATTAGATAGATAGAAACAACACTTTCATAAGTGTATAACTTAGATGGAGGTTATATTGAGATGCAATAATTCACATAATTTTTATATTTTTGCTTAATGAAGATTTCTATGATTTTTAAACTTAACTCTGTATAATGAACACATAGGACAACAAGAGGAAAAAACCACTGGGTGTGCGGAGTGTGATTTTTGGTCCCCAAATATGAGATGCCCCAGAGGAGAACCATAGCCTAAGACAGAGAGGTTAGGATGTGGGGACAAATAGGAAGAATAACTTCCTTTCCCTCTGCTTCATAAAACACGATGCTCAATTTTCTCAATTGAGAAAAGCCTACTGTTGAAAATAGTTTGAAAACCAAGAGACTAATCTGTGAAAATTAAATTATCCAAAACTTCACGATGGAGTTGAGATCTGAAAGACGTTGACGATGTTAGGTACCATGGCGTGCATTCTGGCTCACAGAGGCCCCATGCACAGTAGAGTGAAACATTGCCCCATCTTTCACCCTCTTCACCCTGATTTAGTTGGAGCCCGTTGTCACAGCCACGGTGTCAATCCATCTCCTGGAGGGTCTTCCTCTTCTTCACTGGCCTGCTCCGTTAGCAAGCAGGAGGTCCCTTTCTAGAGACGTGCCTTTCCTGGTAGCAGGTCCAAAGTGTGTGAGATGAAGTTTCACCATCCTCACTTCCAACCAGCATCCGGGTTGCGCTTCTTTCCACACAGATGTGTGTGTTCTTCTGGCAGTCAACAAGACTTTCAGGGGTCATTGCCAACACAGTCATTGAAATGCAGTAATTCTTCGGTGGCATTCCTTACTCATCGTCCAACTTTCACATGAGGCGATTGCTAATACCGTGGCTTGGATAAAATGAAACCTTAGTCCTCAAGGTGACATCTTTGCGCTTTCATACTTTAAATAGGTCCTGTACAACAGATTTGCCCAGCCCAATACACCGTTTGATCTTTTGACTGCTGCTTCCATGAGCATGGATTGTGAACCCAAGCAAAATGAACAGCTTGACAACTTGAATCTTGACTTTATTATGATGTTGCCTATTGGTCTAGTTGTGAGGATTTTGGTTTTCTTTGTCTTAAGTTGCAATCTATACTGAAGGCTGCTGTTCTTAATCTTCATCAAGGGCTTCAAGCATACAGATGGAAAAAGTCTAGTCTAAGGATTCAACCCTGATGCACACCTTCCCTGAGTTTAAACCACAAAAAGATCGCCTTGCACTGTTCAAATAACTATTTGTCCGACTTCCACAGGCGTATGAAGCAATTGAAAATACTATGGTTTGGGTCAAAGTGACATCTTTGCTTTCCAACACTTTAAAAAGGTCTTGAACTGCAGATTTGCTCAGCGAAAATGTACTGGTTCTTCATGAGCAACAATGCCGTTTTCTGGAAACTCATTCTTCTCAAGGTTACCCACAGCTTATTATGGTAAGAAAAGTGAATGCCTTTGAAGAGAGGCAGGAAGAAAAATATTGGAGACTGAGGCGAGGAGAGATGGCCACATTCCAAGTTCATTCATTCATTGAGCAAGCAGGCAAAGAAATGTGTGTTAAGAAGGCAACTCAAGCAAGGCAATGTAGGCAAAGCAAGTCCAAGAAAAGGCATAACTCAAGGACTCGAGTAGAAAGAAAACATTTTTTAAATGATGGCAACATATGTACAAATGTGCTTGATATAATGGATGTACAGATTGTTATAAGAGGTGTAAGAGCCCCCAATAAAACGATTTACAAAAAAGAAAAGAAAAGGTATAACTAACAACAACAAAAGTTATCATGTTAACTAACAAATTCTACCCTGAAAACATAATTTGACTTTTGAACAGGGATATGAGAATAAAACCCCACCACCCAAGCCCCTGCAAAGTGTCCACACAGTATGTATTACCTCCTTTACTCTTCAAAGGGTCTCTTGACAAGTATAATAGTACCTTCACTGGTTATATGGGACATGGTCTGATTGTGTCTGACCTCTTACTCACTATGGTATCTACCCCAAAGTTATTAGGAAAACAGTGTTTGAACTATTTTCATGTATTTATTTATTAGCTTAAGTTTCCTATTTGTAATTATTTCCAAAAGTTAAATGAATCACTTAAAAATTAAGATCATATGCCACATAATACTCCAAAGGTAAAGCGAGAGAACAAGATAAATATTGGAAGCAGTAGATGAATCTAATAAGATAACTATATCCATTTAGTTTGAAGAATTTCCTAGATGCCAAAGGAAATATATATATGACTATATGATTTCTTTGTCCTATAAAAGGAAACTTACTAGTTCTTTAAAGAGAGATGAAGTTTTATTTTGGTACTAAATTCTGAGAGTATTTTCTAGACCATCATTATATATAAATTATTGAGTAATGACTTTGTCTCTGATGGACCAGAGAAACAAAATTTATAAACACTCATATTTTATAAGAGAGAGTTTTATATAAAGGGTAATTGTACATTAATCATCCCAACCCAGTCCAGTCCAAGGCCAACATTAGCCCATATGTCCAACACTTACCTACGAAGTCCTCCTCAATCTCACAAAACACACACAATGACACCGACCTGGGGGGGGCGGCGGGTAAATGGAATCAGTGAAAGTGTAAGCATCTCAGCGCTGGCAGGGGTCTCCATGTGGCTGCTCTAGCACCCAGGGCTGTATTGGGTAGGTCCATGCCGCTTCTCCTCAAGGATGTCTTGCCGGAAGTGAGCCTTGCCAGCTGAAGCAGGGAACTGGCTAAGGCAGTCATAACTGATCCGACCATCAGAGAACAAGACACCAGAAAGGCGAGGGCCACCGAGCCATTTATCTCTCTGCCCTTCAATTAATCCCACATGTGTTCATTGGCCAGGTTGGCACAATAAACCTTAACAATCACAAGAAACACAATGAATTCTGTCTTTAATACTTCCAAAAATGGTCCTTAATGGATGTAAACGTTCCCAATTTTATAATTTCTTTGTGTCGCAATGAAGAGCATACCTATTCATCTTTTAATTGAAGTTAAATTAGTTTCGTTTATGGCTAAGGTGATATATTACTCTAATTAGAAAGAGGACTTGTTTTAGATGCTGAGTCGATTCTGACTCATTGTGACCCAAGCTGAATGAGTGGAAGGAAGTGCCTCACAGGGTTTTCTTGCCTGGAATCTTCACTGGCTGCCAGGTGTTTCTTCCATGGAGTGGTTGGGTAGGATTGAACCTCTAAGTTGTGTTTTATCCCCCTGAGGACTTAGCCAATGTGCCAACCAGGGTCCCTTTATCGAGGATGAAAAAATGCAAAGTGGATACAAAAATACAAATAGACAAAACACAAAATGCTAACTTCCATCCCTGGGCTTCCATGTCTTGCACTACCCTGGTCCCTAGGAGCATCGAACACAGTCAGCACCTTCCTTCTTCCTTAAATTGTCTCCACCCTGTGACATCACACTGTCCTCTTTGGTCACTCTTTTTAATCCCTTTGTCAGTCCATTCTCCCTTACCTTCCATTCAATGTCAGAATCCCTCAGGGCACCAGGCTGGCTCCCTTCCTTCTGTGCCCAGTGCTCCCTCCCTGTGTGATAACACTGATTCCCATAATGTCACTGAGCATCCCAAACCAGTGACTGCCCATTTAATCTCCATCCTGGACCTTACTGTGGTAGTTACATAACCTGTTGTCAATTTGAGACTTAAAAAATGAAGGTGTGGAGTTTAGCCTGTCAATCGGGTTGCAGCTTGATGACTGAGGTAGTTAGTTTATTGTGCCAACCTGGCTGATAAACACATTTGGGATTAATTGAAGGGCGGAGAGATAAATGGCTCAGTGAGCTTAGCCTTTTTGGGCTCTTGCTCTTTGATCATCGGACCAGTGTACGGCTGCTTTGCTTGTTCTGTGCCTCAATTTGCAAGTTACACTACCTGTGGGACACCTAACCTGTGGACTGTGTCACTGTAATTTGAGGTTCCTTCAAGATTTGCTTTGCCACACCATTGGAATTTACATCTCTTGAGCTGGGGATTGTTGGACCCTGCATCTGGCTCACTATTGGTGACCTGCCTTGCTGTTTGCTGCCTGAGCCCGGATAGCCTGAATTGCTCTACAGAGGACTACCTGGCAGCCCTCAAGACTTGAAGGGCTGCCAGTATCTCACAACTGTCTTAAGGGAGTGAGTTGCACTGAGCCATTTGTATTGCTTTATAATTTAGTTAACTGTTTATTTCTTATGTTATATATCTATCTATCTGTATAAGTAGATATAAAATTATTAGCATTCTGGTTTTGTTTCTCTAGAGAACCCTGTCTAACACAATGACTTCATTTGGAGGTGCTAAGGAGATAAGTACCTCACTGGAGGAGGGACACATGCTCACTCCCTTTGAGACATTACTGATGATGAACCTAAAGGAGCTACACTGATACAGCCAGAGCCCTGGGAGATGGATGAGCCATGTTGAGATCCCTACCAGCGCTGAGATGCTTACTCTGCCACTGGACCCACAAGACTTTTCACCCACTGGCCTGTGATCTTGCATTCAGCATTATTGCATGTGTTTTGTGAGTCTGAAGAGGACTTTATAGATTGGTATCTGACATATGGGCTAATATCGGACTTATAGACTTGATCTCAACTGGGCTGAGATGTTTTCTCAATATTCAATTGCTCTTGTATATAAAGCTCTCTCTTATACACATATGAGTGTCTATGAATTTGTTTCTCTAGTCAACCCTGACTAATACACTCACCTTTGAACTTTACAGTGACACCCAACTGTTCCTTGGTATCGCCACATGAATATCTATCTCAAAGAGATCTCAAATACAACATCTCCCAATGAGTGCTCACTCTCCTCTCCTAAACCTGGTCCTCAGCTACTGCCCCCTCTCTGTGAAAGGCACCACTAGTATTTAACGACATAAACCAGAGACAAAGGGAGCATTCTATCACCTTCCTCTTCCTCACCCACTCCCCCTTTCCAAAATACCGTAAGAGCCTATCTTTGCTTCTTCTCAAATTCACCCATTTATATCCACCTTCACCATTTTCAAAGGGGCCTTGTTGGTATAGTGGGCTATCCAGTGGGCTGCTAACCACAAGGTCGGCAGTTCAAACCCACCAGTCTCTTAGTAGGAGAAAAACAAAGCTCTCTGCTCCATAAAGATGTACAGACTCTGAAAGCCTAGGGAGCAGTTCTACTCAATCCTATTGAGTCACCATGAGTGGACTCAGGGGCAGTTGGTTTGGATTTGGTTTTGGCCATCAATTACAAGCCTCATCCATGCTGCCAACCTCTCTCAGCTACACCTTCTGCAGGGACTTTTAACTGGCTTGACCCACATTTCTTATCTTTGTAATCCATTCTGCTAAGCCATACCAATTGTGACCTTTCAAATATCAAGTCCGATTCCTTCTATGGCTTCTCATACCTCTTAGGATAAAAGGTTAGATGTAGATTGCAAAGCCCAGCATATCTGGCTCAAGCAACCCTATATGCATCAGTTTTCTACTGTGTATTCACACAGTGAGGAGGGGAGTAGAGCCAGTGGTAGGCTCATAGGCACTAGAATTACACTGCTTAGAATTAAGTATTATCTCCATCACTTATTAGTTATGTGGTGTGTTAGAAAGAATTTTATATACAAGAGGAATTGAACATCGAGAAAGCATCCCAACCCAGTACAGTACAAGTCCATAAGTCTGATACTAGCCCATATGTCCGATACCAATCCATAAAATCCTCTTCAGAATCATGAAACACATGCAATGGTGTGGAATGAAGGATGATCACAGGCCAGTGGGTAGAAAGTCTTTGGGCCCAGTGGTGTTGTAAGCATCTCAGTGCTGGCAGGTCTCCACATGGCTCATCCAGCTCCCAGGGCTCTGGCTGTATCAGTGTAGCTCAGTGTGGCTGCATCCATGTGGCTTGTTAGATGCTACGTGTCCCAGAGTGTGGCATTGTCAGTAGAGAGTCTCCAAGGGAGGGAACTGAGAGAGATAGTGTCTCCTGCCTCTTAAAAGAATACCGGATTTCCTAGAATTCTCAGAAGAAGGCCATGCCCACACAGAAGCCTCATTGGCTATGATCCGATTGACAGACTAGACTCCACCCCTTCACTCTTAATCCTTAAATTGACACCAGATTAGGTGACTACCACATGTGGGTTAGGCAATTTCCTTCTCTTCTGTCAATCATATATAAGGTGATGATAAATATAATACCTACCTAGCATACAGTAAACATCCAATGAAAACTGGTCATTATTTATTTATTTATAGTACTTGCTTAAGTCTTTAATCATCTCTCTGTGTGTTTATGATTAGAAGAAGGAGTTTTAAAAAGATTTTGAGTACTGGTAGTATTAACAATACCAGACTATAAAAAAACATTCATTTGCTTGTATGTGTGCTAGCATGTGGGGCTTTAAAAAAGTATTACAACCTTGTCACCTATCAAAATAAGGAAATTGTAAAGTTTGAGAATCCTGAAGGTTGGTGGGGTTATGGGAGAAATAGGCTGTCGACTATAGGCTGTTGTAAATAAATAATAGAAGAGTACAAAGGTGCTGTTCCAAAACTTGTTCTTGTGCTGGCTGAAACATTACAGAGTACAGGAGTTTTCCATTCAAGAAGTCATACACATTTGTCTCATGCCATTAATTGCAATCCCCACAAGGGAACATCACACACCCACTCCTCCCTGTGGTTCTTGTTTCCATTTCTCCTCCCCCCCACCCCTTGCTGGACTTGGTCATTGGGTAAGTACTGCCCTTTTGGTCTCAAATGGTTATTATTCTAAAATGTGCATACCTTACAATGTGCAATTTTTTAGAGACCAACTTGGCAATTCTTATCCAAAACACTTTATTTGAATATAACCAGCCATTTCATTTTTAAAAATTTACTCTAGGGATATACTTTAAATCACTTGTTGGCATTCAGGGACTGAAATGCCCATTGTACAATTGCTAGTAACTACCCAACCTAAGTAGCTACCAATACTGAACTGATACATTCTGCACAACTATTTAAAGGAAGGTCTACATATGTTAATATTTAAAAATCCAAAATAGATAAAAGAACATACATCACTGGGGGTGTTGGGGAGGATCAGTTGACATTCCAAGTGCCCACAGATGTTGGATCTATCAAACAAAGACTTCAAAGCAACTATTAAAAATATATTCAAGCAGCTGATATGCCTGTGTTGAAAGAAATAAAGGTACATAGGACAAAACAACTCAACCAATCTAGAATCTCAAGAAAGAAATAGAAATTATTTTTTTAATGGAAAGTTTTTGCATTGAAAAGTATAATAAATGAAATAAAACATTCACTGGAGGAATTCAACTGGAACTTCAAGATCAGAAGAATCACTAACTTTGAAAGTAGATTAATAGAAACGATCTTATCTGAAGGAAAAAGAGTTGGAGGAAATGATTGAAGAACAGTGAACCAGGTCTCAAAGACCTACGAGACAATATCAAGTGTGCTAAATATGCAATAATGGTCTACCAAAGGAGAAGAGACAAAATTGTTTGAAGAAAGAATGGCCAACAACTTTCCAATTTTTGTACAAGATTCTATCAATACATTAGAGAAAACTTAATGAACCATAGTAAGACAATTACAAATACAAAGAGACACAAAGAGTGCCCCGCCACAACGATTGAAAGAGTAACTATTGAAGGCAGAAAGAGAAGACAAGAGTGAATCAACAGGATAAACAGTGGACTTTTCATTTTAAACATGGGAAACCGGGGCACAATGAGATGACATACTCAAGGTGCTGCGAAGAAAACGAAAGTCAACCAACAATGCTACACAAAAGTCACCCTTCAAAAATGAAGGCAACATAGAAAATAATAAAGGTTCCTGGACCAACAATGAGAGTAGAGATACCAGAAAGGTAAGGGAAAGGTGGGGGCAGAAAGGGAGAACTGATCACAATGATCGACATATAACCCCCTCCCAGGGAGATGGACAACAGAAAAGTAGATGGAGACATCGACCAGTGGAAGACATAAAAAAAAAAATAAATAAATTATCAATGGTTCAGGAAGGAGGGAGGGTAGAGGAAGAAAGGGAAAAAATGAGGAGCTGATACCAAGCGCTCAAGTAGAAAGAAAATGTTTTGAAAATGATGATGGCAACATATGTACAAATGTGCTTGACACAATGGAGGATGGATGGATTGTAATAAGAGCTGTATGAGCCCCCAATAAAATGATTTTTTAAAGGGGGCTCCTGGGGGAGAGGGTAGGGGAGGGAGTGGATAAAGGGGAGCTGATATCAAAGAGTTCAAAAAGAACATGTCTTGAAACGGATTGTGGTAACAATTGTACAATACTGATGGATGTGATTGAACTATAGAATGTTATGATATCCATAAGAGCTCCCAATAAAATGATAAAAATGATAAAAAATGAAGGCAAAATAACAAACATTCCAAATAGACAAATATTGAAAGAACTTTTGTTAGCAGACCTCTTAGGA
The DNA here is from genome assembly GCF_000313985.2 of Echinops telfairi. NCBI lineage: Eukaryota > Metazoa > Chordata > Mammalia > Afrosoricida > Tenrecidae > Echinops > Echinops telfairi. The sequence goes on along the minus strand of NW_022111321.1, from coordinate 3,560,549 downwards.
AAAAAACCCTAGTTACTATTGCTGAACATTTTGATCAAAAATTTCATGGAAGAATCCTGATCAAAAGTGGGGCAATGTAGAACAGAACTTTGAATGCTTGGGAACTCCACGGAGCCATGGCGGTAGGACCTATCCTGATACCATTGCCCTGAGATAATATTTGTCTTCAAACAAAAACGTCCCCTGAAGTCCCCTCAAAACCAAAGAGCAATCATCCTCATGGGTGTGCTGTGACAGCTTGTGTGATTTGAGTTTGCATTGCTCCGATGACGACTGGTGTTGAGCATCTTTTAATAACCTTATTAAAATATTCATGTATTTTCTTTGTTGAAATACCGACTCACATATTTTTGTCCATTTAAAAATTGGATTGTCTTTTTATTTTGCATAATAGATAACTATCCTTTATCAGAAATATGATATATAAATATGTTCTTCCAGTCAGTGGTTTGTCTTTTTTTTAACAATACTTCTGAAGTGAAACAGTGTTTAATTTTGATGTAGTCCAATTTATTAAATTTTTCTTTTCTCTGCTTTTGATATTATATACCCAAACTTCTTTCCTAACCCAAGATAATTTTGATTTTTCCTATTTTTTCCCAGAAGGCTTATATAGTTTTAATAGGTTAATATCTGTGATCTTTCTGAATGAATTTTTATACATAATGTGAGGTAAGGCTCTAAATTAATTTCTTCTTCAGGTAGATATAAAGTTGCTGAAAAATTATCCTTTCCCCATTGTATTGATGTGGCAATATTATTTTAAAAAATCAGTGATCATAAATATAAGGGCTACCTTTTTTTTGTTTTGTTTTTGTTTTTTAATCCTTTTATTAGGGGCTCATATGACTCTTATCACAATCCATACATACATCAATTGTGTAAAGCACATTTGTACATTCATTGCCCTCATCATTCTCAAAACATTTGCTCTCCACTTAAGCCCCCAGCATCAGGTCCTCATTTTTCCCCTCCCTCCCCACTCCCCCCTCCCTCATGAACCCTTGATAATTTATAAATTATTATTTTGTCATATCTTGAAGGGCTACCTACTTGGCTATATTGTATCTTTCAATCCATGAACATGGAATTGTAATCTCTTTAAATTCTTCCAACAATGATTAATAATTTTAGGTGTATATATTTTGCTTTTCGTTGTTGTTTAATTTGAATCTCTCACAGCTGGGATTGCTAGGAGTCAGCATCAAGTCTGCAGTAACGGGCTGCTTACTTATTTCTGTTATAAAGATTTTACTGTGGCTTTGGTGAAAGCTTACAGAAAGAAGTAAGTTTTCCATCCAACAGTTTTCACAAATGTGTTTTGTGACCTTAGTTGTAATCCCTCAATGAAACAGCCTTCTTCCCACTCCTTCCCTGTGCCCTCTGTTTTCCCCTCTCTTTCTGCCCCCTCTGCCTCTGGGCTCCGTTTGGGGGAAATGCTGCCCTGTGGGTCTTGTATAGTTAATTTTTCTGGGAAAAACATTCTTCACTGATGTTATTGTTCAGTTAAAGGAATCACTTTTACTGTCACTAACATTCCGCTACTTAGGAAACAGAGACAAGACTGTCACGATGCGATGCGGGTCTCATAGTTACCTTCTGAATCCTTGTTGTAGAAAACACCATGAGGATGCAAGGAGTAGGGCCGGGAAGCGAAGTTCTTCAAGTGAATGACAATCACATCATCCACTTCAGCCCTCAATATTGGGCCCAGGAACCCAAGCCAGGAGGGTTTGGGGATCTCCGTGGAATAGGTCCCATCTGTGTAATGTCTGTAAATGGCCTTTTTGTAAATACTGCCTATCCTGTTGGGCCCTCTTTCGAGATATAAGGTCGCAAGTCTAAAAACAAGAAGGAAAATATTTTATGGTCAGCATTCAAAGGGAAATTTGAATAATCTAGGGTCATAGTCCATGAAGTACATTGATGGACCTCAGCAGCTCTTCACTCTTACACTTAAGTCCTACAGGGTTCATAGGATAACCTTCAATTCACCAGGCTTTGAACTGGTCCATGCTCCTTCCAACCCCTGCTGAGAATGTGCCATTCCACCAGAGACACTGAGTCAGAATCTACATTTTAACAAGATCCAGGGTGACTCTGAAATAGTAATCAGCAAATTACTAGTTTGGAAACAGCCTCACAGAGTTAGATGATGAGCCTAAAGGCATAAATAATAATCATAATAAAATTTTTAAAAAGAAAAAGAAGTTTAAGTCACACTCCCCAGTTGTCCCTTTGCATTCAATATACCTTGCATTTCACTTTTTTACTTAATGAACATTTATTATGGATTGACTTCATTACCAGCACTTTACTAGGTAGAAGAGAAATATAAGCTAGCTTGGGATCTAAAAATGCAAAAAGTAACTATACAAATTAATATGCAATTATGTGTCAACTCAGTAATATAGTCCAAAGAAGGGAGATAGTGCTATTGAAGAGTTTTTAAAAAATACTCATGGTAGCAATTAGGATCGCACAAGCTCATGAGCAACCATCTACGGGGCTGTCCTCTCCCCATCTAGAGGAAAGAAGAGTGATGGAAATCTAAAGACACGTGGAAACAATTAGTCTGGTGGACTAATGAGCTGCACAAGCATCAGGCTCTACAACCCTGAGAAGAGAAGAACTAGGTGGTGCCCGGCGACCACTACCAACCACTCTGAAAAGTATCACATTGGGAGGTCCTGGTAGAGTTGGAGGAACATGTGGAACAGAACTCAAATATCAGAAGCGATATTAAGCTTACTGGCTGGATAGAGATGGGTAGAACCCCAG
>NW_022111321.1:3554146-3555664 GCF_000313985.2 Echinops telfairi | reverse complement strand
AAGTTGTATGTTTCATCATTGCTATACTGATGGTCTCTTATCCTGGCAATCTTAACAATGATCCAAAATCAAACAAAACCAGAACACAACAAACACTGCTAAGGATTCAGAGAGACTGGAACTCTCAGACATTGCCGGTGTGATTATAAAATAGTTAAAAACATTACAGAAAACAATGTGGTACTTTCTTAAAAAGTTAGAAGTAGATAAATCATATGATCCGGCAATCCTATACCAGGTATATATCCCAGAGAAATGAGAGCCATTCTATGACTAGATGTATGAGTGATGAGTAAGGCAATACACAATTCGGGGAAGGTCAGCACAACATGACCATGGCAAAGGAAGACACTGAGAGGTATTCAAGAGCAAAAGGCTACAAAAGTAAGTATGATTACAGCCACAATCTTACAATAATAGTAATAACAAAAAATGTATGAGTACACATATAGGTAGATATGTAAGCTGAATAGGTGCGGAATCCATATGGGAGTATACCCACAGCAGAGGATATTTCCGCAAACGTATTTTTATGCACTGCAAATATATCCAGGCATGTGGCAAAGCACACAGGGGGCTAAGCTATGTGAACTTCTTAGCCATAACCAAATACCTGGAGGTACTGAGTCACTGGGTTTGAAGGCGTAGGGCTAGAACATCTAGGTCAATTGGCACAATATACTCATAAAGACAGTGTTCTCCATCCTTCTTTGGGAGCACCACTGGGTCTTACAGCGATTGGGCTCTCCCTATTCCAGAGCAACGTGAAGAAACTCACAGATTCAGGGAATCGATTAAGCTACAGGACTAATAAACCACAGCCTCCACAAGAACTGGATGATGCCTGGCTTGCCTCTGACCAGGATCATAATGGAAGGTCCTAGACAGAATGGGAGAAAAATATTGGGTAAAATTAAAATCTACTAAAATAACAAGTCTCTATTACTGCTCTAATACAGACTGGTTGAACCCCTGAAACTGGGATTCTGAGTTACCCTTCAAACCTGGAACTGAACCCACTCCTAGAGATCACCATTCAGCCAAACAATAAACAGGCCTATAAATAAACAATAATACTCACAAGACTGTGCTCCTCCTAATAAATAGCCACAAGAGACCAAAAATGAAATATATCCCAACAACAAAGTTCCGAAGGTAAAAAAGGGCAGGCAAGATAGCTGAATAGAAACAGAGAAGCTGGGGAGGAAGTTGGAAGAGTATTGTTGTTAAGGTAACAGGACTGCAACTATCCCCAAACAAAAGAGCTATCTATATTCGATTGAATGGGAAATTGCCATATATACTCGAGTTGTAGCCGACCCGAATATAAGCCGAAGCACCTAATATTGCCACAAAAAACTGGGGAAACTTATTGACTCGAGTCTAAGCCTTGGGTGGGAAATGCAGCAGCTACTGGTAAATTTCAAAATAAAAACAGGTACCAATAAAATTACATGAATTGAGGCATTACCCTGTTTCTCCGAAAATAAGACAGTGTCTTATATTAATTTTTGCTCC
>NW_022111321.1:3551692-3553408 GCF_000313985.2 Echinops telfairi | reverse complement strand
AAGTTACCACATATATATGGGAAGTACTAACACAACACGTGCAGTAACACAGGGCATACACAAAGCAGCGTGTATATTATGAGCCCTAACGCAGGCTGCTCTATGCAAGCATAGTCAACACTGCGTCCAGATAGGGGTTAATAAGAAAATAAAAAATAAAATATAGCAGACTAAGTACTGTAAATAAACGTACTGTATACTCAGACCAGAGATATACCAGTACTTGTATTCAACAATGCTTGCGTGGAGCAAGGGGCGTGACCAAGCACGCGTGAGACTGTAAAGGCTACACAGCCCTGGAGAAGAGCGGGAGAAGAGCGGCTGCATCCGACATTCATCTGACACGGATGCGGTACGTCCAGGTCCCAGCACACAGAAGCGGGCAGGTTCTTGCCCAGTACAGCACGGACAACATGCCGGCATGCAGAAGAAAAGAAGAGCGGTGATGTCAGCAGTCATTGGACCACCCTCAGAGCCTGCAGGTGCCCGCAGATGAGCAGGAGAGATCGGAGATCACCCGCACTGCACTGGAGAACAGGTAGGTGGGACCCTCTAGTATAAGCTGAGAGGGGCTTTTTCAGCATAAAAAATGTGCTGAAAAACTCGGCTTATACACAAGCATATATGGAACTTTGCTCTATACACTTTCAATCAATGCACGATAAAATACTAACAAAAAAAGTAGGAGCAGATTGATAATAAACTTTTAATCTAAAAATTGGGAATTTATCTTGAAAGCACTGAAGACTCGCTAAGGCCTTTAACGATAATCAGTGTTTGGGGTCTATGAGTATGACAGGGAAGTCCCTGGGTGGTGCAGAGAGTTAGAGCCCCTGACCACTAAACAAAGGGTAAGGGATTTGAGTCCAGCCAGAGTTTTGTTTTGGAAGAAGAAAAGAAAAAAGTCAGCCATGGAAAACTAAGGAGCACAGTTCTGCTCTGGCACACACGGGTCACAATGAGTCTGAACTGGCTCAATTCTAAGCTGCTTTATTGTGATACTGATGTGGGAGTTTTAGAGGCGTCAGGGGAAAAGGAGAGTAAAGATGAGTAAATTGTTAGGCGGCCATTACAATCTTTCCAGGTTGGAAGGACTCGGGCAACAGAAAGAAAGGACAGATGTGAGGAAGCATTCTAAAAGCTTGCTATGACAGGATGCCTTCATGGGGCCCCAAGATGAACAGAGACTCGGTCCTGGGAGCAGAGAGGCACTAAAGAAACAGCAGCATTGCTGACACTGCTTCAGAGATGGCCATTCCATCGTCTCTTGGGGAGGGGAAGATGCTTACCCATTCTCAGGCTATGTTCTTAGTACTGGGCTCCCACCCTAGCCCTCACTCCGGAAGTACAGGGTTCTGCTTGAGCAAAAGCTCTACCACTCTTTGATGCAGCTGTCTCAATAGCTGCCTCCTCTCTGGAGGCAGGGAAGCAAGTCTCCCTCTTGCACGTATGCGTGCAAGCGTTGTCTTGCAATCAGTCAACAAGCATGCATTGCACTTTGGCCTTGTCTTCAAGACTGAGGAGTCAGTAAAAAACAAGGCAAAGCCTCTACATCAGAGGGAGAGAAATACAGATGATGTTCTGGGGCATCTGAAGCAGAGTGGAAGACCAGCCAGGGAAAATTTCCTAGCGGAATCACCCACCCAACCAATTGCCATTAAGTTGATTCTGACTCTGGTGACTTTGTGGAATTCAGTCAGAGGGTTGACTCCCTCT
>NW_022111321.1:3547216-3550314 GCF_000313985.2 Echinops telfairi | reverse complement strand
GCTTAAAGGATGCAGACATAACCCACAATACAAATGAAGAGAGCCTCAGATGCCAACTGGGAAGATACAAGACTTGGGACTGGAAGATATTTAGTCATACCTTGGAAGACCTTGGAAGCTATGCCAAAGAGGGTGGATTTTATCCTGAAAGCTGTGGCGAGTTGTACTTGCCCCTCTGCCTCCCAGCTTCCTGCCAACTAGAATGTAAACATGGTGGTGAGCCATTGTGGATAACACAGATGAGGTGACACTCAATGGAAGTGGACACAAGATGGAAGGAACCCAGGTCTCTGCACCAGACTGTTGGTTACTTAAGAGGAAAAAGGAACTTCTATCTCATTTAAGACACTATTAGGTTGGACTCTGTTATAACAGGCAAAAAACATGTTATAACATATATACCTAGTCTCCATATGCCCCCTGTGTCATGTGATCTACTGAAAAGGAGACACCAGCTCTCATTCTTCATCAAAAAATAGTTTATCAGGTTCAGCAGAGGTGTCATAGGCTGCACGTTGGAAAGGATCACAAAGGATCCAGCCCCTCTCTCAGGAACTTCACTTCAAAGGGCTGGTGACCACCCTTGAATGGGTCAGATGATAAATATGTTAGGCTTTTTGTAGACAGTCTCCATTATTTTACTCTGCTGTTGTAACACAAAAGAAGCCACAGATGAAAAGTTAAAAAAAAAAAGTCTGTGTTCTAATATATCTCTATTTACAAAAATAGGTAGTGGAATAGCAAAGTGTGGCAAACAAGCCAGATGGTGCCTGGCTATCAGAAAGACAGGGCCCGGGGTCTTGTCTTCAAATGAGCAGCCATCTAAGAGCAGCATCACCCTTAGAAGCACACCAACCTTGATCCAAAGACTGTAAGTAATAAAATCCAAATCTGAAAGAAGAAATGGTATCAGAGCTTAAATTCTGAACACCCACTTTGCACAAGGATATCGATGACTGTGAAAGCCCCAAATCCATTTGCAGGGTCCCCACACAGATTAAGCCTCTGGTGAATCCCCTCTGACCACAGTTGAGGGATGTGAGTACTCTTGCTAGCAGACAGAGAGCATTGTAAAGACCATTAAGGCACATGTTTAGGTTAAAATGTACTATCTTACCATTTGATCTTCTTTTTGAGCCATTTTCAAGTTGTCTCAGTTTTTAAGGTTTTTTGCTTTCTTTTTAATTGAAGTTTATCTGTTTTGTCTAGTCATTGTTATGGAGGTTTTGGGGTTTGTTTGCTTCCTGTTGTGTTTTGTATGATTTTCTATATATGAAATCCAGGACAGGTAGATCTATAGAGTCAGTAAGTGGATTAATAGTTGCCTAAGGGCATGGCAGGACGGGATTGGGGAAAGGAGGAGGTGACAAGGAATATGAGGAAAAAAATGTTCTGATATTGATTATGGTGATGATTGCACGAATATTTGTAATATAATCAAATGATTCAATTATATGATGTGTGAAGCATATGTCAACAGAACTATTAAAAAAAAGAATGAAAAAACAAAACAGGTAGCAGATTGGATTTGGTCCATGTTTACTGACTCCTAGTGTAAGTGATATAAAGATCAAATCAGACTCTGTTGCATAGAAAAACACAAATTGTTAAGTCATGTATTTCAACTTTCTGTTCCTTTTTCTCTACCTTGCCCATCCATTGTATGGATTTAGCCACCCATATATTATATTTATTTTCATCTAATTTAACTTAAAATATACATACATTGTTACATTTTTCAAATGTCATGATTTTGTTATTTCAACATGTACTGTTTTTATCTGAATGAATATCTTGGGACTCAGCCTGTGAGAACTGAAGTCACTGTTTGCTCTTCAGTAGCACTAATTTCCTCTCCCCTAATCCATCCCTACCTACTCCCATCACTTGTATGACTATTCTTTTGATTTTTTTCTTTCCCATTTATTGTCCCTTTTATTCTTCTTAAGTCATTTTTAATAATGCAATCATTCATCTAATCCATTCCAAATAGCTATCTTCCAGGGGTTGTTCAGGACTTCCCTTTCTACTCTCCAGCAAGACCCCGAAACTCATCTCATTTTCTCTCTTTTCCAATTCTTCCCACCATAAACCTACCCTGGCCACTCCTAAAAGGGTGTGATTTAATATCTTTAGTCCTTAGACTGTGGGCCAGGATGAAGACTCTGTGCAGTTCTATCCACTCCAGGTCCACAGTGAAGTAAAGTCAGTGTCATTCTGGAATGGTTGGATCAATTGAATCTGGAAGCCCCTAGAACATTGTCTATGACATGGCAGGAAAGGCCAATAAGAGAAAGGCCAGCCCCACCAGGGACAGAAAGCACTCTCTCTTCTCAGTTACAGGACTCAGCTTCCAACCTGGACAATGGGATCAACAAGACAGGAATCCCATTGAAATGTTCACAAAGAATTGCAATGAAGATTCTGAGAGCCAAAACTTGCTGGTGTTGGGTGTCATCAAGTCCATGACAATGCCTAACGACCCCATGGCACAGAGCAGAATTGTCCCAAGCAGTTTGCTAGGCTACCACCTTTACAACAGCACATCACCACACCTTTCTCCCACGGAGCTTCTGGGTGAGTCCAAACCACCCGCATTGCAGTTAGAAGCCAAGCACAAAACCATTGCACCACAGGCTCCTGAATAGACCTCAATGTCCCTCAGTTAGTGACCGGGTAACTCAGGGCACATTCGTGCCTCATGGCCATCACAGGTGTGACGTCCAAGAAACTTATTGAAGAAAATCAAACTGCACAACGGCATCTGAAATATGATTCAGCTTGTCTTTTTTATGATATATATATGTGTGTGTGTGTGTGTGTGTGTGAGAATGTACACATGTATGTGTGTATGTGTGGGTTTGCAAAGGAAGGAGCTAAAAAGTGGTAAGAGAAGCCACTGAAGTGGAGCCTGTGGACAATGGGAGTGAGGTCCCCGGCAAGAATGAGGAGGTAGCACCATTTACATTCCCTCATCTTCCAGTCTACCACTGGAGTTTTACATATCCACTTTGATATTTGAGGTAGTTAGTTTATTGTGACAACCTGACCGGTAAACACATGTGGGATTAATTGAAGGGCGGAGAGATAAATGGCTC
>NW_022111321.1:3543012-3544145 GCF_000313985.2 Echinops telfairi | reverse complement strand
CTTAAGTAGAGAGCAAATGTTTTGAGAATGATGTGGGCAATGAATGCACAAATGTGCTTTACACAGTTGATGGGTGTATAGATTGTGATAAGAGTTGTATGATCCCCTAATAAAACGATTTAAAAAAAGAAGACATAGGTCAAAGACAGAAAAATATTTGAAGAGATAAATGAGAAATAAATACTGTTCTCCTTCAAAAAAAAAGAAAGAAAGAAAGGGCGCACACGCTACTTGGCCACCAGGGGTTGAGTTCCTCTGATGTGTCTCATACTTATGGTGTCCCATAAAGCAATGCCCACCGTATTCTCCTCCACAGAGGGGCTGACTCCTGAGTGAGAAGCACAGCACCTGTGTATGGAGTAGGAGAGAAGGGGATTCCTGCTCAGCTCTGGGCTTGACAAGTCCACTCCCGGTGGCACTGGGCCTGAGGTCTCTGGCTCATCTGTGCTCTCTGCTTCAGCGCAGCCCCTGGACTTGGACACTATGCATTAGAAGACAATGCTCCGATGCGGAGGAGTCTTAGAAAAGGCCATTTTTGCCCAGGAAATAAAGCAAGGGGGTAACTGCCAGGGAGCATCCAGAGGAAGCAGGCTATGGTTTAGATAGAAAGCAATTACTAGAAGGCTGGTGTCGGTGGGGGAGGTATCTGCTGTTTATAGTGAATGTAGCCTCACGGCCGGGCTGAGGTGAGGGACTGAGCACACATTCCCCTCTGTGGATCACCCCAGCTGACAGTCTAGGATTTTTGCTTAAGCTGAGGAGGTCTCTATTTCCTTCTGTGAAGCAATCCAGTCAGGTTGGAATTGCTTTACAGACAAAATGGGTGTTCCCAATGTTATAGTTGCCAAGACGTGTAGAAGACCTATGAAGAAAGAATCCTTCCAAAAGCTGGTGAGATCGAAACCATTTCCAGAATGAGCCTTTCTGTGGGAATTACCCAGTTGTGCAGAGGTGGACTTCCAGGTAGATCCTACGAGTTTGCAGCTCCCAGGTTCAAGCAGTCACCAGTACCACCCACATGCACGCAGCCAGTGGACCTGTTAGGGGGACCTTTCCCACCCTTCCTCACTGAGCCCTCAGTGAAGCTCTTCTATGTGTAGGGCATTGAACTGGAAACTGTGCTGAGATGTATT
>NW_022111321.1:3540084-3541988 GCF_000313985.2 Echinops telfairi | reverse complement strand
TAGATTAATCATTTTCCAAAGCCATCCAGATGATGGGCTGCTATACACATTTTTTCCTGCTGGTTCCCCAACAGCACTTCAGTTGTAGGCTCTTCCTTCTCCTGAGGAAGCCCCTGGGAATACCCGTACCACCACCAGTTGATATCCAGCCCAGCCCTTTTCATGGCGATCCCATGGGTGTCCCGTGCAACTGTGCTCCGCAGAGTTGTCAGCGGCTGATATTCTGGAAGTAGACCGCCAGGCCTTTGCTCCGAGGTGTCTCTGGGTGAACTCAGACCTCTAGCCCTGCAGTCAGCAGGTGAGAGTGTGAACGGTACCACCCAGAGGTAGCTCCCATATGAAAACCCTACCACCCACTGCCACTGAGCTGGCGCGGACTCCGAATGGCGCTATCAGACCGCCTACATCACGTTGGGTCTCTGAGACTTTACCTCTTTCCAGGAGCAGCCAGTTTCATCTTCCTCCTGGTAGATTTGAACCACTGAACTTTGAGGCTAGCAGTTCAATGCATAACCCACTACTGCGCTGGGGCTCCCTATCACACATACACCAACACTCCGAACCGACTCATAGCAACCCTACAGGGTGGGGTAGAACCACCGCTGCGAGGTTCCGAGACGACGTTTTAAGGCGTGATAAAAACGAATCCACACGCCAGAGAAGAGGGTGCACTCGAATCTCAGCGTTTCCACTTCCTGGCTGAAAGATCTTGGGGGCAGTGACTTCGCCTCCCTAAACAGCAGTTTCCTTAGCTGTAACCCAGTGAGGATGTGTGGATACTCGCTCGCAGCCTCTGGGGCAGAGGGTGCTCAATGGCTTCTGGCAAAACTCTCATTAGAAAAGTATAATCTAAAGACGTGGAGTCTCTTCCCAGAGCTCATGCTCTCTGGAGCTCTCCTCATGACAGGAGAGTCGCAATCATGCTAACATTTATTGAGTGCTAGCCAAGTGCCAAGGAACCCTGGTGGTTTAGTGGTTATGCGTGAGGCTGCGATCCCATGGTCGCTAGTTTGACACCACCAGCAGCTCTGAGGGAGAAAGGTGGAGCTTTCTACTCCCGTGAACAGTTACAGTCTCAAAAACCCACAGGGGGGCGCACTGTGAGTCAGCACTGATTCCATAGCAGTGGGTTGGGTTGGGTTTGGCTTGGCTTGGCTTGGTTTGGTTTCATTTAGAACCAAGTGCCAGAGGGTCCCTCGTGGTGTAGTGGGTTACACGTTGAGCTGCTGGCTGTAAGGTCAACCATTCTCATCTGCCAGTCTCTCCCTGGGAGTAAGAAGAGGCGGCTCTCATAAACACTTAAAGTCTTGGAAGTCCAAAGGGGCTGTTCTAAAGGGTCACCGTGAGTCAAAATCAAATTGATGGCAGTGTGCTGGATTTGATTTTTACTTAACTAAGTGCCAGGCACCATATCTATGTATTGAGAGATCTCATGCCATTTAAGCCTCTCAATCCTCACCCCCACCCCAGCCTCGCCCCTGGAATAGGCGGATAATGGTGCCCCACAACTCATCCCCAGAACCTGTGGAGCTTTGGGAAGATGGCCTTTCAGGAGTGGTTAAATGAAGGCTCTTGAAATGAGACAATAATCCCAGATTATCTGATTGGGACTTATCATTAAAAGTGTCATTATGTTAACACCTTATCATTTGTTTTCCCTTTTGAATCATTCTTAACTTGTTCTTGTTTTCATTATTTTCTGCTTTCTTTCAGATTGAGGTTTTTCTGTGTTTTCTTGTAGTTGGTGAGGTTTTCTTTTTAATCATTTTATTGGGGGCTCTTACAACTCTTGTTACAATCCATACATCAAATGTATCCGACATATTCATACATATATTCCATCGTTCTTTTCTAGACATTTACTTTCCATTGAGTCCTTGGGATCAGCTCCCCATTTTTCCCCT
>NW_022111321.1:3525585-3539279 GCF_000313985.2 Echinops telfairi | reverse complement strand
AATTATCGAGGGTTCATGAGGGAGTGGGGAGGGATGGGTAAAAATGAGGAGCTGATACCAAGGGCTCAAGTAGAAATCAAATGTTTTGAGAATGATGATGGCAACAAATGTACAAATGTGCTTGGCACACAATGGATGGATGGATGGATTGTGATAAGAGTTGTACGAGCCCCCAATAAAATAATTAATAAATAAATATTTTAAGTGTCCTTTATATGAAAGATGCAAAAGGGTGTTAGACGTACACAGAGGAGAAGGTGATTTGAAGACAGAGGTAGAGATTTCATTGATGCCACCCCAAGACAAGGGATGTGGCAGCAGTGCACTAGAAGATGGAAGAAGCAAGGGGCAGAGTCTCCCTCAGAGTTTTCATAGGGAGTGTGGTCCTATACCTTCATGTCAGACTGCAGGGCTTCAGGACTGTGAGAGAATACATTTCTGTGGGTTAAGCCAACCCATCTATGTTACAGTGACTACAGAACACTAACATACCCCACCTCCAATGTATGCCCATTGTACTGATAAGAGAAGTAAGGCCAAGAGAGATGTACTTACTTGCCCCGAAAGTAGAGCAAGAAATTGTAAGCTTCCTAGTTGATGCCAGGTCCTGTGCTTCACCAGTAAGCTCAGCTCTCTGCTAGGCCACCTGTAGGTGATAGTTGGGCAACCCCCTCGGTGCCTCCTGATCCTCCTGGTCAGGGAAGGTTTGTGCACAGAGGAGACATCACTACTCTGAGTGGCACATAAAGCCAGTGCCTAGACCATAATGAGGGTTCAATACCAATTATATTGTCTGTGGGTTGTTGGGTCCATTAACCAGGTGTGGGGGCTCCCCTGCACAGAGAGGAAAGAAGGAAGAGGGGGCCTAAGAGCATGCTTATGGATGATGGAGAAGGAGGAAGGACTGAGACAGGAGAGGGTCGCAGGGACTGCAGCTGCTTTCCAATAGTTATGCCTGCCTTCTCCCTTAGTGATAGACTTCTGATTTCACTCAACCAAAAAAGCACGTGGCTGTATTTCCAATGCCCTTTGTGCCTTGGGGCAGTCGATGAGACATGAGGGCAATAGGTTGTGAGAAATTCCCAAGGAAACTCTTTAAATGGTGCTGATACTGCAGGAATTGTGCCCCCTTCCATTATTCCCCTTTGTTTCCCCCCTGGAGCCCAGATTTGACAGCTGACAATCTAGCAGCCACATGCGACCATGGTGCACCCTTGGAAAGAGAAGCCACGTGCCGAGGTGGGTGGAGCATAAAGACAGACAGTGCCTGAGGTCTTACCATAACACCTGGACTGCCCAACGAGATCTATTCTCTACTTTGTTTAAGCCAATGTATGTTGGTCTCTGCTGGCAGTTGAAAGCAGTCCCTAACTGATATAAGGAATATCAGAAGCTCCACAAGACTCCGTGACATTAGGCTCAATACAAGCTTTTTTTATGCTGACAAGATAGAAATTGAGACGGAAAAGTCAGATCTACCTGAAACCAAACCCTAATAAGATGTGTGTTGGTTGCCTAATGAAACCAAATAAAGTGACAACCCTACACCTGTCCCCTCCCCTGACCCCCCCTCCCCCCATTCCATTAAAGGCCAGGCTTTACCATTGAAGCACAGTCACACCTTAATTAAGTACTTTATGAGCCCAAGCAAGACTGGCATGAATGGATCAAAATGCTGAAACCATCCCCCAGAAAATCAAAGGAGCTTGGTATCCCCATTAAACTCAGCAAGGAAGAGGAGAAGAAAAAGGAAGAGGAGGACCTTCATCTAGAAAATGCTTCTAAATAGATGATCACTCCTAAACCATATACTTCCTACAGAATATTAGTGTTTCTGGGGACTATATGTTCAAATGCTTTTATCAAGCAAAGGTACGGAGATGGAAAGTTACTTTGCAGCATGTGATTGAAGTTAGGTCTTAGGGTCATGATGTCAACCATCTACTCCCTATCTCACCCTGTGAATCACATATGCAAGGGGGACTTCAACATTTTATGGGGGAAAGTCAAGTAGCCTTTAATTCCATTTCCCCCCGAACTTTTTGAAACCCTCTTCTATTGGGCTCTTGGCAGGGGCTCATTTTGCTTTTCAAATGTTTTCCATCACTGAAACGTCTTCATCTTATTCCTCTCGTTTTTTCCCAATCCCTGGTTCAATGATATAGACAATTGAGTTGGCAAAGCGATATGTTTTCACGTTCATGATGATCAGTCCTCGGCAGGAACTTAGTTCCGCATGTGATGAAGCCCCGTGTGAGGGGAAGACTAGACATATTCCATATGTGCCAGGTCTTTCTACCGCATGGCGCTTGTCCTCCAGCTGCCGAAGAGAGAAGAAAGTGCTGTGTCCCAGTGCATGGCAAAGCCATCAAACTCCACGAGGGCAAGGAAGGGGAAAAGACCAGAGCAGACCTGGGTTTCAAGGAACAACTTCCTGCGCGTGTGAAATGAGAAGCAGGCGATACGGTGCTTGGACAAAATGAACGGGTGAAGCAGAACCACAGAGTGCTTCGAAGATTATCACCTCTTTCCATCGTCAGTCTCCGCCTCTTCCTACTCCAAGTCCTGCAGCGGAAACGTTTCCAAATCATGTTGCTCTTTCCATTCACCATGGCACCCAGTCAGATAAGAGGGATCTCATTCCTTGTCAAAAATAATTTCTGACCCTATAGATGACTCCCTTCTCAAGTGACTTTAGTAATTATCTTTCAACTCCCTTGTTTACGCAAACAAAGAAAATGGAGAGTCTGATTATGTGTAACAGGTTCCAGGGGACCTAGTAGGTTGGGAACAAAGTAAGAAGAGCTAGAACTCAACTGTCCCAATTCCAATTTAAGACTCTTTTCAGATGTAGCAAAAGATTAGGCACGTGGTTCTTTGGGGACCCCCAGAGAGCAGGCAGGCGTCTGAGTCTGAGCATCCGAAAGAGCAGACCACCGCAGGAATGCTTTCAACTCAGTCTGCATCAATTTCATCATCTGAGATAACCAGACCTGCTCCTAGGAAGATGGCAACGCAGAGTACGCATGCTGTACTCCACAAATGTCCTGCAACAGGGGCACCTGGGGTGGTCTCCAAGCAAGGGTCAGCAGCCCACCAGACCATGAGGTCTTAAGACACCTGCCTTGAGTCACCCCCTGCCATGCCCACTGGGTCACTGATAAAGTCAATATTCATGACATGCTCACTCAGGCTCCCCTTTCGAGAGCCAGGGGCTCAGCCTTCCACAATTTACTCACTAGAAGGAAGCATCCAAGGGCCTGGCATTCCATGTACAGCATCACGACATGCTAGCTGCTTCCAAAGGATTTATCTCCTAGGTGACCACAGCCTTTGTTAAAGCACCTCACCCAACGGCCAATGCCAAAATAACTGTGGTTCAGTCATGCCAATTTTTATTTTCTCTTTCTCTCTCTTTTTCTACCTCAACTGTTTTCATCTATTTATTGTACTTTCCTCAGAGCTTATCTTCTGGCTGCAATGACCTACAGAGAACCCCTAGCTTCCGGTACCCAGCTTTGTGGCAACAGCATTCTAATCTCTGACATACTTTGGGGTTTGGAATGTACCTGGGTACAGAGTTTGGTCACTGACCACCAAGTCTCTCTCGGAGGGATAACTTGTGAAAATAAATCTACTTTTGGGAGTTTCTAGAAATGGAAATTTCTGGGAGAGTTCTTAGTGGAATCCTTAGCTTAATTAAGTCAGAAAGAATGAAGCTATCCAAGAAACAGGCTACATGGTGATAAGAAATATGGGCCCAGGAATCAGAGAGAAGAGTTGCGTGCTCACCCTGCCCTTGACTTTGTAACTTCTGACAAGCACTTAGCCTCAGAGCCTCTCTGCAATACAGGAATAATGCCGTCCCCAAGAAGTAGGAAGAGAAGTCGATAGTGGAGCCCCTGGGCCAAATAAATGCTCCGCACAGCTACCCAGGCATTTCAGAACAAAGAATGTGCGGTTTTTGCTTGACTGTCTTGGAGGCCGCCTATTACCATAGTTACCATATCAGTGTGCACTCCACTGAATGTACACACCTCACGTACCCTTGTATCCAATACCAGCTTTCCACGGAGTTATCTCCTTGGACAGCAGAGCTCTGATTTTAGAGAGGGTTACTGGCATTTAATCTTTTAATATCAGGCACATTTGTCATGATAAAGTCTACCCTCACCAATGGTAAGCAAATGGGGTTGAAAGGGGTCCAGAATTTTCTTCAGGAACGGCCCTTGTGGACAGGAAATTTCTTGGTATAAAACAGCATTGGGGAAAGGCCCTTTTTGGCAGCCTGGCTGGCATGCACATCCTCCCTACTTAGGGACACGTACCGACACCACCGTAGCACTATCGGAGCTGTTAGAAAGCTGAAAGGCATGCATCCGTGCCAGCGAATGCTCGGCTCTCTCTCCGAGAGCAGGGAGAGCAGGCTCCTGAAGGGTCTTTGGCAAACTTCCTGTTCTTCCTGAAGCCTAGCAACTAACCTCATCTGCAGGAAATGGCATTTGAGTATTAAATGCAATCGATGAGCACACATCCAAACATCTCAAAGGATGTTCTCTGGACCATAACGTTGGAAACATGCATGAAAGCTGCGGAGCTAGGAGGAAACTTCCTTTCGAGAGTGCTTCTGCAGGAGCCACAGAGAAAGTTCGTACATGGGACCTTAGAGAAGGCAAGCACGGACCATCTTCTTGGGGAAACAAAAAATCAGAGATGTAGAAGCTCCAGTACAGTCTTACCCAAGCATACCCTTGGGCTCTAGAAATAGTATATTGCCCTTAGATGGAATGAGCTGAGGCTTGAACAAACCGCCCACGAGTAAAATTGTCATTCCTAAGGAAATTCATAGACGCTCTCAGAATACTGATCAAATCTGTAACTTCCCCTTCTTTTAAATATTACAAAACAACAACAACAAAAAACCTGCTTCCATCTTGCTTATCTCCAATTAAAACCTTTTTAGTGTGTTTAAAGCCATGGACATTTCTTGAAAATTCTCAAGCTTTCATCCCAAAGGCTTTTTTTAAAAGCAGAGCAAAGAATTCTCTGGCAGTTACTTACGGCAGCTAGAGAAAACTTTCCTTTTATAAAGTGAAATCCAAAACATCTGACTGTACATGTGATCCTTCACAGACAATGTCTCTAGTTTCAATGAACAATAGTTATATAAAAAAGCTTAATTTACTGTCATTGTGTCAATTTCAACTCATAGCAACCCTATAGGACAGAGTAAAACTGCCCCCCTTTGAATTTCAGAGACTTTAAATTTTCACCAGAGCAAACTGCCTCATCTTTTGCCTGTGGAGTGACTGATGGATTCAAACCACTAACCTTGCTGTTGGCAGTTCAACTTTTAGCCCACTACACCACCACGGCTCCTCTGCTAAAAATATTTCTCCCAAATTACAGACCCACCCATACTGGGGCTCTCCAAGCAACAGCACATCTCCTCCTGTGGCCTAGATCAGCTCATAGCCATGATAAGCACCCCTGAATACCTCCTTCCCTAGGCAGAGTCAAAAGAACAAAGCCCGGAGCCCTTGTGGACCCCAAATTCACTCACTTGTCTTCTGCGAAACTTTTCCCAGTAATAATGTTCTTCCCGCGGGGTACATAGTTCCAGTATTCTTCCACAATCCCAATGTGGTATGTTCTGGTAACTGCGCCAACCAGCCCAGCCAGACCCAGGAATGTGAGGAGTAGGGTGCAACCAGCTTGCTGCTCCCGAGGCATTTGTGGATGTAACTCAAGGAGCAGACTGCAGAGGAGACAACCCTGCCTGTCCCTCCCCCTCACTCAGAGCTAGTTATAAATAAGGAATGGACAAAGCCCAGCTCCTCCTCCTAGGTAGCTTGGGGTTGGGACAGATGGACAACTTGGGAAAGCAGAGCCAGCTCGATGGGGGAGCTGCTAGGCTGACAATCTTTGGCTGGTCATCTAAGAAATGGATCCTTTATTCACTGCCCACGCTAAACAGGCCTGTTTCTGTCCATTTTGGTCTTGGCTGTGACATTAATCATTGCTCTTTGTCAGGATGGCAGTGGGACAATTAGAGTTGATGGGTTCCCCTCTTGTTGTCTTGTCCTTTGTCTCCACGCCTATTATAGGAACATATTAAAATCTGAAAACTGGGCTGGCCTGTATGGAGCATCAGGAAATGGCCCAAACACTGAAGAAAGCTTCGTCTCTGTTGGGAGGCAGCGGGTGACGCAACCACCCCTCTGCCATCTCCAGCTTGTTTTATGGGGCTACACGCATCAGTCAGCTCACATCGTAAAGCAAGTAACCACACCATAAACGCCACTAACCCCATCTGCGCATGCTTCATGTCCCTCAGTGTCTCTTCATTAAATCTCATCAGCAAAAATGAAGTGTTGACTGCTGAGTTTCACCGAAATTTTGGAGGTGAACATCCCACTTATATGTTTTTCCTCTTCAAAAGAGCTGGCCTTTCCCAGGGGGAAATGGTAAAGCGGGAGCAGGGGAAGCCTTCAGGAACAGCAGGTCTTTGGGTCTAACAGGTGAAGGGCGTGTCCGTTCTTCTGCGTGCTTGAATCTGTGACCTAGAATCCCGGTGTTGAAAGAGATCCCAACCCTGGAAGAGGGCCAATCTGATACCCGTGCTGAGCTGCTTGTGAGGAAGCTGCCATGAGATGGAAGACACCCTCCCCAGGGCTTGAACAGACCTGGGGTGGGACCGGCCTGGGTTTGAACCAAGCTCCACGGCTTCATAATTTCGTGATAGTGAGGAATATCAATGTCTATGAGCCTCTGACTCTAAACAGGAATGGAGGACTTGCTAAGATGATTTTAAAAGAAGAAGAAGAAGAAGGAAGAGGAGGAGGAGAAAGAATGCCTGTAAATTGCCTTCTAGGATACTCAGCAAGTAGCAGGTGTTATATGCACATTGAAGACTAGCTGTCTCCACCCCACACCTAGGAGAGACTTCGTATTGGCTTGTATGTGAACAGAGCTGTATATCTACCACTGTCTGTCTGCTAGCTTTCCCCTACTCTTTCTCGAAGTCCCATCTACCATGCCTCCCACCATCTCAAGTAAGAGAATTCTTCCTCTTTAAGTTGTAGATATTTTATAGTTGCCATAGTCCCATTTTGACATCACATTTTAATGAACAAAATACTGAATAACTTGTTTCCTAGTCATGCTCCTTCTATCTTTAGTTTTTGACTTTTTAAATCCTGGTAATATAGCAGGGTACACCACACTGCCAGTTCACTGCAGTTCATACCCATCAGCCACTCCATGGGACAAAGATGGGGCTTTCTAATCCTGTAAAGATTCATAGCCCTAGAACTTCACAGAGGCAGCTCCCCTCTGTCCCTAGGGTCACCATGAGTCAGGATTGATTCAAAGGCAGTGAGCTTGCTTTGTTTGTTTGCTTATTAGTAAATGGCAAAAAACAACGCTACTTTGGTGAGTAGCGACTGGGGTATTTGAAGCTTGTGATTGGCTATCTACAGTTCAAGTATTGGTCTCTATCTGCAAGAAAGAAGAGTTTTGAAAATCAATGACAAATGGAAACAATTAGTCCAGTGGATAATGGGCCACATGAATATTAGTCTTGATGGACCCTGGGATAGGAGATCTAGATAGTGCCCAGTTACCATACACTGTTTCTTTGAAAGAGATCGCATTAGGTAGAGTGGCAGAAAAATGTAGAGCAAAATTCAAAATCATTGCAACGCCCAGGTTTGCTGGTCACATGAGACTGGTGGAAGTCCTGGGACTATGAACATTAGTTATCCTTCATGTCTAGAATTGCACTCACGCCCCCTGGCTCTATTTTCAGATAAACCATAAACCATAAATTTATAAGGAGAACAATAACATTAGTGAGGTATGCAACTTTAGAATGTTTGGAGATCAGAAAACATTCAGAAGGATTAGTACAGCAGGAAACGGGTCACACGGAGAGAACACGAGTTACGTGGTAGTACACTGAGGGGACCGCAGTGAATGAGATGGAGCAGGTGCGTCTGAGGTGTTGAAGGTAAAACTGGCGACCTACTCTGCAAGCCTTCCCCCAAGTCACAATAAAATGTAAAACAGCAATCAGGCAGTGCAGCAGGGAAAGGCACAGATAAGTGGAGCACAGGACATTTTAACGGTAGTGAAACTTTTGTGTATGATACTTAAACTTTTGTGCATGGACACATCACATGCATGTCAAACTCATGATGCTGCACAAACGAAAAGGGAACTGAGTTGGGGTCAATTCAATGGCAGTGGGTCTGGGGTTTCACTTAAACTGTGGGTTTTAATGATGATGTATTAGTTCTGGTTCCTCAACTATAACAAACATACCCCACTAATGTGAGATGCTAACAATAAACAAGGAAAGGCATATATGAAAATTATCTGTCTTTAAAACATGTAATGAAAGCTCCTTTTCTGGAAACCCAGAGTTAAAACAAATGTGCTTGTGAGCAAAGCCGGGCAGAGGCCACCTATGCCCTCCTTTGACTCCAGCAGGGAGAAGGAGAATCCGTCTCCACACAAGCCCAAGACCTGCTGTCACAAGGCAGAGGCCGGACATGCCTTCACCCTCAATCCTTTGTATCTATTCTGACACCAACCATTCTTTGCTGTGTTTGATAATTCATTGCAGTGACCACACAATACTCACGATTAAGGGGGTTTGTTAGGGAAGTTAACAAGTTACCACAGCCAGGATTGGAGAGCATTAGGATATAGCCTTTTGTCCACAGCAGCACCCCCTCATCAGCCAGCCACTAAGTCTTTCTCTAGTCCTCAGTCTCTCTGGCCAACAGTCACTTGGCTTCTGCCTTCCTGAGCCAGGAAGCCCGCCTGCCACTGGAGAGTCTCACTGTCCCAGCACCGCTCCCCTGCCCCATCTCATGATCTTCTCGCCTCCGCCTTGGATCCTGGCGTGGCATGACGTCTGCTGCCTCTGACACTTCAGCCAGGGATTCCCAAAGTCCTCTGTGGATGGCTCTTCTTCCTTGAAGGCCCTAGGAATTCTCTTTCTTTTCCTGCTTCTCAGAAAACACCCCTATAAAATAAGATCCAAAACAAAACCTCACTGAGTCAATACTGACCCATAGTAACCCCATTGGGCAACGTAGAACTATCCTGGTGAGTTTCCAAGACTGTAACTGATTAGAGAATTAGAAAGTCCCATCTTTCTCTCATGGAGCGGCTGGTGGTTTTTGAACTGCCAACCTTGTGGATCACAGCCCAACACATACAGACTGTACCACCAGGGCTCTCTCTAACATCAAGATGTGTTTTTTGTCTTTCAGCAGACAATAGTCACAAGGAAACAAAGACTTGGTTCACACCCACTAGTAAGGTGGAGACACAGAACACATCCCACCTTAATCCTATCCTTTAGCATAGCAGAGAACACCCTCCAAAATGGGATTCTAACTGCAAGCACAGTGGATAGAATTTATAGTACATCGCAAATGGATTAGGGATAGAAGGGTAATTTAACTGACTACATCTCAGATCATGAAGTCTGGAATATGATAAGGAAATTTATGAGTAACAATGTTAGTAAAGTCTTTCAACTCATTTGTACACTATTATTAAATTGCGGGCAAATTGTTGTGACACTATTCAAATCTAAATAAAGCAGAAGAACTCAGGGCTGCCCCCAATTCCAGCTATGTCGAACCCCCTCCCCAGAAGATTGCATTATAAACGACAGCACTGAAGATACAGCCTGGAGAGAGTGATGGGTCTGCCCAGACCACACTGGAGCAAACTAAGAGGGAGGGAGAGAGAGAGAGAGAGAGAGAACCCCATCCTGACCAAGTCCTGAGGATAACAAACACTCCTGCTCTGAGGAGCCAAGGCACAGACACCGCACCCCCACCCCACCCCACCCCACACACACACCAGGTAAAACAAGAAGGAAGCACACCAGAGCAGCAAGGGGGAGCAAAGCAACAAAGTCCCCCACGAATCCAAAAAATCGACATCAGACTTGGAGGGCAGGGCTTGGCACCTCATCAGACTCGATTGGAAAAACATATATAAGAGTCAGCAGACAGAACTGGAACTATTTATAAGCTCTTTCCTTCTTTTCCTTCTCCTTCTTCTTCTTCTTCTCTTTTTTTCATGAGGAGAAAACAACTGCATCTACTGTCCCCAGGGGGCAGGGGAGAAGAGGAGGTGGGGGAAAGTGAAGAAGAGCCAACAAACCCAGGGAGAAGGGAACAACAAGAGATCTAAAATCAATGGCGAGGAGGGTGTGGAATGCCTGGTGGGGTTTGATCAAGTGCAACGTAGCCGAGAAGAATTACGGAGAGCTGAATGAAGGTGAAACATGATAGTCAAACAGGAGAAAAGTAAAAGAGGAAAGAACTGGGAGGCAAAAAACATTTATAGAAGTATAAATATTGGCTTGTATATATGTAAATCTATTAATATATAACAAAAAGGATATAGGTCTATGTACATATATTTATATATTAAGTATCAAGGTAACTGTGGTAGTTAAATAATCTGGTGTCAACTTGAGACTATTAAGATTGAAGGGGTGGAATTTAGCCTGTCAATCAGGTCACAGCTTGATGACTTCATTTGGAGGCACTACAGAGATAAATAGCTCAAGTAGAAAGAAGACGTTTTGAAAATGATAATGGCAACATATGTGCAATTGTGCTTGATACAATTGATGTATGGATTGTTATAAGAGCCCAATAAAATGATTTTAAGAAATCAGAAAAACTCAATGCTGATCAAGCACCACTCCATGGCAGTGGGGTTAGTACTATGTGAGCTGCACAGGCCTATAGTTTCATTCAGTAAACTGATACCATGCATTCATAGGAAAGACAGATAGTCCTGGATCAAATCTTATTTCTCCATAATATTATACATTCAAATAATAAAATTTCCAGTGGTAGAAATCAATTCAGATAAATAAAATTTAGGCTGGCCCTAGGTGAGCTGTTTTAGATACTAAGCAAAATGTGTGTGACAAAATCACTGTACCACACTTTAGACTTTTTGCATTTTTTTGAGATATTCATTAAATGCACCTTAAAGATTCCTCCCAAAATCTGACTGCCAAGAAACCAGCCCTGTTACTACCTTGGTTCAGTAGAGCATAGCTCCCTAACCTGCGTGGCATACTCAGTCAGTCCTTTGTACTTAATGACCTTTTGCCTGGACTTTATAGCTTTTTAATGGCCCTCACCAGACTATATACTGTGGGAAACAAAGATTTCTCCCAAGTTGTCTCCCCCAAATATATGCCAAACTTAACTACTTGCTACACATGGTGAATAACTGTACACTTGGAGGTCACCAGAAGTAGATCAGGGGTTATTCTCCTTAAGGGTTATCAGCCATCTAGAGCAAGCAGACACGGCCGTTTATCCCACAAGAAGTAGGGCCCGCTCCCTTCTGATAAGGATAGTAGTTGACTGTTTTCTTGTAGGAGACCCCAGAGAGGTCAAGCCCACCCAAGGGTGACCAAGGTTAGGCTGCCATCATGAATCTAGGGTCCACACACCTTATCACATGTGTACCTCTAGTCCCTCCCGTTTCTATGTGCACACCCCTAGCTCATCCTCTTCCTGTCACGCTTATGCCTATCGTACATCCCCTTTCTATGGTGTATATACCTACTGCACTGCCCCTTCCTGTGATGTGTGGTTACCTGTAATCACACACCCCTAAGTAGTTATAACCCTTGGTCAGCAATAAAGTTGGGCTCTCTCCTGTTCTCACTCCAAGACTCTCCCCATGAGGACCACCAAGCGGGACTGAGGTGAGCATGCTACCATGAATTGTGTCTGACTCCATTATTTCAATCTTTCTTCTATCTCTCATGCTCTTTACGCCTTTATTATAATCTTTACTTATTATCGCTGTACAATTGAACCTACCGGACCAGTGATGATTTGTTGGGGGCCCTCCTTTCCCCCACAAAGTACAATCTTCCAAAGTGCAAAAAGGACCAGACCTCTCCACTGTATGAGACCTCCAGTAGCTTCCCTATGGTCTTCAGGAAAAGGGTTGATGACCTTAACTTGACTAGTCAAAGCTAGTCCTGACCTTGCTGCTGGGGACTGAGAAGCTCTCCTTAGCTTTCAGTCACACTCAGGTCATTATCATGGCAGCTAACCTGACCTTCATCTCTGCCCATCAGCACTTATCCTCTGGCCAGTGACCCCCTGTGTATTTGCCTGCCCACCCACAGAAGCCTTCAACATAGGTGTCCTTATAGACAGGAACAGGGTTTTGTTTGTCCCAGTTACCCAGCATCTGATACATCACACCACTCCCTACGTGGTGAACCAATCAATGCATGAGTGGACGAATATGTATACCTACCAAGTGTATGTTATACAGCAGTCTCTGTCCTAATCCCTTTACATACATTCTCTCAGGTAATTAATGCAACAACCCTAGCCAGAGAGGATACCGGGGTGAGCCCCAGTGACACATGCTGGTAAACCATGGAATTCTGTGGGATGCCAAAGTCAATGTTCCAGCCGCTCAGAACATGGAAGTGGTGATGGGGAGCGGTACTAGAGACCACATGTGTCTGCTCCACATAGAGTTAGAAAACAAAGAGAGAAGAACACAATCCGCATCTTTTGAGCTGAAGGAACTGAAGAAAAAATTTCAAACCTTGAGTTTCAATATTGAATGATTCTATAGGAAACTATTGAATGATGCAGGGACCATCCAAAGAGGAATATACAAGAAGAATTGGCCATTGTGATCAGCAAGTGGTGGTAATTAAGGAAAAGTATAAGCCACACTGAAGTCATTTATGAAAAACAAGGCTCCAGGAATTGACATTTCACAAAATGGAAGTTATGACATTTGGACGATAGCTACCTGGTGAACTGACTGGAAGAGAGTCATATTTGTGCCCATTCCAAAGAAAAGTGACCCAACAGTATAAGGAAATTAACAAACATTATCATTAATTTCACATATAAGTAAAATCTTGCCAAAGTTAATTCAATATGCAACAGTATATTGACAGGGAGCTGCCAGAAATTCAAGCCAGATTCAAAAGAGGACATAGAACAAAGGATACCATTGTTGACATCAGGTAGTACTTGGTTGAAATCAGAGAAAACCAGAAAGATGTTCACTTGTATCTTATTGACAATGCTAAGGCAATTGACTATGTGGATCATAACAAACTGAATGAGAACTGCAGAACACTTTGTTGTGCTCAAGTGGAACCTATACACAGACCAAGAGGCAGTCGTTTGAACGGAACAAGGGGACAAGGCATCATTTAATACCATCAGGTTGTGTGCCAGCGTTGTCTCCTTTCATTGCATTGATTCATTCTGCATGCTGAACAAATAATCCAAGAAGGTGGAGTATCGGGAGAAGATGGCCATGTCAGGATTGGAGGGAGATGAATTACGAGTCTGCAATATGCAAATGACACAACCTTGCTTGTTGAAAGTAAGGGCTTCGAGTACTTACTGATGGAAATCAAATACTGCTGCCTTCAGTACAGATCAGAACCCAATGTAAAGAAAAGTAAAACTAAATGCCAACGATGTTATGTACTTGGACCCACTATCAATGCTTTTGGAAGCAGCAGTCAAGAAATCAAACAATGAAAATCTACCAAACATTGGGCAAATCTACCACACAAAATGTATTTAAAGTGTTCAAGAGCAAAGATGTCACTTTGAGGTCTAAGATACCTGCAAAAGCTA
>NW_022111321.1:3518172-3521814 GCF_000313985.2 Echinops telfairi | reverse complement strand
CACTGTGACCTGAACCACCTCTTCCATCATCCCAAGTCTATTATCTGTCAATGTACTAATGAACATGCAAAGACCTGAGTAGAGGACAACATTCTACTGCGTTCTAATATTTCACTTGACATTCATCATTCACACTTTTGTCATTTTTAGTAGCTGTTGTGCATGTTTAACCACTTTATCATTGATTTTGCTATCGGCATATTGACTTTTTAAAATAGAGTGGTTTCATTAAGGCAGCAAGAAAATTATCACGTTTGCAGCCCTTCGCAGAGGTTGCAGACTGAACTCCAAGGAGACTGGAGCGATATGAAATTTAGCATGACATATCATTCTCTTCCAGACTGGTCATTATCATGTTGGACCCTTAGTTTGGTTAGAAAAGCAGAACTCACAGCCCTGAGTTGATGCTCTACCCCTAGAGGTCAGGGTAGAACTGCCCTGTGGGTTTGCGAGACTCTAACTCTTTAGGGAAGTAGGCAGGTTTGTTGACCTGCCCCTGGAGAGCCTATGGTTTTGAAATGCTGACCTTGGGTTAACAGCCCAAGGTGTAACCACCACGCCTTTAGGGCTCCGCAGGACATAATAGTTAGCACCGCCAAGATTTTTGTTTTTAAACTACCTAAGACATTGTTATTTTACACGCAGATTAGACCATGAACTCACAGGGAATGGGTCCCGACAACTCAAGCGCCTGTCCCTTGGTCCCCACAAAGTGGGCCTCTGGGAATGGTGCTTCGGCTGCACCAGGTGCCCTTTCTCCCTGGCTCCTTCCTTTTCTGGCCGTTCTCTTTCAGGTGTGGGCCCACCTCTCGGAGTGATTCATGTGCCTCATGCGCACGTCAGTTCACTTGGGAGAGCAGCTCCCCATGAACTTGCTTGTTCACAACAATGCCAAGGGCGTGCTAGGTCATGCAGGCAGCCAGTTTTGCCAGGTAATATCTGTGCGGCGTGCCCTCCAGAGCAGTGCCCATGCCCTTGCTGTCCACACTGTGACCTTTCCTATATGTGGCCAGGGGAACCTCGCCAAGTTTCCCCAAGGGCCTGGAGAACAAATCTCGAGGGCCCCTCCTGGTTCCCTTTGGGTTCCTCTTTGGGGCCCGTCACTGCAAGGTGGCAGCTCCGGCCCAAAGGCCAAGCTTTTCTTACTTGACTGGCTTTAATTATGAGCCACGATGGAGATGGGTGACATGATGACTAAGCCTTCTTTACCATTGGCAACATACTGCCACTCAACGTTTACTCCATTCAGAGTAGAACCCAGATGACAACCTTGGATATTTCTATCAACTTTTATACCCTTTTTAGGTATATTTTCCTCGAGCTATTTCTTTACTTTTGAATATCTTACCTGTTCTGTTACCACACATTTTAAACATCAATGATGTCTTGGAATTGTTCAGCCTGGTAGCTTCACATTCAAGTTATTCCATGCCTGTCGGCTCTCATCAACAATTAGACATCTCAGAAACCTTGTATAGGGTTGCTATTAGCTAGAATCCACTTGATAGCAGTGGTTTTTGATGGGTTTTGTGTTCAGTATGCTAGTGTATGTTTGTGTTCAGTATGCTAGTATGTTCAGTTATGCTAGTGTATAGACCTCAAGTTTCTTTTGAACAGGTTTTGTATAAACAGTTTCTTCTTTGATTTTTCAAGAATACATTCTATGAAAGTTGAAAGGCATATGGAAACAATCAGTCCAATGAACTAATGGACCATGCAAACATCCGTCTCCTCAACCCCTCATGAGACCAGAAGAATTAGCCGGTGCCCGGCTAGCACCAGCAATTACTCTGAAAAAGATCACATTCAAAGGTCCTGGGTGAAGTGCAAGAAAAACATGGGACACAGCTCAATATCATAAAAGAGACCAGGCTTACTGGGCAGATAGAGACTGCTGGGAGAACAGGGACTGTGGCCCTGCATCTATACGTCTGGAACTGAATTCAACCTGGTGGAAGAATAATCAACCACTTCAGAGCAAAGGGGCAACTTTTACCCAAGGACAAAGTACACCGAGTTGGGAAAGGAGGAATGGGAAGAGGAAACACAGGGAGAAACCTGGATGCGTGCGGGCACACTGAGGGATGCAGTGGATGGACTGAAACGAATGTATGTGAATTGTTGGGTTTAAAACTGGTATCTGCTCTGGACATGGTCACCTACTGTCTGACTGGGCTCATTTTCTTCCTTACTGATACCCAGTTTCTTCAAAATGTTGGTTGAATAATGACTTTTCCACATTGTGATGCTGTTTCTAGCATGCCAATAAAATTCTTAAATGCTTTTGAATTTCTTTCATATCTACTCTTTTCCATTGATGGATAACTCAAACCCCGTGCTGTATGCTGGTGGCAGTTAGAATCTATGTCAACATGGGTATGGATGAAAGTGTAGGGGTGGCATCCAACCTATCACTCAGGGCACAGACTGATGATGCTTTCCTTGAGGGTGATGTTTTCTTTGAGGGTGTAACCTTCTTATAAGGAAGAAACAAGGAACCTCCCCTCTCTCTGCCCCTCTGCCTTCCAGCTTGCTGAGATTCTGTCTGTTTCCAGGGGTGGCCCCATGTGGGCCAACCAATCCCAAGGGCTATTGGCAATCTGACAGTGTTTTCACCGACCTGGAATCCACTTGACTCGGCACCCATCAGCCTGTGATCTTTCTGCTTCTTGCTTCATCTTCTGCATCATCAACCTGCAGCCGCATGAATCTGAAGAGGGACTTATAGACCAGCATTGGACTTCAGGACTTGAGTTGGGCCTAGCTGGGATGCCTTCTAGATTTATAATTACCTTTTGATTTAAAGCTCTTTCATATATTTATATGAGTGCCACTGGAATTGTTTCTCTAGACAACTTGACCCAGTACATGGTTTGGGTCACTGTTACTTTGAGACATGTTTTTCAATGGTTTTAATGGAAACTGGGGGTCAAGGAAGCCTAGCATTACTTCCCATTCTCAAGATCTGGATGAGTGAGATGGTATGGATCAGAAATGTGCTGCTTCACCTGAGTTACAGTTCTGTTTTGTTTGACCCACGAGGCTGGTTTTATTTTCTCCATGGGAGAAAAGACCTGCCGATCTGTTCCTGTATCGATTACAGCCTTGGGAACTCAATGGGACAGTTCTACACTAATCCATAGAGCTGATATCAGTCAGAATCAACTTAGTGACATCCAACAACCAGAAAACTCAAGATATATCTGATATTTGTGGTTCTAGAGCCTCAAATTGTTCTTAGACTTGAAGACATGACTTTATCATACACTTACAGACAGAAAATGAGGGTAATCCACAAAAATTCCCCTAAATCTTAGGTTTTAAGTCTTTTATCAAAGTCCAATATGATTCACTACATATTCCTAATCATATTACAAGCTGGAAAACTAAGGATCTTGATAGAGGATAAATAATGCCATCGTTTTCTCTAACTATCTCTAAGTTAGGAATGCGCCCTGATTTAAAGTAATAATGTTTCAATAAAACCATGTGATTAAGTGATGGTCTTCAGAGTAGAACGTAAAACTGATTGGAGCCAGATAGTCCATGATTGAGAGCTAGCCTGGCAGCCTCGGCTTCCATTTCACACCTACAGAATGTATTAATGACTCCTAGGAGTCTTTCCAGCATTAGAAATACATG
>NW_022111321.1:3511343-3517057 GCF_000313985.2 Echinops telfairi | reverse complement strand
ATGTGCTTGACACAATGGATGGATGGATGGATTGTGGTAAGAGCTGTATGAGCCCCCAATAAAATGATTTAAAAATAAATAAAAGACTATGGACCTCAGTCACTCTTCTGGAACTAAACTCACTCCTGTGGAAGAATAACAAACTATTTAATATCAATAAGACAGCATTTACCTAAGGTCAAAATTCAGAGAGTCAGGAAAGAAGGCGGAATGTAAACAGGAAACTCAGGGGTGTAGCCAGATAAATGAGGTACACTGAGGAGAGTGGTATGGATGAGTGAAAACAAATGTGTGGGAATTGTTGAACGTAACGTCTTGAATCTACCCTGTAATCTTTCACCTAATTCACATTAAAAAGTTAAAAACACTGGAGGTCCAGAGCAATCTGGAGATCTGGAGTAGGCCAGAGATCTGGAGCGGACCGGAGTACCAAAGCTCTTGTCTTCCCTTGACTATGGACACCAAGCTAAGTCCGTTTCTGAGGACATCCTCAGCCGCTGGCAGCAGAGTGGACAAACTGCAAGCCTTTGCATCCCCTTCCAACCCCAAACATCAGAAATACAGCAGTATGACTCCGAACAACAACGACAACCAAAATTACGTACAGATTGTTTATCATTTCTCTGTACTGATCCTCAAAGCAACTAATAAAAGACGAAAAGTTAAAAACAAGAAAAAGATGATTCTACAACCCAAGGCCAACGAGCATGAAAACACATTCCATTCAGCTGCTTAAAGTTGAAGCCCTCATTTATGGAAGATTGTGAATTGCATCCTATTTGTGGCAGATGATAGGAACGTCCCTTTGAGAGATTCTCTTCCTTATTAGAGCAAGAGATCTACACCAAGTAGAGGGAGATGAGAAGCGAAAGGCAGCAAGGCCGGTAATTTAATCTTGATTGTGATATCAGCGCGCTAATCTGGGCCTGGGCAGTCCTCAGGGAGCTGGGCCAAATGCCAGATCATCCCTAAGTGGTTGCCTCCCCAGTCTCATTAAGGGCCCACTTCTGTGCCACAAAGGATGCCTATCTTCAGCTATACCCAGAGAATGTTCGTATATTAACCCTCATTAGCCTGCCGAGCTCCCAAACACAGAAGCAGGCAAAGTGCTACAGATTTTGACTCAAAGTAAAGAAGAAACTGTCTAACAATTAAAATTATCCGAAAAAAGAAGAGAAATAACCCAATGATGTGGAACAATCCCGTCACTGATCAGGTCTAAGAAGGAGCAAGTTGCATCATCAGGATTGCTATAGAGCCCTCGTTCTCAAACTTGTGTGTATCAGAATTACCTGAGAAGCCTGTGAACACACACGGGTGCCTGGGTTCCACCTCACAGTTCAGATTCAGTAGGTCTGGAGCAGACTCTGAGATTTTTGCATTTCTAGCAAATTCCTAGGTGAATGCTGGTGCTCCTGATAATCCAGGGACTAGACTTTGAGAGCAACTTCTACAGAGAGTGACTTGCCATTGGGTTAGATGTTACACTAGATAACTAGATAATTAGAATCTCTTGTAGCTTTAAAAGGAGCTCAGGTGAAGTGAGGGGTTATGTATTAAGCTGCTAACTACAAGGTCAGTGATTCGGATCCACAAGCTGCTTCATGGAAGAAAGAAGAGGCTTTCTACTCCTGTAAAGATTTTAGAGTCTCTGAAACCCAGAGGGGCAGTTCTGTTGACTCAGTGGCAGTGAGATGGCTTCGAGTTTCATTCAACTTTAGAAGTCCCTGGATCCATGGAAGTTCCACCCATGACAGACATTCAGGTTCCAAAGAGAATTATTTGTCCAAAATGATATTCATTTTACTTTTAGTTCAAGGAACCAAGTATTGATGGAACATTCATTATACTTCCAGCATTATGTTATGAGTTCAAGGTGCTATTTAAAATAAAAACAAAAACACTCAAACACGCTGCCATCAAGTAAATGCCAACTCATAGCAACCCCATAGGACCAGGTAGAACTGCCCCTGTGACGTCCCGAGGCTGTGGCTCTTTGCAGGAGCTTTCTGCTATTGCTGGTGCCGTCCAATGGCTGCTATTTTTCCAACTACCCCTTCACTGTGATCTGGTTCCACTGAATGCCAAAGGTCCCCTTGTGTACTAATCACTACAAAACTAGTTCAGAGGACCCTGAGAGAAGCTCCAAGAGCAATGTCACACAGGGATGTCCCCTCACGAGGTCCCTGAAAGGTAGCCAGCTTAAAAGCAGCTGGTTGCGGAGTTTCTTGGCCTACCACCATGAACTCTTTGGTTTTCTGTTATGAAGGACTAGCCGGTGTGTGGTAAGATGTGTAGCACCATTGTGGCCTCAATCCACTAAAAGCTGGTAGATTCTTCTCCACCCCAGTTGTGATATGCAAAAATATCTCCAGACTTTCCCAAATACCCCTAGGGGGGCAAAATCAACCCTATTTGGAAGAAACATGAAGTTGCCCCCACCAAAAACAGAAAAAAGAAACCATAACCCTGCTGCCATCTAGTTGATTCCGACTCGCAGTGACCCTCTAGGACAGGGTTCCTGAGTCATGACCGCGGCAAAGCAGACTGCCATGCTCTCCCCCTGAGTACTGGCTGGTGGGTTTGAACTGCCAATTTAACTGTTCAGCCATCTTAACAGCTTCGCCACCAGAGTTCCTCTACAAAGTTGTCTACTTTAGAAAATAATAATATGCATCACTTTCTAGCATAAGAAGAACCCTACTCCAATTCATGGGCCTAGAAGGTTTCCAAGGCTGTAATCTTTGGGGGCACTGCCGGACACAGCTTCCTCCCTCAGAGCAGCCGGTGGGTTCAAGCTTTGGATCTTTTGGTTAGCAGCTGAGTGTGTTTAACCTCTGAATTACCAGGATTCCTCAGGACAAGTATGTTCCATACAATACCTGACACATACTTAGACTAAAAATATCATCTCTTTCCTCAAATTCAAATTTAACTGGACATCCTATATTTTATATATATCAAGAGATGTTCGGGCAGTGGGTGAAGAAATGGCAAGAATTCCAGAGACAGGATTAAAATGAATAGGACTTGATGACCATATGCAAACCGCAGGTGCTGGAGAAGGAAGCTCTCAGAAGACCACTGGAGCATCTGTTTGACCACACAGGTGCTATGGATGCTAGTGATGGAGATGGACCCACAACAGCCATTCAATTCGTTCATTTATTCTGCTAGCCTTTGCCTGTGTATATTGTAGGAATTTACAAGATCTGTACCATCATCAATTCTCATCGAGTTGACTCCAACTCATGGCCATCCCATGTGCACCATAGGAGAACGCTGTCCCACAAGGTTTCCAATGGCTGAGTTTTCAAAGGTAGCGAAGTCACCAGGTCATTCTTCTGAGATGACTCATTTGGCAGCATAGCTCAGGGGTCCAACAAGAGCTCAGGGACTCCACAGGAGCCTGCAGTCGGATGGGAACGTACTGACAAGCATGGAGACTGTGACAATGGAGTGCGATAGGTCTACAAGGGGGAAGTGTGTGCTGGGGGGCGGGGGGGCATGTGGGTGAGGCACGCAGACTTAAGGCTTGGGGACTCAATGAGAGCAACCCAGGAATGCATTGGGTGAGGGTTGTTTTTTGCTTGTTTTTTTAAATAAGTCATTTTATTGGGGGCTCTTACAGCTCTTATGACAATCCATACATCAATTGTATCAAGCATATTTGTACATACCATATATACTCGAGTATAAGCTGAGTTTTTCCAGCACATTTTTAATGCAGTTTTTGTGGTAAAACTAGGTGTGTTGGCTGATGTTTGGGTTGGCTTATACTTGAGTATATACAGTGTGTTGCCATCATCATTTCCAAACCATTTTCTTTCAACTTTTTAAAAATTAAATCATTTTATGGGGGCTCATACAGCTCTTATCACAATGCATCCACCCATCCACTGTGTCAAGCACATTTGTACATTCGTTGCCATCATCATTTTCAAAACATTTGCTTTCTACTTGAGCCCTTGGTATCAGCTTCTCTTTTTTCCCTTCCCTCCCTCACCCTCCCACCCTCACGAACCCTTGATAATGTAGAAATTATTTTTATTTCCATATCTTACACTGTCTGCTGTCTCCCTCGGTTGTATCCTCAGAGGAGGACTTGGAAGAGAGCCGAGGGCAGTCCTGGCTCCTTTGCCTGTCACCTCGGCGGCCCTACAGGTCATGGGGAATCTGACGTCATTCCTGTCTTCCAAAGCTCAGTGTCCTTCTAGGAAGGAACGTTGAACACCCAGCCCTGGCAGAACCTGTTAGCAGATGCAGATACATTCTTCCAAACTGGAATGACTACTGCCTTCCTGGAACGATGATTGTTAAGACTAAAAGATGAAATGCATCCTTAGGGTCCTTTCTGGTTTCCGGAGCCCGGCGTGCCTGGGAAAAGGGCCGTTCCTAAAGCCAGGCTTCGCTTTGCTGCTCGCCAAACTGGCCCCCACTGCCGCCTCGTATAGCCTGCACATCCATAAATTATCACTGCATTAGGCACATCATAGCACCACTAAAATTATATCTGCAAAACGCTCCATTAAAGGGCTCAGGTGAGTCATGAAGATTAAAGAAAGCCCGTTTCTAAAATCCTGCCATTTCTTGGGAAATTCCCCGGGGCGGCTCAGCAGGGAATTAAATTGCCTTGTTCCTTGTTGGCGAAGGCAGGATCCTTTGTAATTTTCTGAGCCCAGAGACACAGCCTCTTCTCATCTCGTTCTGGATCTTCCCGCAGGGTCGGCAGGGTGGATTCCGGGTCAAGTGCGGCGAGATTTAGAAGTGTCTGGGTGGTAAATGGGCCAAGAGGCGGGGCGGGGTCAGTCAGCCTGCAGAAATGCTGCACCTTGATTTCCAGGTGGGCTCCTGACCTTCAGAGCGTGGGCAAGGGAAGCAGGGGCAGAGTAGGAGAGCAGAGGCTGCGGAGCCTCCCCCCCCAGGGCCTGGCCAGGGGAAGGAGGACAGGCAAGAAGGGAATTAACTCAGAAGTGGGTGAGGTCCCCACAATCAGATTGGGAGTTTATTTGGATCGCACTGGCTTAATGGATGGATGGATGGATGGACGGACGGACAGACGGATTGGGGAGCGACTGATTCAAATATATTTCCTTCCTTCATTCTTTCATTTATTTATTTTTTATTTGGTGCTTATTTGTTTAGATTCAGTCTTTATGTGTGAGTGTGAATTGGGTGAACCTTTACAGAGCAGATCATCAGTTTTACATTCAAGAACTCATCAAACCTCTGACTGTCTTGCCAGGTTCCCATCATTCGTTCCACCCCACCCTCATCTCCCTCTTGTTCTGTATTGTTTCCCCTTCATCCAAATAACACCTGTCTGCCCTCTAGCCTATGGCCTCACCTCCCCCGCCTCCCCCCCCTGCTTTGATTCTAGTTTTAAACTGTGGGAGGAAGAGGAGGCTTTCTACTCCTGGAAACATGTAGAGTCTGGGAAAGCCATGAGGCGGTTCTACAGCATCCACTGCTTGGCAGTGAGGTGGGAGTTTGGAGAGCTGGCTCCTAAATTAGTTTATTGTGCCAACCTGGCTGATAAACACATGTGGGGTTAATTGAAGTGTGGAGGGGTAAATGTCTCAGTGAGCCTCGCCTTTCTTGTTCTTGGGTCTCCTGCTTTGTGATCTTCACACTAGGGTGCAGCTGCCTTAGCAGTTCCCTGCTTCGGTTTGCAAGGCTGACTTCCTGCAAGACATCCCTGAGGAGAAGCCACA
>NW_022111321.1:3508236-3511243 GCF_000313985.2 Echinops telfairi | reverse complement strand
GTGTGGAGAGCCCTGCCAGCGCTGAGATGCTTACACATTCACTGACTCGGCTTTCCTCCTGCTGTCGCCATCACTGCGTCTGTTCTGTGAGTTGGAGGAGGACAATGTGGATTGGTGTCGGACATATGGGTTAATGTGTTAATGTTGGACTTGTGGGTTTGGGCAGCACTGGGTTGAGATATTTTCTTGATGCTCACTTAACCTTTCTATAAAACTCTCTCTTATACATGGGTTTCTGTGGATTTGTTTCCTCTAAAGAACCCAGACTAACACAGCCCCTAAAGGAATTTGAAACACAGAGGAACTTTTCTCAAAACAGAAAGTGAATGCGTTGTTCTGCAGCAGCACACAGGACATGGAACACATGGAAGGAACCTAAATGCCCAGTAACATGATGACGGGTCAATCACCATGCCGTGGAATTTCACTCCACTATAAAGAGAAGTGACATTCATGCCACACCGTGCCTGAGTCTTAGAAGCATTATGCTGGGTGAAGATTGTATGAGTCAACATCCATGAAATAAGCAAATATATAAATAAGCAAATGAGTGGCTCCAGGGGTGGAAAGGAAAGGGCCTCCTTGGAGAGGGCCCAGTGTTTCTATGACTGGGAGCTGAATAATGGGGAGGTGGGTAGTGTGGTAGCTGCACCACGTGACGAAGGTTGCCAATGCCATTGAAATGGACAGTAAAGAAGGTTGCGAGGGAAACTTTTGGTATAGAAGAGGGGCTTTCATAAAGTCGAGGGAAATATTCTATTAGCTTTATATCCATTTTTGCATGGGTTTTTTGAAGCCCACTCCCCTATATATATTTTACCACAACAATAAAAGGAAGGAAAGGTGGAAGAGAGGGAGGGACAGAGGGAAGGAGGGAGGGAAGGAGGGAGGGAAAAAAGACAGACTATTTGAAACACACACACAGTGCTGCTTCACCTCTGCCCTGCCGCGTTAGTGGAGAGCTACAGTTTTTAGAGCTCTCCCCAGTCTTGCACACACCATAGTATAAATGTGTTGCTGCCCTGCATTGCCTAAGGGACACCCAGCCCAGGAAAGAACTCTGCCTTTGACAAAATAGTTTTACAGGCAACCAAGCCCTGAACATGAAGGAGAGAGTATGGCTGCCCTAGCAGTAAAGGTCCTTCGTTCTACCTGAGTGGAAGCACTTGCTCTTCGAATAACGTACTAGATTTTGTTCATGATTCCAGGGCTTCTGTTAAAACAAATTATTATCTGAGCCTCTTTGATGCCTTCCCACAGCATCTTCATATGATGCATTTAGCTGATTATCCGGTTGGCACCTCCCTCGCTGGGAAGAGTAGGGGGGTTAGGAGGCTAGCTTGGATTGTAAGAATATGCACAAGCGCCTGGCAGCGAAAGAGCTACCGTCAACTCAGGCTTTGGAAGCCAGTCTAAGAAGAGACTGAAGGCCCAGAGTGAGTGTGGGATTCAGAGCATCCCAGAAGACTGGATTTGAGCTGAGTGTTATGAATGCATAAGAATTTGCATGCAGGCAAGTCAGACAAGAAGGAATTAAAACAGAGTTTGCTTGCTTCAGAGTGCCAAGGTTGGCCCACTGTCCAAGACCCAGCTTTAACATCAAGAGATAAACAGCTTGATTAAATGCTACAATGTGGACAATTTTGCAACAACAGTGATAAGAGCTAACAAAAACTGTGAGTTTACATGGATAGCTATGTATGTATACACAGGTGATCGTGTATAGCTATTGATGTTGGTGCTACATGCTCTCAATTTGGTGCTGCCTCAGAGTGACCTCATGTGCAACAGAACTAAACTGCCCGGTCCTGCATCGGCCTCACAATCCTTGTCATGTCGGACTCCATTGTTGCAGCCACTCTGTCAAACCACAGTGCTGAGGCTCTTTCACTGTTGGTATATCCAGAGATGATAGATAGATGATAGATAGATAGATAGATAGATAGATAGATAGATAGATAGATAGATAGATAGATAGATAGATAGATATGCTGTAAATATATATTTGTGCAAAAAACAACGCACATAGTGGGCACCGTGATGGATAGCACCAAACACTTCTGGGAACTGGTTTATTGGGCTTGAGGGCTTAGGATCATCGTCTTGTGGGACAACTCAGTCCATTGGCACAATGGAGCTCATAAAGCTAGTGTTCTGTATCCTAGTTTGATGCATCTTAAATGCTTTGCAAGCAGCCTTCTGACAAACTGCTCTTGGTCTTGATGCATCCGGAGCAAAAGACAAAGAATGAAACCAAAACTCTAAAAAGAAACTAGCCTTCCCAACTAGCAGTCTGCAGACCCCAGCCTCAGTTCCCATGTGCCCAGCTACCACTCCCAACGACTCTACCACTCCCAACGACTCCAACCAGGACACAATGGACAGACCTGGAAAAATGTAACATACAATTCAAATTCCTAAAAACATAAAACTGACTCACTGGACCAGTGGAGACTAGAGGAATCCTGCAGCTTTCTCCCTGGGACACCTTGAAACTTGGAACCCAAGCCACGCCTGGAGCTTACCTTCCCATCAAATGACAACTTGCCTCATAAATGAGTAATATACCCATGAGTAGTGTGCTCCTCTAAAATCATCCAAGTGCCTGGTAAAACAGGATACTTGGCCAGTTTTCCTACCTCTTGACCCAACCTCAATTGCTCTAGGCTCAAGTATTTCTCACTTATTCCACCACAGAAATTCCTTCTCTGCTTTTTAAAATATTAATGGTGGTCTTTTCTTTCTTACTCTTTATTTGTATTTGTATATTTATGCTATTATTATTATTATTATGTTCTTCTTGATTTTTGTTTTTGTTTTATATTGTTTCTTTTGAGTTTCCCAGTTTGTGAAGCACAGAAGGAGTGAATGTATAGAGACAATAACTGATGGTTTATTGGGTACTTGGAAGGGAGGGGGGACTAGGGAGCAAACAATGAATTCGGGGGCAGGGGGCAGTAGGAGAGGAAGAATTAGAACGGATTGTGATGCTATACATACAACTTTT
>NW_022111321.1:3505424-3506475 GCF_000313985.2 Echinops telfairi | reverse complement strand
AACAGAAAAATGGGTGAAGGGAGACATTGAACAGTGTAAGACGTGAAAAAATAATTTATAAATTATTAAGGGTTCATGGAGGGGGCGGGCAGGGGGAAGAATGAGGGCCTGATACCAAGGTCTCAAGTAGAAAGAAAATGTTTTGAAAATGATGATGCCAATATATGTACAAATGTGCTTGACACATGGATGTATGTGTAGCTTGTGATGAGAACTGTATGAGCCCCCAATAAAATGATTTTTAAAAAGAAATGGAAAGCTATCTATACACACAACGGCCAGCACCACATGTGCCCAGAAAAGTGGCTGTGAGATCTGAGAGCAAACAGGAGACTGTCAGAGCGTTCTGTTCCCACAGCTGGTGTTACCATCCTTAATATGTGCAGCTTGCTTCTAAGTGACCCCTGAGAGTTACCCTGTGTTCCATGGTGACTCGCACACTTTTTAAATCTTCACTTCACTAGTCCATCCGTGTATATTTGCTTGGCCTTGTCCAGTTACTCTCATGTTCCAAAAAAGTCAAACCAGTGGAATGGAAAGTGTTACTGGTAGGTGCCATTGGGCCAGTTCTGACCCATAGAGATCCTGTGCACAACAGAAAGGAACTCCGTCCACTCGTGTGACATCTTCACAAGTGTTCCTGTGCCTGAGCCCATTGTTGCAGCCGCTGTGTCCACCCATCTCCTTGAGGGCCTTCCTCTCTTTCGCTGCCCCTCCGCTTTACCAAGCACGGGGTCCTTCTCTTGAGACTGGTCTCTCCTGACAGCATGTCCAAAGTAGGTGATACGGAGTCTTGGCATCCTTCTTTTCAAGGAGTATTCTGGCTGTACTTCTTTCGAGGCAGATTTGTTTGTTCTTTTGGCAGTCCACGTGGTACTTTCAATATTCTTCTCCAGCACCATAATTCAAACATCGACTCTTCTTTGGTTTTCTTTAGTCAATGTCTAACTTTCACATGTATATAATAAGGTGACTGAAAATACTGGGGTCAGGTGCACCTTAGTCTTCGAGGTTAACATCCTTGCTTTTCAATATTTTGAAGAGGTTTTGT
>NW_022111321.1:3503441-3505199 GCF_000313985.2 Echinops telfairi | reverse complement strand
CCATCTTTTCTCCATTTATTAAGATGTTACCTAATGGTCCGGTTGTGAGGATTTGGGTGTGTTTGTTTTTGATTGACATTAAGTTTCAATCCACATTGAAGGCTGCACTCCTTAATCTTCATCAGCAAGGGCTTCAAGTCACCTCACTTTCAGCAGCCAAGGTTGTGTCATCTGCCTGTGGAAGGTTGTTAATGAGCCTTCTTCCAATCCTGATGCTGCATTCTCCTTCATATAATCCAGCTTTTCTAATTATTTTCTCAGCATACAGATTGAATAAGTAAAGTAAGAGGACACAACCCTGACACACACCTTTTCTGATTTAAAATCATGCATTATTCCCTTATTCTGTTTGCACAACTGACTCTTAGATCCATGTACAGGTTTCCCATGTGTACAATTAAGTGTCTGGAATTCCCATTCGTCTCAAGATTATCCATAGTTTAACAAACTATGATTTGCACAATCAAATACCTTGGCGTAGTCAATGAAACAAACGTAAATGTCATTCTGGTTTTCTCTGCTTTGAGCCAAGATCCATCTGACATCAGCAATGAAATCCATGTCTTCTTCTTAATCTGGCCAGAACTTCTGGCAACTCTCTGTCAATGTACTGCTGCAACCATTGTTGGATGATCATCAGCAAAATTTTACTTGCAGGTGATATCAATGATATTGTTCTATAATTTTCACATTTTACTGGGTCACCTTTCCTTGGATGGGTACAAATATGGATCTCTTCCGGTCAGTTGGCTAAGTAGCTGTCTTCCACATTTTTGGCATAGGTGAATGAGTGTTTCTAATCCTACATCAGTTTATTGAAACATTTCAGTTGGTATTTCATCAACACTTGGAGCCTTGTTTTTGGTCAATGCCTTCAGTGAAGCTTGGACTTCCTCCTACAGCACCATTGGTTCTTGCTCACATGCTACCTCTTGCAATGGTTGAATGTCGACTGGTTCTTTATGGTACAGTGACTCCGTGTATTCTTGCCATCCTCCAATATTTTACCTATAGAATCTTTTAGGATTGTAACTAGAGACTTGTTGTTTTTTTTCTTGAGTTCTTTTAGTTTAAGCTAGGCTGAGCATTTTCTTCCATTTTGATTTTCTAACTGTAGGTCTTCGCATATTTCATTAGAGTATTTTACTGTCTTCTCAAGCTGCCCTTTGAAAATTCCTACTTAGTTTCCTGACTTCATCATTTCTTCTATGTGCTTTAGCTACTCTACGATTAATAGCAAAGTTCAAAGTCTCTTCTAATACCCACTTTGCTCTTTCTTTCCTGTCTTTTTAGTGACCTTTTTGCTCCTTCATGAATGATGTCCTTGATGTCATCCCACAAGTCATCAGTTCTCTGTCATTGTGTTCCACGTAGCAGATCTGTTCTTGAGATGTTCCAGAGATTGAGATGGGGTAGCCTCAAGATCATATTTTGGCTCTTGTGGACTTGTTTTAATTTTCTTCAATCTTAACTTACATATGAGCAATTGCTGGTCTGTTCTGCAGTGAGCCCCTGGCCTTGCGTTAGCTGCTGATATTGAGCTTCTTCATCTTCTCTTCCCACAGATGTAGTAAGCTTGATTTTGGCATATTTCACTGTCTTCTGTGTGAAGATATTTAAGATGAAGAACTTGTTGGTCTTGCAAAATTTTATAACACAATCTCCAGCTTCATTTCTGTCAGCAAATCCATATTTTCCAAATATTATTCCTTCCTCTTTGTTTCCAACTTTTGCATTCCAATCACCAATAAATTTTTT
>NW_022111321.1:3500792-3502721 GCF_000313985.2 Echinops telfairi | reverse complement strand
CTGGTGTGCTTCTTCCATGTGGGCTTTGTTGCTTCTGAGCTAGATAGCCACTTGTTTACCTTCAAGCCTTTAAGACCCCAGATGTTATATCTTTTGATAGCCGGGCACCATCAGCTTTCTTCACCATATTTGCTTATGCACCTGCTTTGTCTTCAGTGGTTGTATCGGGGAAATGAGCATCATAGAATGCCAATTTAATAGAAGAAAGTATTCTTGAATTGAGGGACTACTTGAGACCAATCATTGATAATTATCAATGCATCTTGATTGCCTGGTTAATTGATATCAGAGTAAAGATGTTCATAGAATTCTTCAATTTTTTTCATCACTAACTTTAGTGGTTGGAGCATACATTTCAATAATAGCTGTATCGATTAAGTTTCCTTGAATGTGGAGAGATATTATCCTGTCACAAACAGCACTGTACTTCAAGATTGACCTTAAAATAACCATTTTGACACTGAATTCATCACCATTCCTCTTGAATGTGTCATTCCCAGGACAGTAAGCCATATGATTTTCTGATTCAAAATGGCCAATATCAGTCCATTTTAGCTCACTAATGCTTATTATATTGATCTTTATGCATTCCATTTCTCTTATCTACCCCCCATGCCTACACACCCTGAAATCTTCATATTATAGCCAAGAAGGACAACCAGACACAAGAAGACATAAAGAAAGTTTTAGTCCTGTCTGGCAAGTATTGGACTGCTAACCACACTGTTGGTTCATGGTTCAAAACCACCAGATGCTCCATGGGAGAAAGATGAGGTTATCTGCTCCCATAAAGATTTAATGCCTTGGAAACTCTATATATGGTCACTATAAATCAGAATTGAGTTAGTGGCAGTGGATAGCATCAGATTTACCACTTACTAGATCTGTTAGAGTCAGCAATTTATTTAGACATCAATCTCTCTACCAGTAAGATAGAAAGCAATAAGTACTCACATTGATTGAAGGAGCCCTGAGTGTTGCAGGCAAGCATTGGGCTACTAACCACAAAGTTGACAGTTCAAACCCATCAGCTGCTCTGAAGGAGAAAGATGAGGTTCTCTGCTCCTGGAAAGACTTACAGTTTGGAAACTCTAGGAAGTAATTCTAATCTATCCTACATAGGGTAGATAGGTATTGGAATCAACTTGAGGGCAGTGTGTAGATCCAATTTATTATGAAAATGAAATGAGGCATTTATGTAAAGAGTCTGGCACAATGTCTGGTTCATATTCTGTGAATATGAATTTATAATAGATTTCTACAGCAAGATGGCTAATTAGTCCACATAGCATTACAGAGGGCTCAGTTCAGCTCACTTTCATGTAACAGTTAATATGAAGGTCCTTCAACTCACTTGGGCTGCCAGTCCAAAGTTAAGGAATCAAAAATTGGAATCTGCCCTCAAGCAAGACAGGCAGAGTTGGCCCTGCAGGCAGCAGATAGCAGGTGGGCCAGCAACAATCAGTAGCACCATGAGCTTAGCGAAGGACCCTGATGGGATCTTGAACTCAAGTGATGTATGAACAGCTACACAATCCACCAGCCTCGAGCTCAAGTGATGTACACACCTGCAGCATTGTGAAGCAGATCTCATGGAGCCTCAAGCTCTAGTGACACAATGCCCAGGTTGGCTCAGCTCACAAGGTTGAGGCAAAGAACTAGCTCAAGCTTCAGCACGCTGGTCCAATCACCAGGGAGAAAGAGAAACAGGAAAGTATTTATCTCGATTACCCTTCAATCAAGCTGCGAAGTGATTAAACTCCACCCACATATTCCTATGAGGCCTAGTTGGCAGAATAAACCTATCACACTCTATAATCAACTTCTAATAATAACTGTTATTTTTATTTACTCATACATATACACAGTGTTCATCATGTTCCAAACTCTATCCATGGGTAGATATTAAGAATACGAGGGAGTACCCCC
>NW_022111321.1:3490329-3499102 GCF_000313985.2 Echinops telfairi | reverse complement strand
TACACTTGAGTTTTCCTATAGAGCTGTCCTTGTAAGCTGTGTTCAACATCACAATGGTTTCTGAGCCATTTTTCCCGAGCAGGAAACAAAATTTCACAGCCACATGCTGTTCTCTTAAACCGGCCATCACAAAAAACAAGGTTCAAATGAAACTGCTTTTATGTAAAACTTCACTGTGACCAGAGAGAACCTTCTCAGGTAATGCCACTAGTACACTAGCTCACAGAGGGCTATTCTTATGAGATTTGCTGTGATATTAGTGAGTATATATTTTGATATTATACTATGCAATAAGTTAACATTTGGATTGTCTTCTAAACCTAGTGAACCAGTAACTTTTAAGTGACCAATACTTCCAAAATACCAAATCCAATGCCATCAGTTTGATGCTGACCCTTAGGACTGGGTAAAACGGCTCCTGTGAATATATGAGACTGTAACTCTTTATAGGAGTAGAAAGCCCTGTCCGTCTTTCTCCCATAGAGTGGCGGGTGGTTTCGAACTACTGACCTTGCAGTCAGCAGCCCAACTCACAACCACCTCACCACCAGCTCTCCTTAATAAGGAAATTGTTGCTAACAAAAATATATGGGATGATCTAAAGAGGCACTCACAGGGAAATTTATAGCCTTAAATATTTACGTTCATTAGTAACGAAGGAAAGTTAAAGTCATAAGCAGGCCTCAACTGCACATTCCGTTAACAACAACGAGAACAATACAAAAGAAGGAAACAAAAAAGAAGCAAACAAGTGTGCATAAAGGAAAATAATCAAGACAGAACAGACAAAAATAAGATTAAAAAAAGAAACCGCCACTTGGCCAGTTTTGACATAATAGCAAAGAAGATTATGAAAAACAACGGTCTGCAAAGATGATTGACATATTCTTTGCCAGATTGTCTTCATTTTTTTGAATCCAAAGAATAACTTACTTTCACAAATTGAATGCAGAGCAAATATGAAATCTTAGCTTTCAATGACCAACTCAGACATTAAAGTGATTTATAAGAAAATTAAAAGCTAATCTCATTAATTTTTTTGGGGGGAAAGTATAGTTTAAAAACTGCTACTTGCATTGACATAGGTGGGCTTATTATTATTTGTAAATGAATTAATAAATGTTTTAAAAATATCAGTTTTTAAACATTTAACATTTAAACATAGTTTCTAATAGGTCAATACTGATCAATTAAAAACCACATAAACAAAAACTCTCTGGGCACATCGGTACTTGAGAGTATAAAGGGTAAAAAATTGACCATTTAGCTAGGATTGTAACAAATGTATATATATGATTTCAGAGTTGAAAGTTGATGGTGCAAATATGTTTATAATGTACTGCATTTTTACAATGATCACTGCATGACTCAACTTCGCCCCAACACGCCCCACCCACACATACTTTTAGTGTACTCCATATCTGTTCCCATCGCCTGCTCCGGTTCTGTGGCCTCTTAATCCAGTAATTGTATTACCCCCATTCAAGGATGTAGTTTTGTTTTTTGTTTTAAAGAGAGTGTCAAGGGTCCTGAGATGGAGAAGTTGAAGAATTGCTGCTTTTAGATTTGGCATCCAAACGTTTAAGGAAAAGTAGAATGAGAAGATAATGGATTTTTCCGTGGCCTTTTTGAAGTTCTCTCGTACACCTACAGAGTGGACAGCTCCTGTTTCAGCTGATGTCCAAGGTGTTAATAAGGTGTTACCGAGATCTCCACTGATAATACTAGAA
This sequence comes from Echinops telfairi, assembly GCF_000313985.2. Classification (NCBI taxonomy): domain Eukaryota; kingdom Metazoa; phylum Chordata; class Mammalia; order Afrosoricida; family Tenrecidae; genus Echinops; species Echinops telfairi. Next base: position 3,497,372 of record NW_022111321.1, on the reverse strand, counting down.
CCCCAACCTCCTATGTGCGCCACACTGCTTGGCCTCCTGTCTCTGCTCCTTCCTCAAACTGGTAGAACCACTGTCTGGTTAACCCTTGTGTAGTCTTGCTCTGCACATGCCCAGGGGATGAAAACGCTTTGGTTGGTGTTCAGGACAATCCTGCCTTCATCCAACCCCTGCACAGTAAGGTCTCTTTTTGGTAGTGGGGGCTTTAATAGCAATCCCAGAATGTGTCTTGGGGTCCTAGGAGACCTCCTTAAGCTAAGCTGCTTGATCCCAAAGAATTGCCATCAGACAGATGCCTCTGTGCCTTTGAGCTTCCGTCTTTTATTTCCATCGTCATGCTTCTTAACAAACCTGCTTGGGTTTGCTCACTTTCCCTTACGCCCCGCTGGACTGTGAACTCATGGGAATTACGGTGACGTCAGTCTTCCTCTTTGCTGCGTCCCCTGTCCCCAGTACAACATCTGGCAATAGTTGGCACGCAGTACACATTTTTTCAACGACTGAAAAAAGGCATACTAGAGATTAAGAAAATATATTGGGATCTAAGTTTCTACGAAACTTTCTCCTAAGGCCCTATTAGTGACATCCTTCCATTTGGATGGAAATCTCAGTCGTGAAGACAAACGATTTTACAGGTACACTAAGGCTAGCTTATAAGGGCTGCTTTTAATTTGGAGACCTCCTGGGTAATCTTTTAGGCACAATGTCAACAATTTTGTCTGGGCAAATGGTTGCTTTAAAGCCAAGGGAACTTTATTGTGATATGCTTCGGGTAAATGAAGCCTTTGATGAAGGTGTGTCCCTTCCACAAATGACTTGAAAAGTGGCATGCTAGATGCAGTCTCACACCACATGAAAAGCATCTATAGGAAGATATATCAACACATGAAAACCCTACTCTCCACTCATGTGTTCCTTTCATTAGGGTTTATGGTAGTATCGCATCAGTATTTATTGAGCAGATAGTATTGTTGGGACATGTAAAATATTGAGCAGGTAGGCCCTGTGTTCTACAGGAGCTTGTGGGCTAGCTGGGCACACAGCCATGGGCACACGGTGGTTAAACCAGGACACCAACACAGTAACCTATCGACAACGGTAACGGCCCATGGCTGGAATTAAAGACCCAAGTCACTTGGGATCCTGGGGGAAAAGGGTGGGATGGGTTAATTTGGGAAATTTTTATGCAAGAGCTGGATTTAGATTCATCCCTTAAAGGAAGTGGATCATGTGAATTAAAGAAGGGAAATGATGGAATTTGAGGAAAAGGATGGTAGTGAAGGGGATTGAAAATGTCAAACCAAATCTGTTACCCTGGAGCCAATGCCAACCCATAGCGATCCTGTGGGACAGAAAGGCAATGCCACATATTATCTCTTTATGGAAGCCGACCGGCACATTCTTCGCCCATGGAGCAGCTGGTGGGGTCACATGTTTGTCAGCAGCTGATCATTTAACCACTCACCACCAGGACTTCTAGGGAAGGGAATACAAGTACTAAAAAAACCATAAAAATTTAGCAGACCACTTGAGATGGAAGAGATGTGAGCTGTGTGAAGCCCAGAACTGACTGGGGGTCTTGACTACAAACTGATTGGAGATGACAGGCAACTAGGAGGTGTTGCCACATGAAAAACAGAGTTTAAGAAGAGATTTTCTGGAAAGAGTGAGGCTTGAGGGCTAGAGCCCAATTAGGATGCTCGAATTAGAGGCCTGGTAGGGTTACAGTTTCAAATCCCTCAACCTAGGGACAAAGATGAGGCTGCTGTTCCCATAAAGGTTTATAGCTACTTGTTAAGCTGTTAACCCAAAGGTCAGCAGCTTGAAACCCTCAGCCACTCCATGGGCAGCAAATGAGGCTTTCTTCTCTAGCCAAGAGTCAGTCTTGGAAAGCCACAGGGACAGTGGTACTCTGTCCTATAGGGTGGCTAGGGGTCAGAATTGACTGGATGGCAGTGAATGAGTATCAGTCTAAACCAACTCATGGCACTTCATAGTGGCGAAGTGGTTAAATGCTCTGCTAGTAACCAAAAATAAATCTCAGCAATTCTAACCCATCGGCCTCTCCATGGGAGGAAAATGTGGCGGTGTGCTTCTGGAAAAAAATGTCAGCCTTGGAAATGCAATGGGACAAGTCTACTCTGCCTTATAGGGTTACTCTGAGTCTGAACTGACTTGATGCCATGGGTTTGGTGTAATTTTGGTTTTAATAATTTTAGAAAAGTGATTTCCAATCGATATATAATGCAAGCCACATTGGTAATCAGTAATTTTCAGATGAAAATAAGCCAAACGAGTGAAATTAATCATATATTCAAATTAATCATAGATTTTCTTTAACCTGATATATAAAAATGATCAGTTCAATAAATTTGTAGAAAATCAGTGTACAAATTATTAATAAAGATCTTCAACATTAAAAATCTCATACTAAATCTGAATTATTATATGTATTTACTCTTACAGTACTCATTTGCAGCATATTGAGTGCTATATTTTTATCAGAAACACTTGATCTGTATTTAAATGTTACAACGTATACAGATAAAAAAATAAATTCACATACTCAGTTGTCTAAACATGACTTAGATCAAGAACACCTGAGCCCTCAAAGTGACAACTTATCTCTTTAATATTTTAAATAGGTCTTTTTCAACAGATTTACCCAATGCAATATGTCACATGATTTCCTGACTGCTGCTTCCATGAGAATTGATTGCAGATAATAGTAAAATGAAATCATTGACAACTTCAGTCTTTTATCTCTTTAGCATGCTGTTGCTTATTGCCGAGTTGTGAGGATTTCTTTGCTTTCTTTAGGCTGAGGTGTGATCTATTGATCTTCACCGATAAGTGCTTCAAGTCCTCTTCACTTTCAGGGAGCAAGATCGCGCCATCTGCATTTTGAAGGTTGTTAAGGAGTCTTCCTCCAAACCTGACACCACCACCTTCTTTCCACAGTCCACCGTCTTGGGTTATTTGCCCAACATACACATTGAAAAGGTATGGCGATGGGAGACAACTCTGATGCACGCCATTCTTGATTTATACCCCAAAATATCTTCTCGTTCTGTTCAAATGACTACTTCTACGAAAGGGTTGGATTATTTTCAGACTTTTCAGAACACAACTGGCTCGTTTATATTTGTCTTCATCTAGAACTCCACTTTCACCTTCTAGTTATTAGGGGTATCTAGTCCAGGAAGAGTGTATAAAATCTCGTCCACCTTCGGAATCTCGCCTTGCCTGGCAAGAACTTGGGATTAGAGAAAACGGAACAGAAATTCTGATGAGCCGTCTGTAAAAATCTTGCCAGAGCCAGGTATTGAATTCTTTATTTCTCTTTTCTACCACCTTTACATTTCTATCTGCTTCTTCCTCCCTTGCATTAATCCCCAAGATGACATTGAGGAGGGTGCCACAGCTTCAGAAACACCTGGGAAATTCTGATCTTATCCTATTATTTCTGCCCCAGATAGTTTGGGACACTGGATGGAGAGGCAATAGTAACCAGAAATGCCATCTGACATTAGTGATTGCAATATCCGAGTGGCTGGCCCTGATACTAATTCTAAGCCATTTCCATCACTTATGGGCCCAGTTAAATGACTGTACTACTTGGGCTTTTATCCACTGGTTTCCAAGGCAACCTTTATGTGGATCATAGAGTTCATTTATTTGTTCACATATTGTCCCTGCCTCTCTCCAGTGAACATTTATTAAGCATTGACGCCATATTGTATGTAGTTCTGGGGAGCTGAGATGATTGCAGGGTGGGGAGGGGGAGACATACGAAACAATTACAGTGTAGTATAATAAATGCTATAATGAGGTTCACGTACCAGGCCATGGAACCATAGGCCCAAAAATCATAGAATGGCTTATGATTTATTTAACAAATATTTATTAGTTGCCTGTTAAATATTAAGTGCAAGGGCTATGGTGGTGGGCAAGCTAGAATCTCAAAGAGCCTCACACCTGGCATGTGCGTACATTCATCATAAACCCAGGAGGGATTCTAGGCCACTGGATGCCATTTTCTTATGGGATCCAAGGATGTTTGGGACAACGATCTTGGCAAGTGCCATTTAAGTTCATGTAATACATGTCAGAATGGTGAAGGCCATGAATGAATTTATACTTAGTGTTGGACAAAGACAAACTTGCTGCACTGTGCCTTAATCAACCCTCCTACTTGGTACAGTAGCTGTTGCTAGGTGCCATTGGGCCAGTTCCTACCAGAGCAACCTTCTGCACAACAGAACAAAATGCTTCCCAGGCCTGCACCCCCGCACAGATGCTCATCAAGGACACAGATCGACAGAGTGGCTGCCCCCCTGGGCTCCAGCACAGGAAGGATTGTGGAAAAGTGGAAAGTCAGGGCAGAGAAGACCCTCGATGGTATGAGCTTCCACAGTGGTCCAGTAATAGCAACAATTGCGAGGAAGGCAGAGGAGCAGGCGGCATCTCATTTTGTTGCACACGGGGTCACTACGAGCCAGACCTGACTTGATAACAACTGATAACCACGGCATTGGACAGTCATAAAAGTAGGCAGTTATGCTGTAGTACGAATGGAGCTGTGTTTTTCAGCAGAAAGTTTACATTCCTAGGCTGAAAAATGTCTGCTAGAAAACTTCAACTACTTCTTTTCATTCATGTGGTGGGGTGGTGGGGTGGAGGGGTTGGGGGTGGCATTAAAGGAAAGCAAGCTCCCAGAGGATCGAAATTTTGTCCTTTGTTCAGTGCTTTATAAGGGGGTACCCCTCACCACCAAAACGGAATTCTTTTTCAAAGCTATCTATGTATTAAATTAAATTAAAACAAAACAAAACAAAAACAACCTTACCACCTTCAAAGTACTCTCCATTCCACTTAATGCATTGGTCAAATCTGTGATTCCATTCTGGAAACATTTTTTCCCCCCAATCATTTTATTGGGGGCTCTTACAGCATCAGGCCTTTTTTGCTTCACACTGTTATGCAATCATTTTTTTAAGTGAAATTTTATTTCAAACAGGCATAAGAAAGTAGTAAGAAATGTTTTTCAAATATAGACAACATGGAATTGTCACTGCTTAAAAATTATAACTTTTTTCTTTACTAAAAATGTATGAGATTGAGCCAGTCAGGTGCAGTATAACACCGATGAAACATACAACTTTCCTCTAGTTATTTAATGCTTCCTCCCCACCCCCTCACTATCACTATCTCAATTCTATCTTACAAATCTGGTTAGACCAGAGCATGTCCATGGGTATAGATAAGAGCGGGAAACACAGGGAATCTAGGACAGATAAACCCCTCAGGACCAATATTAAGAGTAGAGATACCAGGAGGGGAAGGGGAAGGTGGGGGGGAGAAAGGAGGAACTTATCACAATGATCTACATCTAACCCCCTCCCAGGGGGATGAACAACAGAAAAGTGGGTGAAGGAAGACTTCAGTCAGTATAAGACATGAAAAAAATAATAATTATTTATAAATTATCAAGGGTTCATGAGGAGGGGGGAAGAATGAGGAGCTGATGCCAAGGGTTCAAATAGAAAGAAAACGCTTTGAAAATGATGATGGCAACAAATGTACAAATGTGCTTGACACAATAGATGGATGGATGCATTGTGATAAGAGTTGTATGAGCCCCCAATAAAATTATTTTTTAAATAATAAATTTAAAAAAGAATAAGAGTAGGCAATAAAAAGAAAGAAAGGAGGATGTTCAATTAGTAAATATATAGTAGTCCCAGGCTACCATTCCTTGAGAACTCTCAAAGCAAGAGGTCTAAACCAAAGTCCAATGACTACCAGTTCCATAACTTTGGAATAAAAGTCATCTGTTTATTCTCAGACTAGAGGATTTCAGCCTAAAGTCCAAGGAATATGTCAATTCCTTAAATCTGCTACAGGTGAGTTTGAGGTAACACCCAAATGTTTAGTGGGATTTCTACATCGAATTCTTCTGTTGTGGCCAATGAAGGAGATTGTGTGCCTCAAAAGGACAGAGTGTAATGTCCTAGCAGTCTATAGTACATATCCTAGGTCACCAGCAGCTGAACAGAAACTTGGCCCCTAAAGTCCAGTTATATGTCTTGTACGGCATTGTATGTTTTGTTAAGCATTTTTTTCCCTGTTTGGAGGTTGCTCCAGCCAGTTTACCCACCACCAGAAGTGTAATAGCTTTCACTGAAACTCACAAATCAGAGTTCTTGATGTTTTGAAACTACTCCATAAATGTCGATAGCATTATATTATTTTTGTTATTATTGTCATCATCACCTCCCTTCTAACCAAGACCAGCTAGCAGTGAGAACACCTTGTAGGAGGAAACAAATTTAAGAGAAGAAGAAAAGTGAAACTCTAATTATATGCATCACAACATCTTAGAGAAGAAAGTAGGTCAACTGGTTGGGGCTTATTTTCAAATGGGGAAACTAAGGCAATGAGCTCTGGAATTGCAAACCAAAATTTACCCAGTAAATCAGTAATGGAACCTGGAAATGAGCCAGCCCATCAGGATCTTAAGTTGATTATGTAGAGTGGTCAAATCTCATCCTATGAGGCTTTATAGCAAGAGGGTGCCTCACTTTCTCTACCCTAGTCCAGAAAAGCACCCGGCACACTCCCCATTGAGAGAATATTGGAATGAAGCAAGTGGCTAAGGAGACGACAATTAGTGATAAGAAATTCTCTGTGGCATGTTTCTCTAGCATCCCTCGTGGTGCCGTAATTAAAGCATTCCGTGGCTAACCAAAAGGTTTATGGTTCAAACCCACCAGTCGCTCCACAGAAAAACTATGTGGCAGTCAGTTTCTGTAAAGAGTCCCAGCCTAGCAACTCTATGACGCTGTTCTACTCTGTCATTGAGGGTCATTGTGATTCAGAATAGGTTTGGTGGATTTGGAGCCCATCCTTGGACCCTCAGTGAGTTGATAAAAGGCATAAGACTTAACTCCTCTTTTGCACTTGAGGTCACAGGTGAAGTGCTACAGGATGAGTAACAAATGAAAACTGCAGTAGCAGGAACAACCACTGACCACAAAACACTC
>NW_022111321.1:3487513-3490009 GCF_000313985.2 Echinops telfairi | reverse complement strand
CTTTCTCCTGTGGCACAGCTGGTGGTTTCAAACTGCTGACCCTGCAGTAAGCAGCCCAACACATAACCACTATACCACTAATACTGATTACATTTCATCCTTACTGTCTGTCACCAGTCTTTGATTAATAAACACTTAGATTTACATTAAATAAGTTCAAGTATGCTATCCTGTTACCAGACATCATTAAAATTCAAATTCCAAAATTAACTTAGTTTGTGTAGACTTTTATTGATAATTATCTGCTGAGGAAATTTCCCTTTTCCCAATCTCAATGCATGCAGTTCGGATAGGTGTTGTCTCCACAGCCCTAGTTTAGAGGGAGTGAATAATAGCTAAAAAGACAATCAGAGGTCACATTTTCCCAAGCTCAGTAATTGACACAAAAGTGGACAGATGACTTACCCGAGGCCCATGTGAAGCAAGGAGACATTTTCCTAGGGTTGTAGACAAAAGTAGGGTCTCTTTTCCACAGGACTTAAACCTTAAAGCATGTGCATCTTGACTCCATCCCAAAAAGCCATTGGCAACTCATATTGATGCTACAGAATAAACTACACTGCCCCCAAAGGGTTTTAAGGCTTTAAGAGGATGCAGATTGACACATCTTCCACCCACAGAGCAATGGGTGGGTTCGAACCACCTGCCTTCTGGGTGAGCAGTCAAGTACTTAAACATTGCTCAGCCTGGGCTCCTGGGACCCCACCTCGAGCATTCAAATAAAGACACACAATGGAATACAGGGTTGAGATATGCAAAACAACAGCTTCTAGATGATATTTCTTGGACTTCAGCAGTGGTGAAAGGCAAACCTACTATGCTTGATTATTTTGTTACATGAACTAATAAACTCTCCTTACTAAAAAGGGCCATTTTGAACCTGATCAGTAAAAATTAAAAAGAGAGAATTAAGAAAATAAAGGGAAAAATTATCCAAGAAATTATATTAAATAGCTTACAAGTTATGAGTGAATAATAAAAGGGTCTACCGTGTCTACAGCACAATGCAACTTATCCTTATATAGATACATTACCGTGAAACTCCAAAGAAAAAATGTACTGTGGAAAATCTGATCAGCCACAAATGAACAAGAATCAGGCTATACAAGACTTCTCATCAAAACACTGGAAGCTAGAAGACAGTGGAATAATGCCTTCATAGCCTAGGTGAAGAAGGAGCCCTGGTGGTATAGTGGTTAAAAATTGGGCTGTGACCATCAAGGTCTGAAGTTCAAAACCACCGGCTTCTCGGAGGGAAAAAGATGGGGTTTCTTGGAAACTAAGAGGAGCAGTTCTACTCTGTCCTGAAGGGTCACGATGAGTTGGTACTACTTGATGGCAGTGAGTTTGGTTTTTGAGTTTAGTTCTAGGTGAATCGTGTTTTCAACCTTGAATCCTCTCTCCATCCAAAGTTGAAAGCAGAATACATGTTCAGATACTCAAAACTCAGCATTTATGTTTAATGTTTTGGCAGAGACATTATGAAGGATATGCTCCAGTGAAACAGAGAGGCCAAGAAAAAGGACAGTGTGGGCTCTACAATGTTGCCGTAATGGTAGAAACCCAAAAATGAGGACTGCACAGCATCTGGAGAGTCAAAGCACAGGTAATCGGGGAAGGGGAGACTGGAATGAAATATGGGGGGAATTTACTAGAATGCCTACTTGAATCAAATATTTAGAAATAAATTAAGCATGTAATAAAAGTAGGTCATGAACAAAAAAAAAAAGAAAGTACGAGCTAGAGGAAAAGCCTAAAGCTCTACAAGAAAGAAATCATAACCATAGTACAGAATTACATTTTGCAAAATATAAAGAGTTGCTAGACTAAACTCAAAAGGTGAGTGGGGGTGGAAACCAGCTATGTCTTTTATGGTTTCAAAGAGAATGTAAATATTATTCACATGGACAGTATAAAAGTTCAGATGATAGAATTTTAGAGGTAGCGTCTAGAAAAGAGAGCTGAATGAAAAGGTAGGGAGGGCTGCAAAGTCCCCTCTTGGAAAATGCAAAGTGTAAAGTCAAGAAATATTGTCTCCCTCCACTTAATTAAGGGCACATACTCAAAATTAACAACCACAGTTATTCTCAATGCAGAGAGAAATAAAGGAATCCCATTATAATCCAGACATAGATGAGGATGCCCTCTATTCAGCTTGGTGTTGGAACTGCTAACCAGGGCACCAAGGCAAGAAAGAGAAACAAAAGCATCCGTATTGGTAAGGAAGAAGTCCAAGTATCTCTAGCTGCAGATCATCCGATCCTATGTACAGAAAATCTCAGAGGTGCAGCAATAAACAAAAGATTTATACAAAGGAAACAACAAAACACTACTCAAGAAACTAAGAGACCTACATAAAGGGAAGCGCATGCCATGCTCCTAAACCAGAAGCAGTGTGTTATGAAATTGTACTATGAAAATGTCAATAGCATTCAACACAATCTAGAGATCTAATCCTGGTCCAACTTTCATCAACATTCTTTTTTTTTTTTTTTT
>NW_022111321.1:3480983-3486820 GCF_000313985.2 Echinops telfairi | reverse complement strand
TTTGTTGCTTCTGAGCTTGATGGCCGCTTGATTACCTTCAAGCCTTTAAGACCCCAGACGCTATACTTTTTGATAGCTGGGATCAACATTCTTTAAGGAGATAGAAAAACCAATCACTAAACTTATCCGGAAAAGACTGAGACCCAGGAAAACCAACACATTGAAGAACAAGAGCAAAGCAGGACGTCTCACACTTCTCAGATTTAAAAGATACTAGACAGTTGTGGCAAGCAAAATAGCACTAGGACAAATTCAGGCACATACACCAACGGAACACAATTGAAACCCTAGAAGTAAATCCATCCACCTGTAGACAGCTGATCTTCAACAAAGGGATAAAAGTTAAATGAGTAAGTTAAATGAGAAAAAGACAGTGTCTGTAATAAATGTTACATGGAAAACTGGACAGTTGCCAGGATAAAAACTTGCAAAAAATGAAATAAGACCCATATCTCACCACATACAAAAATTCACTCAAGTTGAATGAAAGAGCTAAGTCTAACACCTCTAGCTCTAGCCGTCATCAAAAGAAGAATAGAGGTCTTAGCTTACAGTGCACATAGACTTAAGCATAATCAAAATGCACAAATAGCAGAAGATCTGACTAAGACCTTCTAAATATTAAGTACTTGCTCATATAAAACTCTCGCCCTAAAGACTAAAACGAGAGCCTGCAGATTGGGGGGAAAGGTTCATCAATGACATATCCAACCAAGGACCAACTTCAAAATTTTATAGAGAACTTCAATACCTCAGAACAAGAATATTAATCCAATTTAGAGGTGGGTTAGAAGTCATGAAGGTACATTTAATTTGGCTGAAGAGAAAGGTAATATAAACAAGGGGGTGATCACAAAAACAAAGGGAAATACTGAGAGGTGTACAGAAAACAAAGGGAAATACTGAGAGGTGTACAGAAAACAAAGGTCAATACCATATACAAGAAATATAACAGTAAATTTATTACTTAAAGCTGCAAAATAATGGACAAAAGGAAACAGAAGAGTGATGACAAAACCAGATGGTTGGGGAACTGAGGGAAAGAGTGGCAAAACACTAGTAGATCAAAGGCAGTAGGTAAATATCTAAAATTCGTCAATCAGAACACAGAGACATAATCATTTACTCAGAAATAGGGGAAGTAACTGCAGAAGAAACAATAAAAAGAGGAAAAGATGTTATATCTAAGAAAATGGGCAGGAGGTAGGAAAGGATAGGGCAAGGAACTGTGGGGATTTTATTATAATTTATCTATAATTTATCTTAATCATTTTTTTACAATTTATCTTATTAGGTGGAATATGCTATTTTATCAATTTATTAATTTTTTTTTTCAAACGATTGCAAAGTTTCTTTGGAGAGCACTGACACATTGCTTTTAGACCTCTGCTACCTGTCCAGACCCAGTTCTCATGGACAGCTGCCAGGTCCTAAAACCAAGCAGTTCTGAAGCACAACCTCCTACCTTTTCATCCATCTTACCGTGAACGCTGGAAGCAACAGCTTTTCCACAGCCTCCCTTACATCAAGAGCCTTTAGTAATAACATTTGGTACTTAAATGGTAACTTTCATCTAAGGGGGAACCCTCATAGCATAGTGGTTACAAGTTTGGGTGCTAACTGCAAGGTCAGCAGTTCAAAACCATCAGGAGAAAGATGGGGCTTTCTACTCCCATGAAAAGTTACAGTTACAGTCTCGGAAACTCACAGGGACAGTACTACCTGTCCTATGGGGTCACTGTGAGTTGGCATCTACTCAATAGTCGTGATTTGGGTGTTTTTGTTTTCCTGTTTGGGTGCGGGGTGAGGGGGGGTGTGATTCATCTAAGGACTGCCGCACATGTTCCATGATCTCACTATGAAGCAGGTGAAGGCGGGTGCGCTTCTACATATGGGAGAACTGCAGCAAACACTCATAACCAACTTGCTGGGTCACTTCTATCACTGAGAATTAAAGAGACAACTGACGAACCTCAAGACCCTGGTAGAGGATTTTGAAAATTTTAACCTGATTTTACCCCTTAATCCAAACCAACTGTCACAGAGTCCATTTCAATTTACAGTGGCCAAAGGGCTCCAAGCATTGGAACAATGTTGAGGATGGCGCAGGGCAGGGTGCCGTTCTGTTGTGCACAGGGTCACTGTGAGTCAGAAACAACTCGATGCCACCTGACAACAAGAGCAGATTTGGGTTTGCCAGAAATTTGTGAAGAAAAAAAATAAGGCATTCCATATACAGCCTCTCGCCAAACTCATCATTTCTCCAATAACTGAGGATGGCTAACCACAAGGTCAGTGGTCCAAACCCGCCAGCAGTTCTGTAGGAGAAAGAGGAGGCTGTCTGCTCCTGCAAAGATGTACAGCCTTGGAAATCCTAGCTCGGTTCACCATGCCTTGGAATTCACTCCGCAGCAGTGGGTGTGGGTCTGGGTTTGCAGTAGTGTGGTACATTTTTTACAGCCAACACTGTGCATTGCTGACATCATGATGAACCAATGTGAACCACGATTGACAACATGATTATTAACATTCCACAGTTTACTTTAGAGTTTTTTCAATGTGTTATAAGTTCTATAGATTTTGACAAATGCACAATGTCTGGCATCGCTGCAGCTTGGCTTTCTAAAGTCCTGAAAGGTCCTGTGGGTAGACCTTTGTGAGTGGGTTTAATTACTGGCTTCATCTTTTCCCACCTACAGCTGAGTGATCTGGTGCCAAGGAAGGATGGAGCCAAAGGGACCAGGGAGTAAGATCCAGAGAATGGATGAAACTATGGGGAGAACTGAGAAAGAGCTACTTAACTGGGGGCAGCATCTTACTCATTCACCAAATAAGTCAGAAAGTTTCTATAAAGCCTTATCTGGCAAAGCCTAATGGCAAAGCCCAGTGGGTTTGCAGTGGTATGCTGAATGCCAGGGAGAATTCAAGGAAGGAGCATAGAATTAGTGTCCATTGACTAGTAGCTTATAAAACTAACTTGGACTTATAAGAAATATGAAAAGGAACCCTGGTGGCATCCTGGTTTCCCATTGGGCTGTGATCCTCCAGGTTAGCAGTTCCACACCATCAGTTGATCGTCATGTAAAAAAATGGGGCTTTCTACTCCCATAAAGAGTTACAGTCTTGGAAATTCAGTTCTACCCTTATCCTATAGAATCACCATAAGTTGGCATCAACTCAGTGAGTTTGGTTGATTTTGTGATAAGAAATACACACATCAAAGACCATGGAAGCCAATGTTCAACTAGGAGGTAGAAATGGTATGTACAAGAGGATTTTAGGGAAAAGTCAGGAGTCCTAGTGGCACAGTGGTTAAGCACTCTGCTACAACTGGAAAGGTTGACAATTTGAGCCTGCTTGTGGGTGATCTGCTTCCGTAAAGATGCCAGCTGGGAAAACTCAAGGGAGCAGTTCTCTTCTGTCCCAAGGAGTCTTTATGAGCTGGATTCAACTGCACGTCTCTCGACAACAAGGTGAGCAAGGTGTAAACAGTCATTTCCCAACCTATGTTCCTCTACCTGCCACTAGGGGGGCCTGGGCCAGACTCAGGGTTAGAAGCTAATGACATGGCGGCCAGAACCTGCTCTCCTGGGCTCACAGGATAGCCTGTGTGGGGAGAAGACAGTGTGCTGGGGGTATGTGGGAAGAATGGTAGGCAGAGAGGCCTCCAGAGGAGTCACACGGATAGACTGAGACCTTAACAAAGTGTACATGGAGAGGAAGAGGCTGCAGAGATGGAGGAGAGCTATGAATGAAGGCTTCAAGAAGAAAGAACTGCTTGGGCTCAAATTTGAAAACCCCTTGTGAATGAGGTGGGGAGAGCAGAGTGGAGACCCAAAGCCAAATTGTAGGCCACTGGACATCCCCTTACAGAAGAGTCTTGGGGAGGAGATGAAGCCAGTCAGTGTGCAATGTAGCAATTATGAAACATACAACTTTTCTCTAGTTCCTAAATGCTTCCTCCCCACCCCTTCCCCACCACCATCATGATCCCAATTCTACCTTACAAATCTGGCTAGACCAGAGGATTTACACTGGTACAGATGGGAGCTGGAAACACAGGCAATCCAGGGTGGGTGATCCCTTCAGGACCACTGGTGTGAGTGGCAATACTGGGAGGGTGGAGGGAGGGTGGGCTGGAAGGGGGAACTGATTACAAGGATCTACGTATGACCTCCCTGGGGGATGGACAGCAGAGGAGTGGGTGAAGGGAGATGTCGAACAGTGCAAGATATGACACAATAATAATATGTAAATTATCAAGGGATCATAGGTGAGGGGGGAGCATGGTGGGAGGGAGAAAAATGAGGACCTGATGCCAGGGGCTTGGGTGGAGAGCAAATTTTTTGAGAATGATGAGGGCAATGAATGTACAAATGTGCTTTGCACAATTGATGTATGTATGGATTGTGACAAGAGTTGTATGAGCCCCTAATAAAACGATTTAAATTTTTTTTTAAAACAAGAAAGAAAGAAATGGCTCACTGTTGTTGTCGAAATAGGTAAGTCCAGTCTGGTTCGAGGCAGGATAGTATGATGATGGCTGCTAGGTCCACAGGGGATGCAAGAAGAGATCGAGGAGCGAGACACAAGATCCAGTTCCAGCAGAAGGCAGAGGACCACAGAGAGATTCAACAATCCTAAGTCTCTTGCTCTTATACAAAAAGCCTTAGGTCACCAAGGAGGTGTCATTAAGCTGTGACGTGATGAATAAATTGAACTCCATCCCTGTTCTTACCCAATAGTCTAGTTTACATAGAACTTGACCATTACACTACATAAAGGCGGTGGAAATGTCAAAGATTTTGTTACATATGAAGGGGTTCCAAAAAAGTTTACAGAACTACGCCATTATCTTCTCATTCCATTTTCCCAGAAATGTTGAACCCTCTTAGATATAGTTACCACAACAAAATAAAATAAAATGTTTTTAATTTTAAAAATGAAAAATCCATGATACATAACACTACACTGGGCAAGTCCTGACTCCCTGGACTCTTCACTGCCCTCCTTCTTTTACCCTCTTCTTCCCAGACCCCACCCATTCTTTCAAGTGTAGAGATCTGAAGAACTCTCCTCATCATGAAGGCAGCTGACGAAATAAGGGTAAGCAGACCTCGAGTCCATGCAGACATCTTGTCCAGTGATGGAGCCCAGTCGCTCTCTGAAAGACCCCTCATGTCAGGAGAAGAAGGGTTGATGCCAGCGCTGAAGACCACTTCTCTCCATCACAAGGTATACCCCAATTCACCCAGGATCCCTCTCACTTAAACCTGTTACAGTGTCTCTCTGCTACCTTAGAAACAGATGGTCGAATAAGTTAGTATTAGTAAAAATTATATTGCTTGCAATTGATGCTATAAAAATCATCATAGACATTTACATTATAATCATCACAGTAGTAAACTGTTTGTTTCCCAAGAACCCCAGGGTGGAGCAAAACAGCAAGGAGACTCATCGATTGAAAGGGGAAATTATGTGGTTAACTGCCTCTGTGAACAACTGTCTCCTTTACCGTGAGATCATAAATTGTATAATTCGGGCTACCATTACCAAACATTTTGATCAAAGATTTGCTACAAAAGTCATGATCAAAAAGGAGAAAATGCAAAATAGAATTTCAAACACTCATGGACTCCAGACCTTCTGGAATTCTGAGAAGTGAGTGAACCCATGAAAATGCTGCCCTGCCTGTACATATGTCAATATACTTATATATGAGGATGTGGAAGTAGATCTATGTGCATATATTTGTAGGTTTAGTATTAAGGTAGCAGATGGTCATTGGGCCTCCACCCAAGTACTCCCTCAATGCAAGAATACTTTGTTCTATTAAA
>NW_022111321.1:3478830-3480027 GCF_000313985.2 Echinops telfairi | reverse complement strand
AATTATTTAGAAATGATCAAAGGTTCATGAGAGGGGGAGGGGGGGAGGGAAAAAAATGAGGAGCTGATACCAAGGGCTCATGTAGAAAGAAAATGTTTTTAAAATGATGATGGCAACAAATGTACAAAATGTGCTTGACACAATGGATGGATGTACGGATTGTGATGAGAGGTGTATGAAGCCCCAATAAAATGACTTAAAGAAGAAGAAAGAAAGTCCACCTTGAGCATTATGCCCTTTTAAGATCTATCTCTATGGGGTCAGATTGACAACACCAACTAGAGAGATCATAAGGGAACCATAGGGGGCCGTGAGTTTGTTAATGGGGTAAGATTAACTCTAAAAGGAGGGTAAGAATAGGGGTACAGGTTGGACAACGGAACTACTGTCACTGAATTCTTCGTGCAGAAACTTGAATTGATGCATGTCTTGTATAGATTCTCAACAACAAAATTAATTACATGCACACACTTCTAGGATTAATGGACTTGTCCATGAGCACTCAGGGAATAAACATGTAATTTCTTCAACATAATATTTTCTTAACTGGAAAAATTAAGAAATGAAATAAGAGACTCTGCTCTGCTGCTCCTTGTGCAGAGTTCGCCTCACCTCCTCAGAGTTCTGTGTCCTCACAAGGTCTGTGAGTTAGTTGCCATTCAGTCAGCTCTGATGAATGTATGATGGAACAAAACATTACCCATTCCATAGGCTCCCCCTATTGGTGATATTTGGTTACAGGATGGCCTCCATGTTCACCAGAAATCTGATCTTCTCCATCTAGGGTCTGATAGACCACCTCATGGGGCTTTACTCAGTAGCCATGAGAAGGTGGCCTATCAGAGACTCTGTGAGGCATTCTGGTATTTGAAAATACAAAGACGTTAAAAGGTAAAGTTCAACTCACATTGTTTTCTCTTGAGTGGTCTTTGGAAAAGAGTTCAAATAGATCAAAACCACACCCAAAAGCTCATTCTGTGACTGTTTTAGAAAGGCTGAGTTGACACTTTCAAAAGGATCAGAAAAGCAATGAAAGCATACACAGATCTTCAACACATCACACAGAGGCATGAGATACCTGGGGTGACAGAGACCCATCCAGTTCATCCACCCATCACAACTTCCATTTCTTCTTCTTCTTCTTAATCATTTTATTGGGGGCTCTTACAGCTCTTATCACAATCCATCCATCCATTG
>NW_022111321.1:3475902-3477270 GCF_000313985.2 Echinops telfairi | reverse complement strand
CACCTGGTTAAAGGCTGGTCTCTCTCACCCTTTCCTGTGGAGATATAAACAATACCCTCCTCTTGCATGGGTTCATGCCCTGCTCCATCCCCCACCCATGTCTTTTTTTTCTCTCTTTCTTCCCCCTCCTATTTAGTTGGCTCCCATATGTATCCCTGCATTGGGTTTGGCCCCTGCCATAGTACCTGGACCTCACCCCAGGAATGTATGTATACAGTAGCTTTTCCCCTATACCCCATTTTTTAAGCTTACCTCAGTGGACTGATGTTGTACTTGTCCTTTTGTGCTTGGTTTACTTCACTTAGCATAATTTCCTCAAGTTCTTCCCATGGGGTAATGTGCTTCATGCATTCATCACTCCTTTTTAGGGATGTTTTTACTCCACTGTATGTATGTACCAGTGTTTTGATCCATTCATCCATTGATGGAAATTGGGTTGTTTCCAACTCCTTGCAATTGTGAACTGTGCCATGATGAATATTGGAACACAGATGTCTGGCCGTGGTTTGTTTCTTGCCTCTTCAGGGTACATGCCCAGTAGGGGGATTGCTGGGTCATATAGTAGCTGGATTATCATCTGTTTTAGATATTGCCAAATAGATTTCCATAATGTCTGTACATACCTACAGGTCCACTAGCAGTGGATGAGAATTCCTGTCTCACCACAGCCCTTCCAACACTTGTTACTTTCTGACTTTTTTGAATTGGGTTATCTTTGAGGTTGTTAAGTGACATCTCATAGTTGTTTTAATTTGTATTTCTCTTATGATTAATGATCGAGAAAATTTTCTCATGCTTATTGGCCATTCTTTTCTGTTCTTTCTACCACATCCGACCCAAGGAGCACGCCGGTCTCCCTCAGGCTAACCCAGTTGGAATCCCAGTTGGTAGTGACAGTAAACAAGCCAACTGGTCATGAGGGAAAGCACTCATAGAAGGGAAGAAATATGTCTCGTAGAGCGACTGAGTAACACATACCAGAGGGACTCCACAGAAATTAGCCCAGGACAGTTACTAAGAGGGAAATTCAACACTGCTGGATAGCAGGAGGAGCATCATAAAGATTAGTAGACACAGATGCACAAGGTTTTGAGGGGCTGGGGGCTTTTGGCTTACCACAGTGGAAGCTGGCTAAGGTTTGACCTTAGCCCTGCCACTGTCTTGCTGGAGCCGAGACCATTTGGAAACAGCACAAGGGCGTTATCTCAACACAGCCACAGCTTGCTGCCACTTCAGGGCAGGGACTAAACCCTTGCAGTTCCACGGGCAAGGATCGGGGCTCAGCTACACTGTTACTTTTGTTTCCCTCTCTTCTCTCTATCCCCCCACAGTCACAGTGGGCTTACTTTTAAATTTTTTCCCTCTTTC
>NW_022111321.1:3458229-3469715 GCF_000313985.2 Echinops telfairi | reverse complement strand
TAATAAAATGATTTTTTTAAATCATAGAATTTCCCACCCATTCTTTTGTAAAGAAATGACTTTTCTTTTCATTCCATTTTCCAAAACTTTGTGAAGCCCCTTTGTGTACATTCGAGTATTGAAAATGACTAATAGACTTGTTTGTGCCAACAAAAAGTTGGAGGTTGGAGTCAGTCGACCCAGAGCACCTTGGAAAAAATTCTTAGAGCTCTGCTTCTAAACCACCTGGCATTGAAACCGATGTAGCACAGGTCTACTCTGACACACAGGGGTCACCCTGATTAGCGTCAACTGGACAGCAATTGGTGTCAAGCAAGTATATTCTCTCTGAAAATTATCAAAAAGGACTACAATTTATTCAAGAGGGACTGTGCATAAGTTCATTCTTGCCTGCTCCTGAAAGCCCCCTTCAAACAGTCAGTAAAAATCATGCGAAAGACTGAGCGACAAGATGACAGGAGAGAAAGATGCTGATGCATTTGGGGAAGTTAGAATACAAATGGACACCCCTAAAGAGGAAAAAGAAAGTAGGCAGGCTTGCATTTCCCGACTTTATCAATTCTTAAATAGCCACAGCTGTCAAAACAGCATGGCACTGGTATAATCATAGAAACCTGAACCTATGGATAAGAACAGAAAATCCAGAAATAAAAACGGCAGCATACAAGCAACTGATCCATATAAGGGCCCAAAATATATCAAATGGGAAGTAGTTGCCCTTTTAACAAATGGTGTTGGATAAATGGGAAATCAACCTGCAGATGAAGGAAGCAAGATCCTTACTCACTCCACACACAAGAACAAATTCACCATTGATCACAGACCTCGAGGGAAATACCTCAAACCACCAGTATCATCAATGAGAAAATTGGGACAAAGCTAAGAACCTTAGCACAGGGAATACATGGGCTATCAGAAATAAGGAAGGATACACCCCCAGAGGAAAATAAAATAGATGAGTGGGACCTACTAAAGATAAAACACTTGCATACATCAAAAGACTTCATCAGGAGAGTAATGAGAGCCCACAGACTGGGGAAAAATATTTAGTAATGACATATCAGACTAAGCGCTTAATATTAAAATTTACAGAATCCTGCAAGCTTACAACAAGAAAAAACCGAGGAGGTGGGCAAAAGACTTGAACAGAAGACTTCACAAAGGAGGAAACCCAATTGGCCAATAAACATATGAGAAGATGATCGTGATCTGTAGCCATCGGGAAAATGCCAATCAAAACAACTATTAGATACTACCCAACACCCACAAAAATAGCCCAGGTCAAAAAACAGAAAGAAACAAATGTTGGAGGGGTGTGTGGTGAGATAGAAACGCTCATTCACTGCTGGTGGTCTTATAGATACGCACAGTCACTGTGGAAAGCACTTTGGCGATACCTAAAACAGATGGAAATCAAACAGCATCAACACGCCCACTGAAGCAACAAGCTTCCTTCCTGTTGTTACCTGAAAGCTAAGAGCCAAGGTTAGTTGTGCCTGCTTTTCTATGGTATACGTATAAAGAGAAGCATATAGTATGATCATTTCTGTGGCTGGCTGCTTTCATTCAATTCTTATGTTTGTGAAGTTCATCTATATTTTTACATCTGACTATATATGATTCTTTCTTATTGCATATAGTGTTCTAGTGTGGGAATATACCATAAATTATCTATTTTGACCATTTTTGGACATTTGGCCAGTTTCTAAGTTTTGCCGTTACTGCCTAGAGGGCTTCTGTGAGCACTTTAGTACATGTCTTTCATGAACGTGCCTATTTCTGTTGGGAAAATATCTAGGAACTGAATTTCTGACCCATAAAGTAAGAATGGTGTTCAGCTTTAGTAGATACTGCCAGAGAATGTTTCAAACTTGCCGAACCAATTTGCACTTCAATCAGTAATGTGTGAGACTTCCAACTCAGGATGCTTTTGAGCCTGGTCCAAGCAAGTCCAAATTTATAGTTATCGTACTGAGCTGGTGAGTAGATTTCATACCCCAAGATCATTTGGAGCACTTTAAGAGGCCATGCAGCAGTGTCCAGAACAACAGGGGAGATGCTGTGTTTGTTAGCACTGTCTGCAGCTACCTTTAAAAAAGAGCAGTGGAGACACACCTGTGAAATTTCCAGAACCTGAGCCTCACCTGTGATGTAAGCAAGATGAACTCCAAGCATAACACTGCAATAGTAAGGTCATCATCTAACTGTCGTCATGACACACCAAATGAAGGTGCGGTGAAAAAAGATCCCACGTACAGGTGTCAAAAAATTCCATGCTGTCTTAACAAGTTGACCATTTGTGAGCATGCCTTGTATTTCACTTACCAACCCATGCAATCAGGAATGCACATGAATACACACATGTGTGAGTATGCCTGTTCCCAATGCTTGTTTATAAGTGGAATAAATATATATACCCATGGGATAAAGTTTCACATCTTCAATCTATTCATGGTGATGCCCAGGACAGTTTATTTGTTTGTTTTTGTTTGTTTTAATTCTTGGTGACACTCTGACTCCTCCTCAGTAAGAGAACATCTCTCTCGTGCATGCCACACAAGTATCATCAGCTACATTTTACAGGTAAGGAAACAGCAACAGAGATGTTCAAGCTTGCTATCTAGTCAATTATGACTCATGACAAGCCCATGTATGTCAGAGTAGAGCTGTGTTCAATATTTTATATGGCTGGTTTGGGGTGGGAGGGGGGTTGCTTTCTATTTTAAAATTTATTGGCGCATAATCTTCTTATCATACAATTCAGTCATATCAAGAATCATTGCTACAATCAATTTTAGAACATTTTCTTCTTTCTGGTACTCATTATAATTAGCTCCCCCATTCCCCCTGAAACTTCCCCTGCCGTACCCCCAAGAAACTATGACTCCAGTTACTATAGTTATAGATTTATCTATCCTGGATTTCATATACATAAAAACACATGAGGACAACAACAACAAAGTAGCAGTAACAGAGAAAACCTCAACCAAAAAGGAAGTAGAACACATTAAAAACCAGGGCAAATTTGAAATGAGTCAGAAAGGAGATCAAACGAGACATTGTTAAATTTTAACCCAATAGCATCTGCAATAATCTACTCTGCAATGCACTGTGCATGACAGTAAGGCTGTTCACAGTCCTGGTCTGTGGTCAGAGGGGATTAATCCATGTGTGTTCCCCTTCCCTTTTCTTAGAAACGGAAACAACTTTAAAATGGGTCAAAAGGAACTGACACCAAGGGCTCAAATAGAAAGGAAATGTCTTGGAAATGATGATGGTAACATGTACAAATGTGCTTGACCAACGGATGAATGGATGGATTTTGATAAGAGCTGTATGAGCCCGCAATAAAATGATTTATTAAATTTTTTTAAAAATTGGTCAAAGGGAGATCAAATAATAAGATATTATATTTTAACCTAACTCAAGCATGCACTCACTCACTGCCATCGAGTCAACTCTGACTCGTAGTACCCTTTATAGTACAAGGTGGAACTGTTGCTGTGAGTTTCCAAGACTAACTCTTTACAAGAATAGAAAGCCCTGACTTTCTCCCTCACAGCAGTTGGTGGTTTCGAACTGCTAAAGGTTAGCAGAATGGCTGGATGTTAAAGAAGTAGATCATATTATTTATTTGAGAAGGTAGCATGCCCGAGGAGTTTCAGCAGGTGGTAGGCAATGAACAGGAGGCATGAAGATGTAGAAATCTGCTCTAGATGCTAGGCCCAAACAGTCAACTCAAGGTCATACAAAGAGCAAAGGAGCCCTGGTGGCATGGTAGGTAAGGCACTGGGTTGCTAATCAAAAGGCCAGCAGTTCAAACTTACCCTCCACTCTGAGGAAGAAAGATGAGGCTGTAGCTTGATTCTTCTTTTGGTTCCACTAACCCTTCACAAGTCAGATCTTCTCTGAGCCAATTTCTACCATAGAAATAATGAGGATAAAACAATGTATCTCGACAGTGTAAGACATGACAAAATAATAATAATTTATCGATTTTAAAGGGTTTGTGAGGGCGGGGAGGAAGGGGAAAAATGAGGAGCTGATACCAAGGGCTCAAGTAGAAAAAAAAAGTTTTGAGAATGATGATGGCAACCAATGTACAAATGTGCTTGACACAATGATGTATGTATGGATTGTGATAAGAGTGTTAATGAGCCCCCACTAAAATGATTTTTAAAAATGTATCTCTATTCTAAACTTGAAGTCACAGTTCAAAACCACCAACTGCTCCATGGGAGAAAGATGGGGCTTTCTACTCCCATTACAGAGTTCGTCTCGGAAACTCACAGGGGCAGTTGTCTTGTAGGGTCACTATGAATCAGTATTGGCTCAATGGCAGTGAGTTTATCCTAAACTGTAAACAAAAATTATCTCCTACAGTCTTTAAAATATTTTAACAACTGAGGGATATCTGCCTTGAGCATTGTTCTTCTTTAAAAAACATTATCTAGGGAAAATAAAATTGACAAAATCAACTTGAAAGGTTAGATGAGGAACGTATAGCGCCGTGAGTCGGAGTCAGTTGTGGCGGAAGAATTTGGCAAAAATGTTTGCACAACTTGAAGGATGAAATCAACTTCGATGACTGGAACATGTGGAAGTTGTTGAAATATTGTATAACTGTATTTATTTTCACCAAAATAAAAAAAATAGTAATAGTGCAAAATATCTGGCCACCAGCCCCTCAGATTTATCAAGAAGGGTATGTTATCACTGCATGTCGTTGTTGTTGTTGTTGTTGTTGCCATCAAGTTGATTCCTACTCATAGCAACCCAGTGCACAACAGAACGAGACACTGTCCGGTACCACGTCGTCATCCTCACAATTGTTATGTTTGAGCTCCTTGTCATGACCGCTGGGTCAATGAATCACAATGAGGGCCTTCTTCAGTCTCCCTGGTCCTCTGCTTTACCAAGCATGATGTCCTTGTCCAGGGACTGGCCTCTCCTGAGAACCTGTCCAAAGTGTGTCAGACTCCTCACTTCTATGGTGCATTCTGACTGTATTTCCTAAAGGAAGGATTCGTTTCTTCTTGGAGTTTCATGGTATTTTCAATATTCTTCACCAATGCCATAGATCAAATGCCTCAATTGCTTCCCTGGTCTTCCTTGTTCATTGTTAGCTTTTAAAGGCATAGGAGGTGATTAAAAATGTCACCTTTGTCCTCAAGGTGCTACCTTAGCTCTTTAACACTTTGAGGGGGTCTTGGGCCTCACATTTGCCAGGTGTAATACTTCCTTTGATTTCTTGACTGCTACTTCCATGAGCCTGGAGCCTTGCAGAGGAAGGTGCTTTGGTACCAATGCAGGGTTTTAAAACAGACTAAAGTTCAGTCCCTGGGGTCAGTTTTCTGATTATAGAATCATTTATTTCCACTTTCTCAGAGTTTTCACAGTATACCAGTCGGGAAAGAAAACCTTAGGATAAATGTGTCTCCTGGGCAGGAAGGGACTGCTGCAAGACCAAGGACAAAGAAGGCATTCTCCCCCAGCTACCATTTGGAAAACTGAGATAGGCCAGGTCTCAGGGCCACTTGGGGCTCCTGCCACTGGGTGATTGGGTAACCAGATTCCTGGCACAATGCCCCTGATGGGTCCACTTGACCCGTCTCTCCTTGCATTTATGCCACAGCTCCAGGGGCTGGAGGGGGAGTGAAAAGGGAGTATGGGCCCTTGGGACAATCACTGCCCTTCTGTGACTGATGGAAGGGCATGAAAAGTGAGGCCCAGCCCTGGGTGCCCGGGACCAGGAATGAGAGGTGTGATGAATAGACCGACCTGAGTCCCTGAGCAGAGACTTCACACGAGATGACCAGATGATGGCCTACCCTCCCTGTTCAATAACTGGGCTTGTCACTCACACGTTCCCACAGAGCTGGAGGGCAGCCCTGCCTGCCAACATCCAGGCCCGCCACATTCCTCACCGCTTTCTCTGTGAGCTCTGTGGAAACACACCCGTCAGGGAAACTTTTCAGGGGTTATCAGGAGTGACCCTGAGAGCAGAGCCCAGTGCAGTAAGCACAGTGCCATTGCAACTGGGTGGCTGGGCCCCCTCTCCCTGGGGCTGCCTGGCAGGGGGGAGCAAGCCGGCTCTTTGTGAGGGAATTTGAGCCATTTTCCAAATCTGGTGGGAAGCAGGAGAGATGTCAGGGCCAGACAGGAAGAAGGGAACTCCTGTACCACAAATCCAGGGGCCATTGCACTGAGGGTTCACAGACTGGGAAGGCCTGAGGTTCCAGCTGCCTCCAAAGAGACAAGGCACTTCCTCACCGAAGGGGAAGAGAACACTGCTATGGTTAGAGGCTGAACTGGCCTTGTGTGTTCAGTGACTTGGACTTATTGTCACTGAACATACAGTCAGTGTTGGCCTCGTGGCATCTGAAAAGTGGAAGAAACCAGAGCTGACCAGAAACTCCAGGACAGCGGAGTTAGAGGATTGGCTGGAGCTGCAATACACCCTGCAGGGCCCCCTCTCTGCTCCTGGGTTGGGGGCGCTGAGGTGCTCTGCCCAGGAGAGGCTGCTCAAGACGTGCCCGAGACCCACATTGACCAGGTACTAGGGTGGATGGGAATTCTGTGTGTTTCTGCTTAAGGAAGGGCAGGGTTGGTATTAAAAGCAAATCCCTACAGCTGGATGCTGCTCAGCTCACCTCCAACTCTCCGTGCAGCAACCAGGCGGTCCAAACCCCAAACCGAGCATGCACTGGTCCCGAGTTAGGACTGAGTGAATGAGAGCTGCTGTTCAAGTCTTCAGAGCATTGGTGATTTCCACCTGCTGAGTGTCTGGAGGCCAAGTGGTATGGGCTGGACTATGAAGATGGGCTGCCCAATTCCCAAGCTGTGTGACCCCAGGCTACTTCCTTAGCCTCTCTGAGACTCAGAGTACTCAGCCGCAAACCCATAACACAGGGATAATGATATCTCTGTCACTAGATTACTGAAGAATCACACGGGGCAATGTCTTTGTACATGACTGCTATTAATTTTTTGCTATCATTTGCAACCTGTCCATGGAATCTTGAGCAAATAATTTCACCTCTCTGGGTCTCTGTTTCCTAGGAAATGAAGGGACTGGGTGTCCATGATCTCTAGCACCTCTACCAGTCTCTGCCTTGACCCAAGAGAATGGCTAGCTTCTCAAAACTTTATTAAATGGCACCCTTGGGTGCCCGGTTCTCCTTGGCAAAGGTGGCCCCAGGGTCCAGCTCCTCTCCCTTTCCTTTTATTCCTGCCTGCGATTTTCCCAGGCAGCAAGCACAACTATGTTCATAGCAACAATAACTATGACGTGGAGGTGTCAAAACCGAAAGAAAGAAAAAAAACTCGCTGCCCTTGAGTCTATGCTGATTCATAGCAACCCTCTGTGGGTTTCCGAGGCTGTAACTGTTTATAGGAGTAGAAAGCCCAGTCTTCCTCCCTCGGAGCTGCTGGTGGTTTTGAACTGCTGACCATGCAGATCGCAGCCCAACCTGTAATCACTAAACCACCAGGGCTCCTCCAGGTGCAGTGCCCTTCAGGTACAGTGTTGAGAATGGGAGAGGACTCCAGATCCCCTGGGGGATAGTGGTCAGCCTGTGGCTGCTCAACAAAAGGTTGGTGGCTTGGGTCCAAGAGGTGGCTAGAAAGAAAGGCCTGGTGATCAACTGCTAAAACAGGAGACGTGGAAACCTTACAGTGTGTCATGCATTGGGATCCAGGGAATGGCAGCTTGTTGTTCTTTCCAGGACACTCAATGACCCTGATTCCAATCCCCATTCATCTGCCATAATTCAGGAAACAAGAGGTGGAAATCCACAGAACTATATTTGAAGATTAATTCTGCCTCTCACCCCTGGGGGTGGGGGGTGGGGGCATAGGATCTTCTGTAAGAAGGGATAAACCCCTCAGGAACCGTAATGAGAATAGCGATACCATGAGGGTAAGGGGATGTGAAGGGAAGAAGGGGGAGAAAGAGGGAACCCATCACAATAATCGATGTATAACCTCCCCTTCCTTCCCCAAGAGGGACAATCCACAGAAATGTGGGTGAAGGGAGACAGCGGACAGTGTAAGATATGAAAATAAAAATTATTTATCATTTATCAGGGTTCACCAGGGTGGGAGAGTGGGGGAGGGAGAGAAAAGAAGGGCTCAAGTAGAAAGAACATACTTTTAAAATGATGATGGCAACATCTGTACAAATACGCTTGATACAATCGAAGTGCAGAACGTTATGAGAGCTGGAAGAGCCCCGAATAAAATGAGTCTTTAAAAAGAAGAAGACGGGATCTTCCTGGGGAGAAGGAGGACTTAATGCTCAAGAGTTACTGAACTTCCTCTGCTACGGGAGACGGGAGACTGGGGTCTAGATCATGGTAATGGCTGAACGACATGATGGACATACAGGATGCCACTGAAATGTACAAGGGACTATCGTCAAAACATCAGATCTCTTGATGTATATTTACCACAATAAAATGCTTCTCTTAATAAAAGACGGTGTATTAGTCTGGGTACTTTGGGGAAACAAATCCACAGCGACTCATGTATAAGAGAGAGTTTTATGTAAAAAAAAGGTGCATCACGAAAACATCCCAACCCAATGCTGCCCAAGCCCACAAGTCCAACATTAACCCATACCCAACACACCAGTCCACAAAATCCTTCACCTCACAAAACAGAGGCAATGATGCCGACTGCAGGAGGAAAGCTGAGTCCGTGAATGTGTAAGCATCTCAGCACTAGCAGGGGTCTCCACACGGCTGCTCCAGCACCCAGGGCTGCATCGGGATAGATCCATGCGGCTTCTCCTTGGGGATGTCTTGGAGGAAGTCAATCTTGCAAGCTGAAGCAGGGAACTGCTAAGGCAGCTGCACCCGATACAACCATCACAAAACAAGAGACCCGAGAACTAGAAAGGCAAGGCTTCACCACCCATTTATCCCTCCGCCTTTCAACCAGCACCACATGTGATTATCGGCCAGGCTGGCACAATTAACTAACTCAGACGGGATTCCCCAACTTTTACAAATGTGACCACAATATGCATAAGAAGACATTTACCATTTTAAAGGACTGTAAGCACACAATCAGGGACATGAAGTGCATTCACCACGTTGTCCCATCATCACCACTCTCCATTCCCAAATGCTTTTCACACACCTCCAGGAGCTTCCTGCTGTGACCTGCAAGGTCAGCAGTTCAGAACCACCAGCTGCTCCTTGGGAGAAAGGCAGGGCTTTCTACTCATAAAAAGTTACTGTCTCAGAACTCACAGGGGCAGTTCTACCCTGTCCTACAGGGTCACTATGAATCGGCATGGACTCAATGGCATTGAGCTGGTTGGTTGGTTAGTTTGTTTTTAAACAGAAACGCAGTACCTAATAACTCCCCATTTTCCTTTCACTCCAGGTCCAGGTGATCACTAATATGCTTTTGTCTACAGGTATTTGCCGATTCTGAGTACTTCCTACAAGTGGGGTCATATGATATCTGTGCTGTTTGTGAATGACTTCATTCAGCTTAATGTTTTCAAAGTTCTTTTATGTCATAGCATGTATCAAGACTTCACTATTTTTCAAGGCTGAATAGCAGTGCATTACATGCTTTTGCCACATTGTATTAACTACTCGTCCACGCACACTTAGGTTGTTCCCATCTTTTGGCTGTTGTGAATAATGCTGCTATGAGCATTGGTATACGATTATCCGTTTTCATTGGTATACAATTATCTGAGATAGTTATCTCCTCAGGGGTTTTTCCCCAGGATTAAATAAAATAATGCCCTGGTGGCACAGAGGTTACTTGCTGGGCTGCAATCTGTAAGGTCAGCAGTTCAAGATCACCAGCCCACTCCAAAGGAGAAAGACAAGGCTTTCTACCCTGTAAAGAGTTACCATCTCAGAACCCCATGGAGACAGTTGTACCATGTCCTATGATAGGGTGGCTATGACTCAACATCAAATGATGGCAGTGAGTTTGGGGGATCATAGGGGGGAGGCGGACAGCAAGCATTACATGTGTTGTGGCCTTTGTCAAAAAGTGCTATCATTATCACTATTGTTAGGGACCATAATGGAGAGTGAGGTTAGCAGTTTCATGCTCTTGCATCCTAACAAAGGAGCCAGAGGCAACACCCCATTCAGGTTTCAAATTTCTGTACCCTCAAATTTGGCTATCAGATGGAAATATGACCCGTGAGCATTATCATCCTGTGTAAACCATTGTTCATATACATACAACCATTCAGCTCCTATGGGATCAGCAATTTGGGCCCCTAAGGTGGGGGATCTGTGGTTCTTCAAATGACTACTGGTTTCCCTATGGGAAGGAACAGTTGTGGCACCAAGCCTCCTTGTCTGGGGACACTCAGAGTGAATGAACTATTCAAGAGTCAGTTAACAATCTCATGTGAATTTGAGTAGAGAATGGGCACAAAGGGTATTAGCACTAATGCCTCCTAACATGAAAGAGGAACTCCTGGTGGTGGGGGGGGGAGTGTCTCAGAGACAGGGTCAGAAACTCATGGGCCTGGGGGTGGGGGTGGGGGCTGGAGCACTGTGATCGCCACACTTACCCAGAAACCTTCACCCAGCCGATGAAATACTGAATTTATCCCAACCTCATTTACGTTCCTGGGAAGTGCAGGGAAGACCCCATTAAGTGCCTGTCCCTCTGAGTTCTCTGGGAACTCCAGGTTCAATAGACTCCATGGAAGACAAAAACAATAAAGTAAATTTTCCACCAAAACAGAACGAGAGGCCAAGGGACTGCTGACCCCTTGGCTCCTTATTTCTCCAGCTGCCACATGCAGAGCCTGAGAACAGTTTCAAGGCATTATCTTCTTTTCATCCTCCCAACAGTCTCCCACTGCACGCGTTCTCTTGTCAGCTCCACTTGCAGAGGAGAAAGAGTGAGGCCAGCGGGGGTAAATCACTTGCCCAAGGTCACACTGCTGCTAGGTGACAGTCAGAGTTCAGACTTGGGACTGTGCAGCCCAGGGCCTTAGTTCGGATCACTATGGGACCGCTTTGGGAGCTGGACGAAACAGCCCAGAAGAGGATCAAGCAGCTCCTAAACAGTCCTCCCGTCCTTTAAAGGAAGCCTAGTTAGCAGCCCTGGTGGCATGGTGAGGTTACGAACTGGGCTGCTAATCGCAAGGTCAGACGTTTGAACCTACCCGCTGCTCTGTGGGAGAAAGATGAGGCTCTCTGCTCCCATAAAGGTTTACGGCCTCAGAAATTCTACATAAGGTCACTGAGCATCAGAACCTACTGGACTGCTATGGGTTTGACTTAGGGTGAGCCAGATGAGGTCCCTAGTAATGCAAACAGTTTTGCTCTCAGCTACTAAACTAAGTAAAGATTGGCGGTCCAAAACCACCCAGCAAAGGCAAGGAAGAAGAAAGGCCTGGCAGTCTGCTTGTGGAGCGATGACAGCAAGAAAACCCTGCGGCACTTTCCCTGAGAGACAGGGGCCACCCTGAGCCGAAATCGCTCAAAGGT
>NW_022111321.1:3450312-3457910 GCF_000313985.2 Echinops telfairi | reverse complement strand
GGAATGTCACTGCCATGGGGACTTTGTGGAGTGCAGGCCTCCCCTCAACACTTGGGGCCACCAGGACTCGGGATCCCCTGGACAGCATCTGAACTGTTGTTGCTGTTCCAAAGGTCAGATGCTTTCGCGGTCATTGTACCGAATGCACACGCTGCCATTTTTGAAGCCAGCATCTCCTTGGCTTTACTCGGAGGAAACCAAGGCTTGAAGAGGTTGATTCCTCCCCCGAGGTCATTCTGCCACAGACAACAGAGCCAAGCTTGCCCTCCTCCTTCTGGGGGTCTGGGAAAAGAGTGCTTTCTGGTTGTGCAGTGGCTGGAGCAGGCGGTTCCTGGCTCAGCTGTTTCCTCTCTCCCTTGCAGGGAGGAGTCAGTCACCATGTGCTCGGAGAAGTGCTCCAGGTGCTCGCGCGCGCTGCTGTTGGCCTTGGCCACTGGGGCCATCATTGCCCATCTCCTGCTCTGTTTTCCTAACAGACAAGTGCTGGAACCGCACAAAATCACAGACTGGGTCTGGTTTTTCCACAGCTTTCTGGGAGCTGGCTTCTTGGTAAGAATGAGATTTAGCTACCTTCTCTTCCCCAGGGGAAGGGCGTCATCTCAGAAGCCCCTTCCCCAGGCTTTTGGAGCCTGGCTGACTCGCTGACCCACGCGACCTGGCACATAAACTCCCCACACTGGCCCCGAACACTTGGTCCAGCAAGTAACTGTTCATAGGTCTGCCTCCATTAGGCTGTGAGCTCCCCAAGAACAAGATCCACATCGCTCTCACCTCTGCCTTCTAAATGCCTACCTAGCAGGGTGCCAGGTTTAAGTAATAGCTTCACACATGTTTGCTAATGGCATCCTGAAAGATATATTTTATTAAAAACACAGTTTAGGTTCACAGACAACCATCCCAGAAAAAAATAAATTGTGTGGCTCCCATCTAAGGGTTTGGCTCCCCTGGGCAAAATTGTGGTCAGGTAGTCCAGGGGTTGGCAAAAGTTCCCTGTAAAATGGGCTTCAAAAAGTTCATGGGGAACATTCCATGATCTTTGAATTCCATTTTACCCGTGATGTTTTTGAAGCCCCTTCCTACGTAGACAGCAAATATTTCTAGCTTTGCCGCCACACAGTCTCTGGTCTTAATTACCCAAGTCTGTATTATAGAGCAAAAGCAATCATAAACAATATATAATCTAAGGGGCGTGCCTGCATCCCAATAAAACTTTATTTGAAAAAAAAAAAACACAACTTGACAGACATGGTCCGCAGGCTATATAGACACCGAACTTCTTTCAACGTATAAATGAACACATCCAGCAATGATGGAAGAGAGTCAAGCAACTAGAGAATAATCGAGGTTTCCTAAATAGGAGAACCCCAAAATGTTGACTAAAAGAGAGTTGTCCAGAGGGAAAATACCCCAAGGAGGTGAGGAAAACAGACTGTGGCCTGACTCCATCGTGGGCCAGACCCCCGGTCTCCTTAACATCCCTTCAACCCACTGGCTTATACAGTTCTCAGCCGAGCTTTCCAGGGACACCTGCCCTGGCCGTGCTAGGCAGATGGTGACAAGTGCGTGCTCGCCGTGAAGCCCTGGATAAACGGAATGAGGTCAAACCGGGCCTTGGAGTTGCATAAAGCAAAACCCAGGAGCCAAGCCAGTCCCCACTTTCTCATCTTTCTTCCATTGCCTTTTATCTTCCTTTCCTTTTTTAATGTCTTTCTTTCCTTCAGCCTTCTTTGTGCCCTGTTTTCTTTCTACCTTCCTTCCTTCCTTCCTTCCTTTCTATGTCCAATCAGTCATGAGTGTCCCTTTGTGCCTGCTCAGATCTAAGGCAGACATAGACTGTGGCTAGGGTTGAAGAGAAGGGGTGAGCTTGGGTGGTTAATGCACATGGTTGTTGGGATCTGAAGACAGATGGGCGGGGGGAGGGGGGGGGGCAATGGCAGCCCAGGCTGGGCCCCGCATTCTGAACTGAGCACCTGGGGAGCTGGAATGGGTTCCAGAAGACAGACATACCAAGGGACCTCTGAGGAGCAGAGGGGTCAGAGATGGTTCGGCTGGGACTAGAGACCAGGAATGAGAGAGAGAGAAGGCTGAGAACCACTGCCAAGAGGTAATGTGGAAGCCCAGCCACAGAGGGTTTGTCCAGGGCTGGTCACTAAAGCAAGAGGAGAAAGAACCCCCAAATCCTAGGGAACCGAAGAGAAGCCGGTGGAAAAGACTGAGAAAGAAGAGCTACAAACTCAGAGAAAACAGAAGCAAGAAACGTAAGGAAAAGCCGCGGAAGGAGGGCGTGCCCAGAACGAGTAAGAAACTGCAGTGTCACTGAGTGCAGAAGGGACAGTGGTGGCACTGAACGGCGTCTGAGGGACAGCAAGGGGCCCAGGGAGTCTTGACAGTCTCGGTCCTAGGGGAGGGGCCCGGTGCACTCTGGGCTGCAAAGGATTGGGAGGGGGTGGAAGTGAGAACTGGAGGCAGCATGTGGACACTCGCCCCAAGGCGCCACTCTGCGAGGGGCTTACTTACCTTCGCTGATGTACAGAAGGCCAGGACAAGATTTCAAAAGGCACAAGGGAACACTCTGAAGACAATTACAAGCACACCCATTCATTTAGCATCAGCTTCATAAAAAAAAAAACAAACCTCTGCCTAAGTATCTGTGGGGGTAAGAGCAGAGTTCACAGTTCCTACCCTTTCATGATAATGAGAACAGGCATTTGCACAAAGGCCTGGAGAGTGCTAGATGCGTACACACACATTATTTTATTTGCTTCCCACAGCAACTTTATGAGGTAGGTGTCATTATCTCCATTTTATGGAGGAGGGATGGGGCCCAGGAAGATTAAATAATCTGAGCATGGCCACACAGGTGGTGCAGGACACAACTTGGGCTTGAACGTCCAGCTCACTCCAAAGCCTCCATTTCTCCATGTGACGGGATACACACACACACACACACACAGTATGTTAAAATCCTAACCCCCAGTACCTGTGAATGTAAGCTTGTTTGAAGATCTTGGAACATGCTATAAGCTAACAGGACACACAGGAGTAAGGTGGCCCCAATGTGGTGGATGTCCTCATTAATGAAGAGAAGAGGCACAGAGAGACGCCTCGTGAAGATGGCATGCGAGGACAGAGGCGAGCCTGGAGAGATGCACCCCCAAGCCAAGCAGTGACATCACTACGATTAGTGTCACTGTGCGACCTCTCTGGGGTCACCTCACCCCCATCTTCCTCACCCCACCCCAGGAACCCCAAGCGATCGCCAGGAACCACCTGCCGGGAGAGGACACATGAGGGTCTTCCTTTCAGCACTTGAGAGCGAGCGTAGCCTGCCAGCACCCGGTCTTCAGACCTCTCCTGGTGAAATGTGCTCTGTGAGAGAATACTGCCGTCTGTTTTCAGACACCCAATTTGTGGTACTTGGTTATGGAACGAACTACTATGCCCCACCATCGGATACATATGCACACACGGGCACGACCTATGGACACAAAGTTCCTGTGAGCCAATGCCCTGCCCCATGCCCACGTCCTGGTGAAACAGAAAGAGCTCGGGGGTGTTAGTCCAAACAGTGGTGCTCCTCGGACAAGACCGAGAAAACAGGGCCACATGAGGCACCCAGCCTTGGCAGCCAGGCCCACCGTCTGCGGCAGGAAGAGGGCGGTGAGCCCCACCAGCCGTCACTGGCCCAGTAGCACGTCTCTCCTGGCTGGGGAAATACCTTCAGCAGCCCCCTTTATTTCCAGAAGGCAGCAAGATGGTTGTCCGGGCTCAGAATTGCCCAAAATAGACACTATTGCCCTGGGTCCACAGGCCAATCCGGATCTCCCAGCAGCACCCGGGGATGACTGTGTGTCAGGGATACGCTCACCTGAGGTTCACTGTGTGTCTGGGACCAGCACAATGTGAAATGGATGAAGTGTCCTGGGGAATAGAAACAGAAGACCCTTCCCTTCACTTAATGTGACAAATGGTCATGTTTCCATCAGTACTATTTGCAGTCTCAGTCAAACTACTGGGTGTGGGGGGGACCCCAGTTATTATTGAATCCATCGAAGAAGAGGACATTTTAGGCCCAGGCACACAGTGAGAATGGAGCGTGAAGTGGCAAGCCGAGGGACATCAAAAATCAGTAGCAGTCACTAGAAGCTGAAAGGAGTGAGGACACCCTGTCCCCGGAGCCTTCAAGGACAGCATGGCCCTGCAACCACGCCTCCACTTTGGGCGTCCGGCCCGGGAGAGAGGACGTTCTGTTGTGTGAAGTTGCCCAGGCGGTGCTTGGCTGCGGCAGCCCAGGGCAAGAATGCACTCGTTCTCCGAGCCGGGCTTTTCTAGGATGTTTTCATAGGCCTGCTTGGTGCAATAAAACCACGCAGGTCTCGCCATCATCTGGTAATCTGCACCCACCCCGCGCGAAGCCCCAGGCCCCGTTTTCATGGTGGACAAATCCTCTCCCCTGGATGGAAAGCTGAGCCACACTGAGCTGATTTGCAGTCTTGTTCTGAGGAAAGAACTCGGGCGGAAGACAGAGAAGAAAAGGAGCAAAGTCAACAGCCAAGCCCTCGATCCCCTCTCCCTCTCCTCTCCACCCTCCTCTCTCACCTCCTCAGCCCTCAGACCATGAAAAGGCTGCCTTGCAGCAATCTTACCCAGCCGAAAGGCAAACGCTTGCACTGTTTAAGGCTCCGAAAGCACTGCAGGAGAAAGACGAGGCTTTCGACTCCCAGCAACAGTCTCAGGAACCTACAAGGGCAGTTCTACCTGCCTCATAGGGTCGCTATGAGTCACATTTGACTGAGGGGGGCAGTGAACTTCGTTAAGGGATCTTGAAACAGACACCGTGAACTGGGCTCCTTTTACCACCTCCAGTTGTCACCAAGCTGATTCCGTCTCAAGGTGACCCTCTGGGTATCGGAGTAGAATTGGGCTCTGTACCAACTCATTGACTGGCTTTATAGAAGGTCACCAGCCCTTTTTTCCAAGGTGCCTCTAGGTAGTAGGCTCGAACTTCTAACCTTTCAGTGATCAATTGAGCACGTTAACCATTTGTCCCACCCAGGGGCTTTGGAAAGAGTCTGAGATGCCAGATATTTTAACCTCCTTCTTTTAGAGATTGGAACTAGAGACCCAAGGTGGCATAAACCAGAGCTAGGTCTCTCGACTCTCATCAGTAGAAGTTTAAAAGATACCAAATGGGCAGCAAGTAGGCAGCTCAGTCTGGGCCACAAAGGGGCCAGTGTCATGTGCACGCTCTGCCTATTACCCCAAGCTGCTAGAAGACGCCTGTGGAGATGTCACCATGAATCTTGCCCCCTTATCATTG
Source organism: Echinops telfairi (assembly GCF_000313985.2). Lineage (NCBI taxonomy): Eukaryota > Metazoa > Chordata > Mammalia > Afrosoricida > Tenrecidae > Echinops > Echinops telfairi. The sequence continues at coordinate 3,452,590 of NW_022111321.1, read as the reverse complement.
GGTCCTGATTCTGTATTGGGCACTGTGGTAAAAGCTGCTGACTCACAAACTCAGAACCCGCCAGGGAGGTGGGCACGGTGCCCTGGACACAATGGGAGAGACTGGCATGAAGGAAAGGAATGAGTCATTCAAAGCTAGGAAAGAGGGAACCGATTACATGGAACTGTGTGTGACCTCCTCCCTGGGGGACAGACAACCAAAAAGTGGATGAAGGGAGATGTCGGACAGGGCAAGATATGACAAAATACCCATTTATAGACTATCAAGGGCACATGCGGAGGGGGAAGCGGGGAGGGAGGGGAAAAATGAGGACCTAATGTCGGGGGTTTAAATGGAGAGAAAATGTTTTGAGAAACGATGTACAAATGCGCTTTACACAATTGATGTGTGTATGGATTGGGATAACAGTTCTATGAGCCCCTAATAAAATGTTAAAAAAGAAAAAAAAAAGAAAGTGAAAAAAATAAAAGAGAAAGTGTGTTGCTTGCCTGTGGCTGCTGTAACAAATCACCACATGTGTTCTCTCCCAGTTCCCTCAGGCCAGAAGTCCAAAATCAAGGTGTTATCAGAGCTAGACTCCCTTCAGAGGCTCTCAGGGGAACTCTGTCCCTTGCCTCTTCCCACTGCTGGAGGCTGCCAGCATCCCTTGCTTGTGGCTACATCACTCCAATCTCTACCTCCATTGGCAATTCTGTGTGTATCTCAAAACTCCAGCTGCCTCTCTCTTATAAGGATTTATGTGGCTGCATTTGGGACTGACTTAGTGACCTAGGGCTGCGATGACAGAAATGCCATAAATGAGTGGCTGTAACAAACAAAACTTTGTTTTCTCACAGCTTAGGAGGCGAACAGTCTGAAGTGAAGGTGTCAGACGCAGGGGAAGGCTGGCTCTACCTTCAGGTGTAGCAGGAAGGTCCTTGTCTCTTTTGAGCTTCTGCGCCTGAGCTTTGGCCATGTGGCTCGGTCTCTCTCCTCCCTCATGTGTTTGCTCACTTGCTTGTTTCGTTCTTTTATATCTCAAAAGAGATGGACACAACCTACACTGATAGTGTCTCATTAACATAACAAAGAAATCCCAAGTGGGATTAAGGTATAGAAGTTAGGCTTTACAACATATACTGGAGGGAGTGGGGAGGGGGCACATAATTCAACCCATAATAGACACCACACAGATAATCGGGAGAAATGTCTCCTCTCAAGATCATTAACTTAATCACTCCTCGGCCTTTTGGCTAAGATCAAGTGTTAAGATCATTAACTTAATCAGACCTTTTGCCATATAAGGTCATAGCCACAGGTTTTGTGAGTCCAAAGGCATATGTGAGTAGTGTAAGTGGTTAACTCACTTGACTGCTAACAAAAGGTTGAAGGTTTACATTTACCTGCAGGCCCCTGGGATAAAGGCCCATTAAACCCTATGAGACTCAGCTCTACTCTGACTCACATCTGCAACTGGTGGCCATTGTTTTCACCTATCAACAGATGACCTTTCAATTGGCCCTTGAGGGTGAATGGGAGTTTGCCAAGGGTGAAGGGTCCGTGGGCAAAGAGAATAGGCATATCCAAAGGCCCAGAGGCAGGAGGGTATTGGGTCCATTAGCAAAGCCCACAGGCAAGATGGCAGGATGAAGGAGGGGAGATGAAGGAGGAGAATGGTGGCTCTAATGCAGTGGCTCTCAACCTTCCTCATGCCGCAACACTTTAATATATTTCCTCATGTTGTGGTGACCCCCAACCATACAATTATTTTCGTTGCTACTTCATCACTGTCATTTTGCTACTGTTATGTATCAGGCGGCCTTGTGAAAGGGTCGTTCAACCCCCAAAGGGGTCGTGACCCACAGGTTGAGAACTGCTGCTCTAATGGAAGGCTGGGGCTGGGGTGTGAAGGGCTAACAGCTAATGAAGCATGGTGAGCTCTTTAAAAATAGGAAATGACACATTTGCTTGTGTACCCATTTGTCTTCCGTGATCATATCAGGGAGGTGAGCACACAATGATATGATTTTTTGTTCTTTGATGCCTGATAAGTGATCCCTTCGGCACCTCGTAATCACGTAGGCTGGTGTGCTTATTCCATGTGGGCTTTGTTGCTTCTGAGCTAGATGGCCGCTTGTTTACCTTCAAGATTTTAAGACCCCAGATGCTATATCTTTTCATAGCTGGGTACCATCAGCTTTCTTCACCAAATTTACTTATGCACCGGCTTTGTCTTCAGCGATTGTGTTGGGAAGGTGACATACCCTTACAGAAGGGTCTCAGGGAGGAGATGAGCCAG
>NW_022111321.1:3447581-3449000 GCF_000313985.2 Echinops telfairi | reverse complement strand
GTTAGAAAAATCAGAAGGAAGAAACCCTGAGAGACTGAGCAGCTCACCTACACTAGAAGTGGAAAGGAAGTTTAAGATTATTTACCCAAACCCAGGTAGATTGTAAGCCCCATTCTTTAAGGCAAAGACCCCATCTAATCCACAGGGCTCTCCACGGAACCAGGCACAAGGTCTGCCCTCAGGACACTCCAAATGGTGGCAGGACTGCCAGAGCTGGGCCTCAGTCTCCTGACACCTGGGACCATGCTGTCTCCCACATACCAAACTGCTAACCCATCTCCCAAACAGCCCCACTGCTTTGTACATGTCCTGTCCTTATTCCATCTCACTGCTCCTTTCTCCCTTTAAAAACTGGGAAATACTTCAACAACAATCAGAAAAAAAGTTACAAATGAAAACCCAAAATCTGTGACCGTAGTATGTGTTCATTTCTTGTATACATCATCATTTGTTCAATAAGAGAATCATTCAATTAAAAATCAATGAAATCATTTTAATAATTTAAAAGACAAAGCATCCAAATAGCCAAACACCAGGTTGTCCCCAAAGTCCCCCTTTACCTCAACCCTGGCAGCCCGCTCTGATTTACAAGTCAAAGTTTCTCAAGGAGATCCGAGACCCTGAGTTTCATGAGGATCCGCCTGAGCTGCTGCAAGACTCGTTCATTCATCTGCAACAGCCCTTCCCTCACTGCCTGTGGTGAGAAAGACACACATGGATCCATCCAGAATAAAAGCTCATGCAGGCGTTGAAGCAAAGAAGCACGTTGGCATGACCTCAATGCAGTAATTCTGTCATGCCAGGAGATCCACGGGCTTTCTGTCGGCATGAGCCTCTCAGTCGCTCCAATGCACAGAGAGTGATGGAGTCTGGACACAGTGCAAGGCCCTGCGCTGGTCACTGGCTCAGATACAGGAAAAGTGGTTATTCATGTTCACATCCAATCATACAGCAAGCATTTACAGAAGCAGGATGGTAAGTAGGTCCCATGTAGAGTGCCAGTATCAACTGATGGGTGGATGAGAAGGACTGTGCGGGCTAGCACAGGTTTGGTGGAAGAGTGCTGATACGAATCGCTGCTGATGGCTGCCGCGAGTGCAAGCCGGTGAGTGGGCAGACGGTGAAGTTAGTGGGCACTCGGCTGTGAACCCAATGCCGAACGTTTGTGTTTGCCCAAAGGCGCTGGAGAAGAAAGGCCCTCAGATCTACTTCTGACAAAATCAGCCACTGGGAACTCCATGGGGCTCTGTTCTGCTCTGACGCTCATGGGGTTTCCAGACATTGAATCCGTGCAACAGCAACGGAGGCGCTGCTTGGGGGCGGGTTTTTTCACCATGAGTGCTGATGAAGGAGCTGGTAGCTCAGCAACTTCTCTGTGCCTCGGATTGGGTGGGAAGTTTGTGTGAGTCCGGGTACTTT
>NW_022111321.1:3386532-3416476 GCF_000313985.2 Echinops telfairi | reverse complement strand
CTCTTGCTTCTCAAGGACCCCTCTCTCGCCTCCCCTCACAACAGTGAGGGTCTAGTACAGACTTTCTAGGGACGCCATCAGGTCTATGTGAAGCTACAGACAGAACCTGTGGGCTGGGGTCACATGCATCCAGATGGAACAATAACAAGGAGTGGGGGTGGCATGCATTATGCTGAAACCAGGGCTGGCTTCTACAGGGGCCATCTTGGGAAAATTACTTCCCCTCTTGGATTCTAGTTCCAACAAAAACAACAAAAGACAAACAAAACAAAAACATGAAATCGTAGGACCATTGAGTTGATTCTGATTCACAGGGACCCTATAGGGCACAGTAGAACTGCTTCTGGGAGTATAAATCTTCCTGGGAGTAGATAACCTCTTTTGTTTTTATCCCTATGAGGGGCAAGTGGGTTCAAACTACTGACCTTGAAAACTAGCAGCCCAATGTGTAACCAGCAGGCCTCCATCCCTTGTGCCTAAAGTCCTCTGATCACTTTAATTCTGCATAGCATCCGACTTGAGTCTGATTCTCATTTCAGATACTAAGTGTAGGCAGCCTGCACAATGGTTCCTAGTGATCCCACCTCCTAGTTTCCATATCCTTGTGTAATACCCTCCCCCGGAGCGTCATCTAGACTTTCTTTCTTTAAAAAAAAATATTTTTATTGTGAATTAGATGAAAGTGTACAAAGCAGATCACAGTTTTACATCCAACAATTCATACATTTCCTGATTCAACTCAACCATTTTCTATCCCCTCAATGTATCATCACTTATCTCACTTCCTCGCTGTCTTTCTTGTTTCTTTCTTTCTTACTTTCTTTTAATCATTTTATTGGGGGCTCATACAACTCATCACAATCCATCCATCCATCCGTCCATCGTGTCAAGCACATTTGTACGTTTGTTGCCATCATCATTCTCAAAACATATTCTTTCTACTTGAGTCCTTGGTATTAGCTCATTTTTCCCCTCCCTCCCTTATGAACCCTTGATAATTTAGAAATTATTGGTATGTTTTTCATGTCTTACACTCTCTGACGCCTCCCTTCACACCCACTGTTCTGTTGTCCATCCCCCAGGGAGGGGGTTATATGTAGATCATTGTGATCTGTTCCCCTTTCTCCCCCACCTTCCCCTTCCCCTCCTGGTATTGCTACGCTCATTATTGATCCTAGGGGTTTATCAGTCCTGGATTCCCTGTGTTTCCAGCTCTGATCTTTAGGTGTACATCTTCTGGTCTAGCTGGATTTGTAAGGTAGAATTGGGATCATGATAGTGGGGTGGGGGTGGGGGGAGCATTAAAGAACTGGAGGAAAGTTGTATGTTTCATCATTGCTACACTGCACCCTGACTGGCTCGTCTCCTCACCACCACCCTTCCCTAAGGGGATGATCTTTCTTATAAATGATTTGCTTATAAAGAATAGAGTAGGGCAAAATAATATCGGCTCTCTTTTGTATTCTCTTTCCCTGCTCAGAGATGAATGATTTGCTTAAGGAGAGCCCGCATGAGCAATAAAAGAGGAGCGGAGACTCTCAGTCTTACAACTCGAAAGAAACTGAATCCTGTCCATGACACGCGCCTGCGCTTGGAAGCAGACCCGCCTCCAGTTAGTGTCGTCCGTAGGCAAACCTCATGAAAAACCCTGAGGCCGAGGACCGTGCCCAGATTCCTGGTCCACAAGGACTGTGAGACGGCACGTGTTCGTGGTTGAAAGTCCTTACTGCTTCGAAGGAGATGTCAACAGCAAGAGCTAACTACCCTGTTTCCCCGAAAGTAAGACATCCCCCCAAATAAGACCTACTTACAGTTTTGCCTCTCGCTGAAATATAAGGCACCCCCCCGAAAATAAGACTTCCCCGAAAATAAGCCTTCCCGAAGCTACCATAACTTTGGACTCTGGACCATAGTGGCAGGTGCCGCCGAGCAGCTCACTGTTGGCCGTAGTGCAGCCGGAGCAGACAGAAGTGCGAAGTCTCTTTTAATAAAACAATAAACAATGCATGTGTACCGTATTCTTCTTCATGGAAAAATAAGACATGCCCTGAAAATAAAACCTAGCGCATCTTTTGGAGCAAAAATTAATATAAGACACTGTTATTTTTGGGGAAACAGGGTACTCCCATCTGGGCCTGCCCTGCTCCTTGCTACCTCTCCTCTAATGCTCTCTCCAGCACACAGCCAGCCTTTCAGAGTTTCTGGCAGATTTGAACTGCTGACCTTGTGACTAACAGCCCATCATTAGACTCATAGTGCCACCAGAACTCCTCGATCATGATCCATAGTTCCCTTTGTGTTTATAAATGATTTCCTATGCTGTGGAGTGTGCATGATTGTACATTTTGGGGAACAATTAAAGCTCTATCCCATCATTTCAGTGGATCTTTCCAGACAGAACCATAAAACAAACAGCCCAGTCTCTGTGGGAGACAAGATGTTCGTGCTTGATTAATGGTTGGCATTGATGACACCTGGAATCAAAACAGTTGGAGTCAGACCTTAGGAAATGCTTCAAGGACATGAGGAAACACCATCTGAAGCAACACAGATGTTGATAACTGGAAAATAGTTACATCCAGGATTTAAACTGTGAATAAAGGAAATAGCCAAGTTTAAATAGAAACCAGAGGGCAGCATACAGAGGCGGAAAGGGGCTGGGAAAGAAGAAAAGCAGTGGGCCAGGCCAACAGCACCTGTTTCCATGAATCATCTGCCTCACTTCTCTCAGTCTCGCTGTGGTTGGCTCCTGTTCTCCCAACTGGGTCTCCTAATTATTCTCTCCGTGATTAAAAAAAAAAAATCATTTTATTGTGGGCTCGTACAATTCTTATCACAATCCATACATACATCCATTGTGTCAAGCACAGATGTACATTTGTTGTCCTCATCATTCTCAAAACATTTGCCTCTACTTCAGCCCTTAATATTGGCTGTTCATTTTCCCCCTCCCTCCCCACTCCCCCCTTATGAACCCTTCATAATTCATAAATTATTTTTATTTTGTCATATGTTACAATGTCTGACGTCTCCCCCTGCCCTCTTCTCTGCTGTCCATCCCCCAAGGAGAAGGCTATACGTAGATTCTTGTAATTGATTCCCCCTTTCCACCCCACATTCCCTGTACCCTTCAGGCATCACCACTCTCACCACTGGTCCTGAAGGAGTCATCCGCCCTGAATTCCCTGTGTTTCCAGATGCTATTTGTACCAGTGTACATCCTCTGATCTAGCCGGATTTGTAAGGTAGAATTGGGATCCTGATAGTGTGGGGAGGAAGCATTTAAGAACTAGAGGAAAGTACCTCCCTTCCCCCTTCCTCCATCCTTCTGTTTTGTTTTGCTTTCTCTCTTTCTTGTCTCATATTTCTAAAATCATAAAATTTCTTAAGAAAACAATATTATTAAGGGTATGTTGCTTTGCTTTGTCCTTAATGCTAAGTATTTATTTTGATAGCTTTATGCTGATGACATTGCATAGTCAGTTAAGACTTTTTCCTTAAAATCTACTACTGTGAGCTCTTGGTTTACCTAGTCAAGGTAAGGTGCCCAATGATATAGAAGTCATGGTGACTCATCAAGTCTTATCTCAGGTGTCTCCTTGAGGCTCTTCATGTGGATATAAATAAAGTGGAGCTGTTACTGCATAAAAGAGGGTGAAAATTTACCTTGCTGAGATTTGGAAATAAGTACTAATGAAGAAAATTACTTTAGATCTCTGTTTTAATGTATGTATGTATGTATGTATTTCAGCCAAAAAAAATTTTTTTTTCAGTTTAAAAACTGTTTCGTTGGCATATAGTTTGCACACCATGCAATTCAGTAATTCAATCATATTAAAAAGAGTTGCATATTCATCACCACAATCAAGTTTAGAATATTTTCTCCTTTCTTGTGCTCATTGTGATTCACTCCCTCTTCCACACACTCACCTATAGCTCTGGGGCATAACACTGACACTCCCTAGTGTGAGAGGAACCAGGTGACTGCTACCACAAGGGTCTAGAATGGGTGGTCACTAGACTTTGGTTTGTATCTACTGTTTTATAGGTTCTCAATGAACGTCAGACTGGGACTGCCAGATATTTAATATTTTAATGCCCTCTTTGCTTTTAATGAGACGTATTAATCTAGTAGGCACGGTTCTTCCTTTGTAAATAAATGTTATTGAGAGTTTTACCCTATCACCAACCCCCATTATTTGTGTAAACAGTGTCCAGTCACTCAAATACATGTTTTTAAATACGTTTTTATTTGTTTGATATGTTTTCCAAATCATATTGTAATGTTGTTTGGGCATGTATTTTCCATCCTCAAAGAATTGTATCCAAAAAAAGCAAGGACGTGATCCTACTCATGATGGAAACCAAGAAAACAGAATAATAGAAAGCTATTTTATATGATTCTCAGTTAAGCTACGGATTTGAAGGCGAGATTAAAAACCCTGAAGTCATTTTCTTCAAAAGCAAAACTAGAGATATTCGGGAGGATAAATTGAACCTCTACTAAAAGACACACAATCACAAATTCTCAGTTTGCTGCTGAGAGGATGTATATCATAGGAAGGGTCACTTCATGGCTGCACTAGTGAAACTACATGGCTCCTCTCTGAAATAGGAGTGTGGGACTAGACAGCAAGAGCTAGTAAAACTGGTTAAATGTGAAAGTCTTGTCAATCAAAGGCTCCTTAGGTAAGAGAGTTACAGTTTGTAGAAAGTGAAGTTTCTGGATCAATGTAGTGGACAAGCTTCAGGAAGATCTATAGTGGGTTTGTTCTCAAGATTAGAACTGCTCTGTACTCTTTTATTGATAATAAATCTCAATTCCCTGTCATTGAGGCCATTCTGACTCAGAGAACCCCTCTAGGACCGAGCAAAATTGCCTTGTGGGCTCGTGAAGCTGCGCCACTTTACAGGAATAGAAAGTCTGGCCTTGGCCCGCAGCCGCTCGTGGTTTGTAACTGCGCAGTTAGCAGTTAGCAGCCCAACATGTAACCCACGGTACCGGAAAGGCTTCTTATTGATAATACGTGAGACTTTATGCATTTTAGAGCTATTTTATGATTTTCTGTTGGCTACATTTAATAAATATTCAATTGAGCTTAAGTCAAGATTCATCTTCCTAAGAAATTAATTGTAGGTCACTGAAAGAAATATGATTTACTAGGTGAAAATGTACTTTAATTGGAGTTAAAGTACCGTGGGGCGGGGGGCGGGATGAGTTACATGTTACTCCTCAAGTGTTGGATGTGTAGAATTCAATCTGTTTGTTCAGTGTGTTAACAATAGCCAAAAATTTATTTGGCTGCATAGCCTAGTAAAACACAGTTCTTTGCCTTACAGAGAAGGAGAGAGAAAATTGAAGTTCACTTTAGGAAGGGAAACTCATAAGCAATACCTAACTCAACCTCAAATCACAAGATGGGTTTGGACAATGGTTACTATGGGATGCAGTTGGAGTGTATTCAGAAAGGGAGCCGTGGTTACTGATGTGCTAGTTAGGAAAGACTTGGGGCTGCAGTTCGACAGTAGAAAGGAGGATGGAACGTGGCAAGCAAGCATATCAGTGAAAAGATGTTGTTTTTCTAGCCACTCGATGCTAATAACATACCCTATGGTGTGATCGTAGTGGGTCCACGCACTGACAGCGAGTAAGAAGTGAAATGAACAGATTCAAGACTATTTAGGAGGTAACAAAGCAATTTAGGAGATTTATTCAATGCAATGGGCCGGGGAAAGCATATGCTCACAAATGATATTCAGGTAGGTTTGGGGCACCCAAGTGAAAAATTAATCAAAGATATTTGGTAAATAGTTACATCTATACTATCAGAGTAAAAATGTACACAATGGACTAACTAGCAATGAGCCAGCTATGAGAGAATTACTATTGTGAAAAACAGCACAAATAATTTTGGTGATCACTAACGAGAAAAAGAAAACAGCAGCTAGGCATTTCCTAGGCTTCAAAATTTAGGTTTTTACCTTTTGCTAGTTTCAAAGAAAATCTTTAATATTTTGTTTACTGGAAATATACTTAAAATTCTATGAATTACTAACCAAGAGATGTGCTTTCCCTAAATGGTGATTTAGCCTTATTTTAAATCCATATCTTTATTACATTTTCCATTTTTTGTTTATTTAAAAATAAGATGTTAAAACAGTATGTAATACCAACCTTCAGTGTTTTCACTGTGTTAGGAATTCTAAATAGGAGGTTGCCACATATTTATACACAAAAGTATTTATAGTCTCCACTAAATTTTAGCCAAGGGAATTCTCTAACTATATTATGTAAAAAGTAGTAAACTATCGCATTTGAGGGATGAAGACAAGCTCTGGCATAATTATTGAATTTGCCCTGATTGAAGTTTTTCTGGCACAATAAAGAGTACATTGTAGTAAATGAACTTTTAGATAGGTAGCTTTATAAATTTTAGTTTATATCACTTTCAACATGTTTCCTATATTTAGCCTGCTCAGACTTTTCATTAATTATTTTTAAAGTTTTATCTGTTTTGAAATCTTGATAAATTGAGTAGGATGATATTTTCATATATAAGCTGAAGTTTTCCCCTCAATATTTCCTTATAATTTTTTTCCTCCACCAATTATGTCAGGGGAGGGATGAGGTACAGCAATCAAATAAATCTTGGGACTTTTAGATTTCAAAAAGCTGTAGCTCATGGGATATATTGCTTAGAACATTTTTGAAAATAGACTTAGAAGGAGATATAATTAGTCAAAGACTGCTGCTTTCCGACTCTGTAGACTAAGGTAAGCATCTCTGAGTTAAGGCACAAAGATAGGGGAGAAGCACATATAGTTGAATTATTGATAGATCCCGAAGAGAAATCTCTGTTTCTTGTCTCTCCTTCACCCTACCATCTCCAATCAGGATGAGTTCCAAAGCAGAATTTATAATCCCCATCCAAGAACCTTTCCCACAGACACTTTCAAATGTACACTGCTGTTTATCAAGACTTGCTAAAACTATCAGTAACTAAAACAGTGAGGTCTTGGCTCAGGATTATTTACTATGGACATAGAGAGTCTAATAACATAGCAAGTTCAGAATACTCCAATGCATATATAGATATACACTTGAAAATTCATCATGCTCGTGATTTAGAAGACACAATATTGTAAAATTTATAAATTCTCCCCATACTGATCTATGAACTTGATGTCATCTAAATAAAAGTTCCAGTGGCTTCTATGTGCAGCTTCGAAAACAGCCAATCTGATTCTAAAATCCATAAAGAAATGGGAAGGTCCAAGCAAAGTCAAGACTTTTTGAGGAGTGATGAAATAGCAGCATAAAATTCCCATTTCTTGGTACTCATAAAATTAATCTTCTTTCCCAAATTCTATTTCTAAGTGGTTTAAGATTGTTCCATTAAAGATTTAAAGTATCTACCTTTGTCCTTGAATCTGCAAGGTCAACCTTGACTTTGAAGAATGATGAGACTGAGAGGTCTTCAAAGAATCTCTGTTTTACTTCAAACTCAAGAATGATGAGATTGAGAGGTCTTCAAGCAATCTGAGATTTCTGCTTATTTGAAGGTGTCATTATCACCAGTGATGGCTGTGAGTGCGCTCCTATTTCTTTTATTCTCTTTACACTCAAGTTGGCCTTAAACATTTGCTCCAGGAAATGCTTCTCCCTTTCTGACTGATCCACAGTCCATGCGGTTGTCTATTTGATGTTATTGCTTTTTAATGTTTTCTGCTTGTTTGCTCAAGCTGATGCTATGACATGTTTTCTGATATACAATCCTGGCTTTTAGTACATGCTATTCAAACTGTTATGAAAAGTTTTTTAAATGTCTTCGTATCTGTAAGTCTTGAGGAAACTTGTAATAGGGGTTACATTGGCATATAACTGGAACAATTCCAGATGTGAATTTTCTAATTATAGCCTGAGACATGTTTCTTTCTTTTTGAAATTTCTTCATGTTTGTACTTTCATTTTACTTTCTCGAATCAAAGCAAATTAGTGCCGTGGTGCTGTCTTCTCAGAACAGAAATTTCCCATAGATTGTGTGTGTCGGCACCATCAAGCATGGCGTGTGGACCACAGAAACTGGAGACACAGTCAACCAGCTGGGTAGGAGATCTGGCTCTCAAAAGTCCATTGAGTGATCTACTCTCATTTATGGTTTTATGTTTCAGCTTAAACTAAGAGCCAAAGATAATTTGGGTTCTTTTGTTCAGAATATTGTTTGGTTCCCTGAGATGATATTGAAATATTTATATTAACCACATCCAGACATTAAATCAATGCAAACTCTCTGTAATTAAGGTTGCTGTAAAAGGCAAGGGAAAAGTTGTACCCATACGCCCAAACTTATTATTTTATCATTTCGTTCCAATAGAAAATCACATGACATAAATGTAGCAATGCCTTGCATTTCCAAACTGGTGGCCATTTCCAGTACAACTATTAGGAGGATGTTTCATTGACTAACTTGCAGAAGAGAACCAAGGATATCTGAAGGAAAGACCTTTGAAGTACAAAACTGAATTCCTAGATCAGAATTAAAGGAGGTGTGGCTACTTTTACAACAGCAGTATATTTGTCTTAATTTTGCCTGCAGAGTGGAAGGAGGTGAAAAAGACTGCCAATCAGCATTCCATGATGCTCACCTTCCCAACATGATCACTGAAGACAAATATGTGCATAATCAAACGTGGTGAAGAAAGCTGATGGTGCCCAGCTATCAAAAGATATAGCGTCTGGGGTTTTATAAGCTAGAAAGTAAACAAGTGGCCATCTAGCTCAGAAGCAACAAAGCCCACATGGAACAACATATCAGCCTGTGTGATCACAAGGTATCGAAGGGACAGGTATTAGACATCAAAGAACAAAAAAATCGTATCATGGTGAATGAGGGGGAATGCAGATTGGGGACCCAAAGCCTATCTGTAGGCAACTGGACATCCTTTTACAGAAGAGTCGCAGGGAGGAGATGAGCCGGCAGGGTGCAGTGTAGCAATGATGAAACATACAACTTTCCTCTAGTTCTTAAATGCTTCCTCCCTACATCATGATCCCAATTCTACCTTACAAATCCAGCTAGACCAGAGGATGTACACTGGTACAAATAGGAACTGGAAACACAGGGAATCCAGGACAGATGACTTCTTCAGGACCAGTGCTGAGAGTGGTGATACCGGGAGGGTAGAGGGAAGATAGGGTAGAGAAGGGGAACTGATTACAAGGACCTACATATAACCTCTTCTGTGGGGGATGGACAACAGGAAACTGGGTGAAGGGAGACATCAGACAGTGTAAGACATGACAAAAAAATAATGAGTTATAAATTATCAAGGTTTCATGAGGGAGGGAGTGGTGGAGAAGGAAGGGAAAAAATGAAGAGCTGATACCAAGGGCTCAAGTAGAAAGCAAATGTTTTAAGAATGATTAGTGCAACAAATGTACAAATGTGCTTGAAACTATGGATGGATGTGTGGATTATGATAAGAGTTATATGAACCCCCAATAACATGATTTTAAAAAAGAAAACAAAAAGAAAAGACACCAATAACTTTTCACCTAAAAAATATACTTATGAATAATCTCTAAGTCCACAAGAAATTCTCAAAGGAAAAAAAATTAAGAAAATATGGAACTAAATTCAATGAGCACAGCTAAAGCAGTGGTGAAAGAGAATTTTCTAGTATTAAATGGATCCACGAGGAAAGATACCATGGGTGAAAGAGGAAGAGTATTTGCTTAAGAGGCTCATTGTAATGGTGGTGGAATCATGTGGAGAGGGATGACAATCATGGTTAGACAATGGTATCATCAGTGGCTCTGCATGATACATGTGTTGAATTGGTGAATATATTGTAGAGTGAACTTTTGCCAAAATGGAAGAAAAAATCTCACATGAATACTAATGGGTACCAGGAAGGAGAAAATGTTTTAACAATGATTGTGGTAAAGATTGCACAACTCTTCTTGATATGGCCGATCTATTGCATTGTATGATAGGTGGCTGAAGTCCCAGTAAAACTGTTTCAAAACAAAGAAAGAAAGAAAAAGACTGCTAATTCTATTATAAAGAGTAAATTGCAAGGTTTTTATAATCCTTTGTCCTTAAAATCCATTGCCTAACTACTGATTTGTGATGTACTAAGGAGATTTTTTTTATGTATTCATTGTATCAAGGGAAAGCTGAGAACATATAACAAAGTTCTGGGTCAGAAGACAAAACTAGCTGCTTCTTGATCACAACATCGCAACACCCATCATCACCTCATTGTAGATGAGAGGGCCCAGGGAATTGCTCACACGCCTACGTGCAATATCTGGTGCACAACAGAGAAGTTGAACCAGAAGATTACTGGGTTTTTACCCTGCTCTTCTGTTTCTATTTTTACTCTCAGGCCACTATAATCTGGGAAACACAAATTGCAAAAAAAAAAAAGCAATATTCTTTTTAAGGAAAGCTTACACTCCATTCAACTTTCCCTTAGCCCCGTCTTGCCTTTCACTCCCTTTACATTTCCCGTTCTCCTAGATACTGTTCTTGATACTTGAACTCTTAGTTCTGTTTCTTGACTTTCCCCCAACCCCAGCTGCCGTAGAGTCAAGTCAAGTCCATGGCTACCTGATGTGTGCTGAGTAGACTTTTTCCAAAGAATTTTCAAGGTATGACCTTTTAGAAGTAGACTATCAGATCTTTCTTCTGAGCTACCTCTGGTGAAACTGTTAGTAGTCACATGTAGCTGTCATAGCAAACAATTTTAATGCACATTTCTAACACAATTAACACATATTAAAATTACATAAACATTCAAGTTAAGATTAATTGAAGTGGAAATTAATAATACATAAATACAGAATAAAAATGAATATAATTTTGCTCTAATTTCTAGTTCATTTTATTTAATATCTAGCTAGTGAACGCAACTTGAGCTTATATTTATTGTTATTTCTTAAAAGATTCCCACTCTGAAAAGTATAACTGATTCAAAACTTTTTTTAGTTGATTTTGTTATGTTCAGAGACTTCAGTAGTCTTGTTAGGATTGTATTGTGCTCATCTTTCTACCAAAAAGAAAAATAATAACTTTACCAGAACCTGATCTCAAGAAAGAGATACAATATCGGTAAAATAGAAAGAACTTGCCAGGCCATACTAATGTACCTATATTGCCCATCCTGGCTCTAAAAACAGAAGTTTAGTCTCTGTTAGTTTAGGAGGCTCGGAGCCAAAACCAAATTCACGGCCACTGAGTCAATTCTGAACCAAAGAGCCAATAGGACAGAGCAGAATTACCCTTTGGGCTCCAAGGCTTTTAAATCTTTCCGGGAGGAGACAGACTCTTCTTTCTCTTGCAGAGACATTGGTGGATTTGAATCCCTGATCTTGTGCTCAGAGCCCCTATGCCACCTGGCTCCTTGTTTAGGAAACTCTCACTGCCAGAGAGTCTATTCAAACTCATAGAGCAGGGTGGAACTGCCCCTGTGGGTTTCTGCGAGGGTAAATCTTTACTGACGTACAAAGCCTCATCTTTCTTTGTCATGTACAGTCTGGAAGTCCTGACTTTAAGGTGTTAGATCAAGGGGAAGGCTAGATATCTGTTGGTTCACAGGTTAGGAGGAAGATGTCTGTCTTCTTTAGCACCCTCTAATCTGGGAGTCTTTGGAGAGCTCTTCATGTATTGGCATCAATTGTCCTCTGGATCTAGGAGTTTCTCAATGTAACACAAGCATTTCTCCATGCAAGGGCTCCGGGTACTCAGCACACACTCCATTCCAGGCTCTTCTTTCTATGGGGTCTCTATGAATCTGAATAGACTCTATGGCAGTGAGTGACAGCTTCCTAAACGAGGAGCCCAGGTGGCATAGGGGCTGTAACCATGAAGTCAGGGATTCAAATACACCAATGTCTCTAATCCAATGTTTACAGTCAAACCATGCCTTCATATTCTCACTTTTAGTTCTTGTTCTTCTTGTGGCCAATGAAGAATCTTGGAGGTCTTTTCAATTCTTCTTGTGGCTTCTCTCTTTCATATTTACACAGTCCTCATTCCTTCTGTCCTCTCACTGGGATGCACCCCACTTTCCTACCACAAGATCACCACTTGGATGAAGTTCTACAGTTGACTGTTCACCCTTCTTCCTGCTGTAACCAACTTGCCTCCACTCTGTCCCCTGGAAGCCATCAGATTTATGTTTGAAGACCACATATTGGTTTATTTATTAGATTTCTATAACAAAATATTGTCTATGGTTCCATACTGGATACAGTGAATGTTTTTAAGCTGGGAATAGAGGGTAACAAAGGATCTAAGTCACTGTCATGGATGTTTGTAAACCTTAAAGAACTGGACTAAAAATATTGCTTTATGAGCATATGAATACTTTTCAGAAGATTCTCATTAGATTTCAATAGTTTCTCAAAGGAGGCTGGTTGTGCTCTGGGCCTCCTCTACACCTTGCCGTAGTTACACAATTTCATGTCAACTTGATAAATAAGAATGAAGGGGTGGAGTCCAGTCTGTGAATCAGGTCACAGCCTGGTGATCCCTCTCTGTGGGTGTGGCCTTCTCATGGGGATTCTGGCAACTTCCTCAGTTCCTCCCTGGAGGTGGAACAAAGTGTCTCTCTGCTTGACCTTCCTGCTGACAAGCCACATGGAGCCAAAGTGATGGCAGCCAGAGATGTTTCCACCACCACGGGATCCACAAGACTTTTCACACCAGTCTGTGATCTTCCTGCATTTGGCATCATTGCACGTGTTGTGTGAGTCTGAAGAGAAATGTATAGGCTAATATCAGACTTATGGACTTGATCTGGACTGGGCTGAAATGTTTTCTTAACATACAATTACTCTTTGATAGAAAGCTCTCTCTTACACATATATGAATGTCCCTGGATTTGTTTCTCCAGTCAACCTAGACTAATACCCACCGCGAACTACCAAACCCATTGCTGTTGAGCACATTCCAACTCACAGAGTCCCTACAGGGCAGAGTAGAACTCCTCCATTGAGTTTTCCAGGCTGTAAATATTTATGGAAGCAGCCTGCCACATCTTTCTCCCAGGAGGTGGCTGCGGGGCAAGACCAAAACCTTTCGGTTATCAGCACTTAAGCATTGCTCACCAGGGCTCCTTTCCACAGACACAGGTGTCTAGGATTTAGGGCCCAATATTTCAGGGGACACAATTCACTTTGTACCACCAGGTATAAAGAGAGAAGAAAAGGCAACAACTAGGTTTTGTGTGCTCTGTAAAGGACAACATCCGCGAAAAAATTCAAGAAAAAAATTCTATGTTCCTTGACTTTGTACTTCAAACTTGGCTTAGTGATGTATAATACGCATAATCAGTCTTAAATGAAATAATTATTTAAATTATTTCAAGTCATTTTCAGAAGGTTAGCAGCCCCAAGTCACTTTGCATTCCATAGGAGGAGGAGCGATGAATAAGCACCGGGTGCTGTTCTTCAGATTCACCCAATTCACTTTTCAAGTCCAACCCAGGAGTTCAAAGTGTATCATCAGACACCTCCCATTACGCCCTGAGTAACCACTTTTGTTTCTCTTTGCTCCCTGTTCTGTTGGCTTCAGTTATGGGCCTGGCAGCACTCCAGACATCAGCAGGGTGGACACTGGCTTGACGTGCAAAACTCACCACAAATTCTTCCAGGGTATGCAACTTCGCTGGAATGTGGGGAGGAGGGCAGATGGCTGGGTTTTAATCTTAGGTAATATTTTCTTTTGAAAATCAAATTATAAGAGCATGTACAGTCAGATAATCTGGTTGGGGAGCCTTGGTTAATTTGGAAATAAGAAAGCAATGTAACTTCTCTTCAGAGGAAAAGAGTAAGCCTGTTGCTGTTGTAACGAGAGCCTGTGGCTGCCCTGGCATTCTAAGCGAAGAAAAACATTATATTAGAATATCAGGGTAAATACTTGGTCATTGTCTTAATTCACTGATTCATTCATGAACTCCATGCAAGAAATGGTCCCATGCCATGCCACCGGGCACTCTAGTGGGAAAGGCTACTACCACCTGGCAGTGATACTTTGGCAGGCTTCTCACCTTCTCTGGTCATTTTCTAACAATTAAATAGTATTTAATAATGATACCGTCTGTAAGTTTTCCAAGACCAATTATAACTAATTGAAATGACCATCCTTTTCCTGTCCATCACCTCTAGGTATCTCTGTCACAGACAGCAATTTCTTCACTAATTGGTTTATCCCTTCCTCCTAGACTGCGAGCGTTAAGGGTCTTGGCCTATTAGATATACTCAATGCCATTAAACTTTATTATTAATTTTTTAAAAAGAAACTGGAGTGGAAGAAATGAGGATTTCATTAAAAGTGGTTTTTAAATTTTATTTATTTATTATTTATGTATTTTAATGTCCAAACCTACATGTGCATTAACTTATTGGGAATGAAGTGGATAAGAGTTTCTGGATGGTTGTTTGCTTTAAGAAAACATTCAGAAGCAATTTTCTTGAAGAGCAGCACCATCACCACAAGGTATGTCTGCAGGACTCTGCCTATGAGTCTGCTGTGATGAACGGCTAAGTAAGTAGAGATTAAAGGCAAATTGTGAGCTGCCTGTGGCAGTGGGAATCAGGCTTTCCATTGTTTGAAGTTCATTGCTTGAGAGTGGGAATTGTGTATTCCTAGAAGGGTAGGGCATAGTTTCTCTACTTGCTAGTTGTGTGGTCTTAGATCACTTGGTTGTTTCTGAGTTTTTCCATCAGTATATGGAGACAATACGAAAAAGAACATCAATTTTAAAGAACATTTTAAAAATAAGACAGAAACAGTACTTGCTTGCTCTTCCCTGTGATTCAGTTGTTGCAAGGAGATGAAGATTGTACAAGTAGCTCCAAAACTATTAAATGCAATGTCCATGCTTTCTGCCACAGGTCTCTTTGGGAAACAGTCAGATGAAGCAAGAACCATTTGACCCTTGGGAGTTTGAGATGTTATCATATCTTTGTCTTAAGAGAAGGAGACTTTCAAAAACCATAATGCGATTCTAACCAGAAAAGTGCCAAGTCTCTTTGGACATGTGAGTATAGTTTATCTTTGTTTAAGATCTCAAGAGGTTGATGAAAAGCAAATTCTAGGCTAACATACTGAGTAGACACTTATTTTTGAGGCCATTAATGAGTCTTATTTTTTCCCATACTTCTTTAGATCTTATGAAAACAGAATTCCTGAGTAAAGAGGAATTATTTTAAACAAATACTCCATGCACATGTGTCCCCCCACACTGAAGTTTTTTTGTTTTTTTTCCCCCAAAGATACTGCATAGTTCTAAAACAGCCAATAAAATTGTCAGTCTCAATATTTTATGTGTTTTGATTTCCAGAAAGAAAATTCACAAGTCAGTGTAGAGTCATAGTATGGAACTACAGACATCTTCTTTTATGCGGCCTCCTTTCGATCCCCAAACAGTGGAGCCTCTAGGAAGGATTTAGCAGCTCTGCATCCTCAGGGGTCTTTTTCCCCTCCCACTTTCTGTTGTTTTACCATAGATTCATGCCAAGCAGTGTTTTTAGAAAGGGAAAGTAGAAATAGGCTCTGGGATGTATGCCTTGGAGCTATTATGAATTTGGCCCCAGACCACCACAATAAAGGAAATATCAAAATGAAGTGTGTCAGGTGGTGGTGGGGTAAGGGGTAAATTCATAGCAAAAGAATGCTCGGCCACTGACTGTGGTCGCAAATGCACCATTCTGCTGGGGGTGATAGAACTGTGGAATGATTTGATACATGTATGAATCCCAATTAATAGAAAAAAATGTTTACACTATATGAGAGTCCATTAAGCGTACAATATTATTACGAGGAGGCTTAAAATATTTTAAAAACTTACCAACATGTGGACAGAAGCACAAAGTGAGCGCAGGCTCTTGGGGAAACGGTGCCGACAGAAGCGATTGATGGAAGGTCCTCATAAAACTCCCATCTGCTTTTCAAAGGGCAATCGCTGCGGAGCACAGAAAGAGAAGTGCCGTGAAGTGAGCTGGAACCTTCTTCCACAAATCAAAGACTTCCCTTCTTTGCCTTCTCCTCCCTGTGATAGGGAAAACAAGATAGACTGCTGCGCATCGCCATTTTGCTGTTCGTGAATTCCTTAAATCCGACTCATCCTTAGGATCTCAGCAGCCCATAAGCAGGGCCTCTCTTTCCCAAATCCTCTTCTATATGCTCTTGTTGCACAATTTCCCGATGCTTACCATAGTAGTGGCTTCACAAATGTTGGTGTGATTGCTTTACTTAGGAACAAACTCTGGAGATAACCTAATGGAATCAAGTTCAGACTCCACAGCTGTGCAGCCAAGCAGCTTTCGGTAGCGCTAGATAGCACTCTTCTCACCTCTTTAAAGGAGACAATAATCCCTACTGCTAGGGCTGTAGGAGAGAGGAGTTCATGTAGGGTCCACACAACAGTGCTTGCCCCATAACCCAAAACCCTAAACCCATTTTTATCGAATCAATTTGAACTCATATCGACCCTATGGGATGGTGTAGACTGTCCTACAGGTTGCTGAAGGCAGTAGCACTTTGGGGAGGAGATTCCCAGAATTACTTCTGCAGAGTGACTGGTGGGTTTGAGCCACCAACTGTATGGTTCATAGCCTAGTCCTCTAACTGCCGTGTCATTAGACTTCCACCGTATAGTTGGCACTTTATAAGTGTTAAGCACTAGTGGTCATTTTGATCCCCTCAGATAGCTTCAAGCTTCCTAAAGGCGGACACCTCATCACCTAACAGTGAATGTAGTTGCATTCTGAAGAACCCATTCAGTAAAGGTTTATTGAGAAAATTAATTATTGTAGAAGATTGTAATTCTGTGTGCACTTTTGTATTTGCAATAATTCCAGAAAAGAAAATAGAGAACAAAAACAATGTGGAAGACGGCTGGGAGGTTCAGTCTGGGACATTTGACAGCTGCTTGGGGTAGCTCTTAAATTAATACAAGGCAAAACAAATAAAAGATTAAACACGAACAAACTAAGGATTTTACCTCAAAGAACCTAGCTACGTATTTATTAAATTTTGTGTGGTAGCTCAAGAAGCCATATTTAACACGCAAACCAAGAGGAGTTATTCTTAATACTCATCCATGATATATCCCCAGGGTCTAGTGCTAAACGTTTGTGAAGCATCAAAGTGGCACCGCAGTGCAGGGTTAGGCACAGGGCAGCCTTGCTGAAAACAGGTTTTGATGGCTTTTCTGCAAAGAGTTCTCCAGAATAACAACTGAAATGGCCATATGTGTTAATGCAAAACAAAGGGGCTTAAAATGACTTTTAGAAATCCTTGGAGGCCACTTCATCTTGGAGAAAGAAAATTCATATGAAAAGGCTGAGAGACAATGAGTCAGCCAATCAGGATCACTGATGTACCACGACTCCAAATGAGGGAAGACAGACAAACAGTGGTATCTCTAAGGGCCTTTCAGTGGATGATAGCATGTTTAAAGGTTTATCTGATAGCGTTTATTTATATTAAACCATTTCTGTGAGCATAGGGCAACTGTATACGCATCATCAGGTTGTAGTGGAGGGATGTAGTCTGCAGTTGGGAGATCTGGTCTTGCTTTGACATACTATTGGGAGATTTTCTTTGAAAACAGTATTCCTACCTCTTGATGATCCTTGTTGGTGCTGGGGGCAGCTGAGTTGACTTGGACTCACAGAGTCCATGTGGCAGAGAGAAATCTCTGTGGTAGCTGGTCACCAGCTCTTCCTTGCAGAGAGCTGCTAATGAGGTTTGAACCATCAACATTTCCATCGGCAGCCAAGCACTTCAGGGTTGCATCACCTGAAATCTCTGAATGATGCTTAAAATTCCTTCGAAATTCAAAACCTTTGACTTCAATGACTGAAAGAAAGTCTCAAGTGAAAATAATGTTGTGGACAGTGGACAGGAGTGAGGTGTCCCTTTTCTACGTGGATTTTGATAAGGAACAAAAGAATCTGGAACAGTTTCAGTGCCATAAAATAGATTAAATATTGAAAGTGGGAGGCTGTTGAACTCCAAGATGAATGTCAACCTCGTAATTTCAACCAAGGCAATCTTTGATTAAACTTGAAGATAAAGCCACAAAGGTTCTTGGGAAAGCAATTCTTTGTTCAAAAAGATCACCTTTCCTAAGGGTTCCTTCCAGGCCATGATTTTGCATGAAGACGATGGGAAATAAAGCACAATGTTGTTATGGCATTTCAAAGAAAGGTCAGCTAGTTGGCTCCTCTTGCTTCTGGCAGGGATGAGAGATGTTTAACTTCAATAACATAAATATTTTCATTGAATTATCAACATGCAGCAATGTTTATTTACTCAATCAAGGAATAAAATGAATGGGTGGGTAAATTTTTAAAAATGAAGAAGGAAAAAGCAGATAAATGGCTCTGGGAATGAGTACAACTTTCCACATCACAGAAAAAGGGAAGGCACTAATTTATAGAGAAGAATGGGACTTTTAGATCTCAAAGCTAAGACTATTAATTTCAAAAATTGAGAACAGTAGTTTATCCAGGTAGGAAACTTTGAGTTCTGCTGATATTTTTCTAGTTTGCAGTTAAAAGCCAGGTAATAACTTTGAGTCTAACCTAATGAACAAAACAGTGGATGATTATAAGGATTCTGAAATTTAGGCATTTTTCTAGAACTACATTCTCAAAGGTCGCCTACTATTTTCATAACAGGCTAATTTCTCTTTTCTCAATCCTCATCCTCCTTTTTGTAGGAATTGATGCTCTAACTACCTTATCCTTGAAGTCAATATAGTTGCTGCATCATTTCGCTCTGCCTTCTTTGCCCTTTGCTGGTTTCTCTTGCGAGGTTCTTTCCTAATGGTATATATTTCTTTAGCTTCAGTCTTCAATCTTAATTTATTCTTCTGTCCCTTGAATTGCTCACAGACTCCAAATCCTGCAATAAATTAAAAGCTTTATTGCTTAGTCTTGACTTATCTCCTGAACTCCTGTCCCACATTTCCAATTCTGGGGTGAGCATATGTGCATGGAAGGTTTCATTTTCCTTTAAGAATCGGCTGCTCCTGTTGTTTTGTTTTCTAATACTTTATATGCTTGGGAGTAATCGAGTGAAGGGCTAGAAAGGAGAAAATAAACTGGTGATTAGAGGGCTAATCCGGGAAGAAAGACAGTCCAAAAGTCTGTTCAAACTGTATGGATGAAGCATGAAGTTGTGGGGAAATGGTGTCAGATTTATAATTTAATCTTCTTTTAAGCTGGCTGCATTATCAAATCTAAGATATAGGCAGTAAAATAATTCTATCATAGAAACTCATGTAAGAGAAATTAAGGTTTATATCAAAAGGTAGATCCTGAGGACTAGATATGAGACTCTCTGTGAGGGGAGACCTTTCACTAAAAGTAACTGAACCTTAACTTCTGGGCATGACTGCCCTAAATTCCCTTTCATCAAAGAGTTGATAGATATAATCTTGTTAAATATTGAAAATTCACCCATAGATTGGTTAAAATAGAGATACAAGGACACAGGAGCCAAGTTATATTCTGAAATGTTGTATCTACTTCAGTGTATCTGAAAGTAAATGGACTTTGATGATTGACAGGTATGAGTTCATCTCCTGATTTTCTGTGCTCCGTCACTTACTACTTTAATGACCGTTAGCTAGTTACTAGTTTTTCTGGATGCCAATCTTTTTCATTGTTAAAAAAAATTAGGTCTGTACATAACTTGCATTTTGTTGTTAGGATTAAAAATAGCACAGGCTGGTAGTTAGAACCTTTTATGTTAACTAGATGCTTCTGGATAGGGGTGGAGTCAAACCTGTCAATCAGATCACAGCCTGAAGCTGTGTCCTTGGGGGTGTGGCTTTTGTAAAAGCAAGGACCCCAGGATCCACCCTCTTCCTCTCTGCCCCTTCGCCTTCCTGCTTGCTGGCCACTCTGAGAGCTGCCAGAGCCTGCCATGTTTCCTGTGACCTCGGATCCACAGGACTGTGTTCCCACCAGCCTGTGATCTTCCTGATTTTTGCCTCATTGCATGTGACTGAGTGAGTGTGAAGAGGGACTGATGGACTAGTATCAGACTTATGGCATGAGCTGGATGGGGTTGAGGCACTTTCTTGATATATAGCTCTTTTTTTATACATCTACGAGTATCACTGGATTTATTTCTTTAGTCAACCTGGCCTAATACACACATCAAGTATCTGATACAAAGTAGGTTCTCAACACACCGTGCTGTTATTGTAGTTTCCCTTGAGTTGATTCTGACTCGTGGCCACTCCATGTATGTCAGAGTAGAATTGTGCTTCATAGTTTTTAGGAACCGATTTTCTGGAATTAAGTTGCCAAGGCCTTCTTCGATGGTGCCTCTTTGTTAGTTGCCATTGAGTTGATTCTGACTTATGGTAGCAACATGATTCCTGAGTAGAATGGCTTCATAGAATTGTCAAGGACTTGACCTTATGAAAGCAGATAGCCAGGCCTACTTTTAGAAGTACCTCAGGCGTGGTTTGAACTATCAACTAATATTGAAACACTTAACCATTTGTTTTGTTTTGTTGAACTATCAACTAATATTGAAACACTTAACCATTTGTTTTGTGGTCCCCTGGGGGACTCAAGGTACCATTAGGTAAACTCAAATTACAAACCATTTTGTTAGCAGCTAAGTACTTAGCTGTTTCACCAACCAGGGCTGCTCAATGAGAAATATAGTTGAGATAGTTAAGGTTTATTGTGTCAACGTGGTCAGTGAACACATAGGGGATTAATTAAAGAATGGAGAGATAAATGGCTCAGTGAGCCTTGCCTTTCTTGTCTCTTGCTCTTTGTTCATTGGACCAGTGCACCTTGCTTGTTCTGTGCCTCAATTAGCAAGCTGCACTACCTGTGGGACACCGAACCCATGGACTGTGTTGCTGCAGTTTGAGGTTCCTTAAAGAAGTGCTTCGCCGCTACTGGAATACACATCTCTTGAGCTGGGGACTGTTGGACTCTGTCATCGGGCTGACTTTTGGTGACCTGCCTTGCTGTTTGCTGCCTGTGCCCAGATAGCCTGAATTGCTCTACAGAGGACTACCCGGTGGCCCCCAAGACTTGGACTGCCAGTGTATTTGGTGTCTCACAGGAGTGAGTTGCACTGAGCCATTTGTACTGCTTTATAGTTTAATTAACTGTTTATTTCATATGCTATATATCTAGCTATCTGTATAATTATATATAAAATTATTGGTGTCATGGTTTTATTTCTCTAGAGAACCCTGTCTAAAATAATAGTCAAGCAAATAACTAATTAAAAAGCAACAGAAATGTTATAAAAATGTATACACAAACCCTACAGTGTCACTGAGGTAGGATATTTAATTCTTCTTAGAGGCAAAAGGGAAAGTCAAATGGATCTTTTCCAAGTAACTGATATTTAAGAGATAATGGAATGAAAGGATGAGCATGAGTTCTTTATATAAGGAAGAATGCAGGGTGCACTTTAAAGAACTAGAACTGAAGAAAATAAAGGCAATAAATAAATTCCTGAGCATAACGCTGGATGGAAGATGCATTCATAGGGTTTGCAGTGGTTGTGTCTAGATCAGAGACTGATGAGTGTCCCTAAAACCAAACCATAAAGACACTGCAATGTGATAGGCTTGGGCATTACCCAGGTGTTCAAAGGTCAGAAGATGTCAATGAAAGATCTTGGATAATGGAAGTAAAGATCGATCTTAAAACAGGAGATCTGTCTGTGAAAAGTGGGGAAAATTCTGGTAGAAATCCATTGCAGTAGGCCAAGCAAGAGATGAGGCATTGGTTTTAGTAATCAGAAAGCATTAAAGTCGAGACATATTCTATTTAGAGCTATTTAGATGTAGAAAAGGTGATGGGGAAAGTTAGGGTGGTTCATATTTTCTGACCTATAGATGCAGGTTATGCCATTATCCAAGAAAGGGAAGAAAACACACACAATGCTGGGCTTGTTTTGGAAAAGTCTATAGGTAAATCAAAAACCACCTGGGTGAAAAAGTTCATACTTCATGTTCCATTCATATAAATTCTTGGGAACAACAAAAAGCAATGATCAATTGGAGATAATGTATTGAGCATACCATTTTTATAAGAATGATGTAGTATATTCAATAATTTATGATTAGTTTGACAGCTCAGAATTCTAGTTCCCCATTTTTGAGACCAGATACTTTTATAGGAATAGGAAGCAATATTGAGTGGAAAACCTTATAAATTGCCTTAATATCATTACATCATATGCTTAGTCATTAAATTATTATTTTGAGATACATTCAGTTATTCTTAGGAAGACATGATTTAAGCAATAAGGCATAAGTAGGAATGAGTAGTTCTACAAAATAATAATATTAATATATCAGACCCAATAGTTAAGATGCTATGGAAGTTAGAAGAGTTTTAGTGTGTGTGATATTAGAACCGTATAGCCAAGTGCTTTAAAGTCTAGATGGGCAGAGGCATTATCTGGGCCTGTCCTTTTATTGTACAAATGAGGGCACTGAGAATCATGTCCATGAATTGCCACAACGAAGGCAAAGCAAGGTTTAACACCACTGTTTAGCCAAGAGAAATTTCTTAAGTATTAGTGTAGTATAGTTAAAAGGGAAAGCTATTTCAAATAAAATAATATTATTTCAGTTCTTTAATGAACAGTGTGCTCAAGGGCAAATTACGGAGTCATAAGGACACTGCAGGTTCCTTCCCTGAGAAACTGCTGTCGTTGGGTGCAATTGAGTGGGTTCCAACTCCTAACAATATTATGTGATCAGAACGGTACACTGCCTAGCCCTTGGCCATCCTCACACTACTTGTGATGTGTGAGTCCACTGTTAAAACCACTGTGTGAATCTACCTCAAGGTTGTGCGTATATGCTGAAGAAGTAGAGTGGGGATTAAGTTCTGAACCTCCACCTCATTTTCAACAACTCTCCAAATGAGCAGCTTGAATATATATGTTTTATTTTAGTACTCCATTGAGAATCCACCACGTCATCAAGATCAGTGCCCCAAGGAATCCTTGTCTCACCCTTAATCTAATTTTTGCAACAACAAAAATGTAAAGCTATTGTTGTGGTTTTCTTGGGAGTAATAGAGTGTGTGATTAGAAAGTAGAAACAAAACTTGTGATTAGAGGGCTAATCCAAGAAGAAAGATAGATCTGGAAAAAATAAGTGTGAAGATTTGTGAGTAGATGCATTCTGTGTATATTTACACAGCCAACACATAGCAATTTAGATTAGAGAGAAAACAGGAGCTGAGAGATCAGTCATACAGAACTGACTCAGAGCCACGAATTGGCATTATTTTACTGTGAAAAACAACTCTCATCCTCTACATTCAGTTAATGTTGACTAATAGTGTCCAAAACTAAAATTTAGGCATGGTTCTTCCTTTCAATAGAAGTTCAGCTTATGACAAAACCCATACCTTCTCTTTGTTGATTTGATCATCTAAACCCCAGGAGATTTATTGAATATTTGTTAGGTATTTTGTCAACTTGCCTGAGCAGGGGTTCTCATTTTTGGCAGTTGAGGCAGTCCCCATGGTGTGATCTGACATAATGCAATTATCTCCATGATGGAATCTTCTCTAAGTAGCCAAATCATTGTGGGAATATTAGGGTGGACTCCTACCCCCTTAATCAGGTCACAGCCTGATAAAATTGAAAGGAGGTTTCCTTGTGGGTCTGACCTACTCCTAGTTAGTCATTTATGAGAAGGCTTCTTCCCTTCTCTCATTTGATTAGTCTAAATCCTACATTTGGCTTATTGACTCTCAGCCTGCCGACCACATTGCCTACCAACCTGGAGAATCAGAGCCTAGCATCTCATCTGCCAATCTTGGACTCATGTGCCTGAAAAATCCTGGAGGCGTGTTTTTTGCCAATGCCTTCAATACAATTTGGACTTCTTCCTCAATACCATTGGTTATTGACCATATGCTACTTCTTGAAATGATTTCATGTTAATCCATTATTTTTTGATTCAGTGACTCTGCATTCCTTCCATCTTCTTTGGATACTTCCTGCATTGTTCAATATTTTGTCCATAGAATATTTTAGTATTTCAACATGAGACTTGGACATTTTTTTTTCAGTTCATTAAGCTTGATATGTTGAGCATATTCTTCATTTTTGGCTTTCTAATTCAAAGTATTTCATTATAGTAATTTACTTTATTTTCTGAAGATGTCTTTGAAATTTTCTGTTCATTTGTTTTAGTTTTTCTATTATCAATATCAAGTTCAAGAATCCCTTTTTAAACCCACTTTGGGCTTTTCTTTTCTATCTTTAAAAAAATCATTTGATTTCTTCATGTATGCTGTTCTTAATGTTATTCCACTTCTCATCAGGATAGCTGTCAGTAGTGTGTGAAATTTATTCTTCAGATTTGTTCTCCAAATTCGTGTGGGATATACTCAAGATTGTATTTTGGCTCTTATGGACTTGTTTTAACTTTCTTCCACTACAATCTAAATTTACATTTGAGTCACTGATATTCTGTTCCACAGAAAGGCCCTGGCATCATTTTGGCTTCAGATATTGAGGGTCTTTATTATCTTTCTCCACAGATGTAATAAATTTGATTCCTTTGTATTCTGTCTGTCAAGATCCATGTTTATACTCATGTTTAAATTGTTGCAGTAATCATATGTCTTACAAAATGTTACCATGCAGTCTAGCTTTGCTTCTATCACCAAGGCCATATTTTCCCACTACTGTTCCTTTTGGTTTCTAACTTTTACATCCTAATTGCCAATAATTATCAAAGCTTCTTGACTGCATTGTGGACCATTGAAGAGTAAAGAATTTTGTAGGATACTTCCATTTCTTTCTGATTTGCCCAAAGAATCTTAATATATTGCAACCTGAGGCTTAATTTTTTGTCCTTTAGTTCTTTCAACTTTAGACATGCTAAGCCTTGGTGGTACAGTGGTTCTGCAGACAAAAGACCAGGCTTTCTGCTCCCATAAAAAGTTACAGTCTCAGAACCCCACAAGGTCAGTTTCTACTCTGCCCCCAGGCTCTCTATGAGTCAGAGTACACTGAGTGACAGAAAAACAGAAAAATACATGTAACAGAGACTTGTGTAAAATTTCTGGGCTTTTACAAACTCCAGAAGGCCATCCATGGACATGATACTTTAAAAGTTCTGAAAAACATGGTTGGACTTCCTTAAATTCAGTTACTTCCAAACAGAAATAACACAGGACAATTACAGTAGTCTGCTTCTCACCTATCCAGTTTTAAAGGTAGCTAGACTGGTGAGAATAAATTCAATTTTTCCAACTACATGTGATCCTGAAGTGCAGGATGTATTCTTTTACAGTATGTACTCAGCACTAAAAACAGAGTGGGGAAAAGGAATTATCAAAATGTTGATCTTTGTGGAACGCAAAACATTTAAAAAGTAGTCTGCAGTGGTTGGTGGCAATTAGTCATCTAAGCTAGACATATTATGTTTTGTTGGCTTTCCCTTATTCTTTTCAGATCTTCTTCATGTTCATCCATTTTTCACTGAAATGCATTGGTAGGGCTAAAAGATTACATAATTGAGGACTATGTTAGAAGAAACCATTTCTACAAATTTTACATTTTTTCACCTTTTGAAAATTCTGACAAAATTTTTCCAATTGTGATTAAAGTCCTCGGGTTCACCAGAGAAAACTTACTGAACAATGCACTATGGCTTATAATAGCTATGCATAGTGTTCTCCTCAGACACACCACCACCACCATACTGTTTATTGCTGAGAACTAAGACTAGAATAGGTAAGAAAAAAAAGGCATTATTTGTGGTGGTTTCTGGTTTGTTGTTTTTGTTTGTTTTAAAACAATTTTATTGGCATATAATCATATGCATAAAATTCAATGGTTTGAATATATTAAAAATAGTTATGTAATCATCACCACAATTGATTTTAGAACATTTTCTTCATTCTTGTATAATGAGCTTCCCATTCACCCCCAACCTCCCCTGCTGTAACTCTAAGGAACTGTTGATCTAATTACTGTCTCTATTGATCACCTATCTTGCAATGTCATATGAAGAAAATCATACAAAAAAAACCAACAGTGACAGCAAAATAAAACACAGAAAAACTTCAATCCAAGAGAAAGCAGAAGATAATAGAAACTAGGACCAATTAAAAATGGGTCAAAGGCCCGAAACAAAATCATACCCAATGTGAATGGGGGAGGGGGACGTGGAGATCCAAAGCCCATCTGTAGACAATTGGACATACCCTCACAGAAGGGTCACAAGGAAGAGATGAGCCAGTCAGGGTGCAGTATAGCACCGATGTAATGCACAACTTTCTTCTAGTTCTTTAATGCTTCCTTCCCCCCACTATCATGACTTCAATTCTACCTTACAAATCGGCTTAGACCAGAACATGCACATTGCTACAGATAAGAGCTGGCAACACCGGGAATTCAGGATAGGTAAACCCCACAGGGCCAACAATAAGAAGGGTGATTCCAGGAGGATAAGGGGAAGATGGGGGAAGAAAGGGGAAATTGATCACAAGAATCAATCTATAATCCCCTCCTAGGGGGACGAACAGCAGAAATGTGGGTGAAGGGCAACAGAGGATGATGTAAGATAAGAAAATAATGATCTATGACTTATGGAGGGTTCATGAGGGAGGGCGGAGGACAGAGGGGAGAAAATGAGGAGCTAATACCAAGGGCTCAGGTGGAAGGAAAATGCTTCGAAAACGATCATGGCAGCATATGTACAAATGTGCTTGACATAATGGATGAGTGTATGGATTGTGATAAGAGATGTAAGAGCCCCCAATAAAAGTATTTAATAATAAATACTTTTTTGCAAAAGAAAAAAAAATTGTTCAAAAGAAAAAAACAAACGATAATGTTAATTTTTACCCTAACATTGTGCAGTAATCCACTTTCCAATGTACTCTTCCTATTCCCATCCCTCGTAAATGGACTGAGGGACTGCAATGGAGGTTTAATTCCCATAAGAACTCTGCAAATAGATTTTGGGCTTTCACTATCATCCATAGCCTTTTGAAAACTGGTTGCTCAGAATTAGTGATTCAATACAATCCTCTCCTCTTATCTTGGATTTTATCTTTTACAGTCCTTTATCACACAGGCTGCTCCTTTCATGTAGATTTAGCTGGCATCCGACTTAGATAGCTACTTTGTTTAAAACAAGCCTTTAAGACTCCATACACTATTCTTTCTGATAGCAGAGCGCCATCTGATTTCTTCACCACATTTTGTTTTAGCACCCAATCTTCAGTGATCACTTCATAAGGACAAGTCTCATCTTAACAACAAATTGTTCTTATATTAGGGATTTGTTGATTAAGTGCAAGCTCAAAAATCCATTTGTATACCTAACGTTTATGTATATATACATATCCCCGATGCACTTTAGAGTTGATGCCATCAGCTTGTTGAGAAATAATGTACATAACCTCCAGGAGATGATTGGTAATTCTGATCATTATTGTTGTTAGTTGCCATCAACTTCAGTCCAACGCATAGCGATTCTGTGTACAATGGAACAAAACACTGCCTGGTCTTGCGCCATCCTGACAATTATTCTTATGTTTGAACCTACTGTTGCCAGTCACCATGTCAACCCATCTTTGTGAGGGCCTTCTTCTTTTCTGCAGAGCCTCTGCTTTAACAAGCACACTGCCCTTCTCCAGGGACCGAACCTTCCTGAAAACTAGGCTAATGTACGCGTGATGATGCCTCACCATGCTGGCCTCTAAGGAGCATTCTGGCTATACTTCTTCCAAGACAGATGTTGTTGTTCTTTCGACAGTCCATGATACTTTCCATTGTCTTTGCCAGCAACACAACTCAAATTCCTTGATTTGTCCCAGATCTTTCTTATTTAATGTCCAACTTTCGCAAGCATTCGAGGCAATTGAAAATGTCATGGCTTGGGTCAGATGCATCTAAATCCTAAAAGTAGCATCCTTATTTTTCAACATTTTAAAGAGTCTTGTGTAGCAGTTTTACCCAGTGGAATGAACCCTTGATCTCTTGACTGCTTCTTCCATGAGAATTCATTGTGGATTCAAGTAAGATAAAATCCTCGAGCACTTCAGTCTTTTCTCCGGTTACCATGATATTACTTATTGGTCCAGTTGTGAGGATTATGTCTTTCTTTACTTTGAATTATAATCCATACTGCAGTCTGTTATCTTTGATCTTCAACAGCAAGTGCGTCAAGACCGCCTCACTTTTAGCAAGCATATTTGTGTCATCTGCATATCACACCTTGTGAATAAGCCTTCCTCCAATCCTGATATTGTATTCTTCTTCACATAATCCAGCTTATCTGATTTTCTCAACATACAATTTGAAGAATTATTGTGA
This sequence comes from Echinops telfairi, assembly GCF_000313985.2. Taxonomy (NCBI): domain Eukaryota; kingdom Metazoa; phylum Chordata; class Mammalia; order Afrosoricida; family Tenrecidae; genus Echinops; species Echinops telfairi. Next base: position 3,388,103 of record NW_022111321.1, on the reverse strand, counting down.
GAAGATACAACTCTGATGCACACTTTTCCTGATATTAAACCCTGTTCTGTTTGTATAGTTGCCTCTTGATCGATGAACAGGTTTCACATGAGCACCATTAAGTGCTCTGGAATTCCCATTCTTCTCAAGGCCATCCATAGTTTGTCATGTTCCACACAGTCAAATGTCTTTGTAAATTCTAATAATAGTGTCATTGATCTAATTGATGGCATAGATTTTAAAGTACTATTGGGAAAAGGAAATATACATATATAGAAAATATTTTTAACAAAAGAACATGTGTTGTTTACTTATATAGGCTAAAAACACAAGCAAATGAAAAATACTTAAGAAAGGAATGAGGGTTAGACATGAGGCAAAATTTTCAATCAAGTTCATTCATTAAGGCAAAACTGTGTTGGACTAAGACATGTCATGTGGGAGCAGTTGACTCTTGCCAGGCTGCATGAATGGCTGGGACCTTCATTGACTGGGGCAGGGATGTCTGAGGTCTTCTGGTTGGGTCACTGAAACATCCTTTAGGGGTCTGGGGAACAGTTGGGTCCTCATTGCCAGAATGTGAGGAACAGCTGGGGTCTTCTTTGCCAGGTCATGGGGACATCTGGACCTTCGTTGATGGGGAAACAGCTAGGGCTTCCTTTGCCAGGCCACAGGGATGCCTGGCATCTTCGGGATGGCCAAAGCCTACCTTGCTAGGGCATGGAGATGGCTGGAACCTACCTTGCAAGGGAGCAGGGACTGTCAGGTCTTCCTTGCTAGGTTGCTGGGATGGCTGGGCCTTCTTTGCTGGGGGGGCGGGGGGCAGGGCTTCTCTGCTCGGTCCAGAGACAGCTGGGGCCTTCCTTGATGATGGTTGGTTATGGCTCGGGCCTTCCTAGACAGGTTTCTGGGACTGCCAGGGCCTACTTCCTGGGATGAGGGGATACCTGGGTCCGTTTTTACTTGCTTGGGGGTGAGAATGCCTGGGCCTTACATCAGTTGGTTGTCTTTTAACACAAGTCCTTATCCTTTTTTTCTAGTTCACATTGATAGTTTCAATTAAATCAATGAGCAACTAATGAACAATATTTACTTTTTCCCATAATTCATTCAAGAACACCTGCACAGTAAAAGACTCAAGATTGTTTTCCTTTTCTTAGAAATGTGGCTTAAGGTGAAAAGTTTGGAAATATTCACAAATGCCAATAATCTCTCTTTTTTAGTGACCCCTTGTGGTAGCTACATAATCTGGTGCCAATTTGGGACTTAGGAGGATTAAGAGTGAAGGGGTGGTCTAGTTTGCCAATCAGGTATAGCTAATGAAGCCTCCGTTTGGGCATGGCCTTCTGAGAATTCTGGGAACTCCTGTATTTCCTCCTTGGAGGCAGAAGACACACACACTCTCTCTACTCACTCCCTTGGAGACTCTCTGCTGACAATGCTGACTCCCAGAGAGATGCGCTACTGATAAGACACAGGGCACAATGCTCTTAGACTCCATGCCCTGGGAACTGGAAGAGCCACTTTGTGCAGACCCCTGCCAGCTCTGAGATGCTTGGACTGCCACTGCATCCAAAAGATTTTGCAACCAA